>NW_013952441.1:615655-622889 GCF_001266775.1 Austrofundulus limnaeus | reverse complement strand
CATTGTGGAGGCGTAATCCCAACTTTTTGAATCATGAAATGTTTATCTTTAAAAATTTACCAGGTACCAAAAGTGGATGGATCCAGCAGCATATTTGCTAAACTCTATCTATGCAGACCCTAATCCACAATCTGGGCCTTAAAAATCCTGGTATCAACCACAATCCCTAAAGGATTTTTTATGTTCTGACAAGTCAGACTGTTTTGTGTTGTTTGTAGCTAATGATAGACATACACTGAATCACAATGGTTTTAAAGTTGATATTGTACAAAGATATATTAGCAACAACAATTTGCTGTCAGTTTGTAAAAGAAAACACATTTTTCTGCTAATTAGTTCATCCAAAACAAATGGAGCAAATGAGTTATTTTGTGCAAAAATACAGTTACCTCTTAGTCAAACCTTACAAGTCAGTCTCAGTGAGAGTGCACTGTTATAAGTCCTCTTCATTAAGCTTACAGCTGCACTGAGCACTGAATTAAAAAAAAAAAAACGGAAAAGAAAAACAGTAATTATTTTAAGTGTAGTCTTCATGTGCTGCCAAGAAAGCACGGGATGATAAAGAGAAGGTCTAAGAAAGAAAATTAACGCTGAGCTGGTTTTATTTTGGCTGAGTCTCAAATTAAAAAGACTGTARCAACAAACACTGAGCCTGCAGAAAACTCTCCAACACCAGCAGGAACCAAATACGCTTAATTGGTTTTGCACTTTTTGACAACTTAAACGTATAGTGACTCTTTAGGTTTTTGGATTCTTTATTCACTGTTTAGTCTTCAGTATAGTTGTCTTCAACATGCAAATTAGTAATTTAAAGTGATGCTTGTTGTTATTATCAGCTGCTTAATTTCAAGTGACAACTCTTATTTATCAGCCAGGCTTTAATGTCTGCAAGTATTAATTCAGGTATTTAAGATGATCTTGATGAAATTCACCTACTGAGATTCATTTTTCTGGAAAAAACAAAACAAACAACAACAAAAAAAAAAAACAAATATCACCTTGTCTGTTTTTGTACAAAATGAAAAAGAAGACTTCTATGGAAAAATGATGAAATAAAGAGGTATTTGTGCTACCTGACTGGTTGAGAGGATGAAATGGTTACTGGTCAGATACGTCTCGTCACAGAACATCTCTGGCTTCTCCATGTTCAGCTCCTTTGCAGTCTTTAGAAGTCCAAGGAGGTGATTGTCTATTGCCATTCCTGTTATCGCCTGAAGATCAAATGATTCAGATCAGTTAGCATTAAACATGACCACAAAAATGTTTCACGTTTTATAAACATCATTACAGTCATAAAATTGTTGTTTAAATGCTGGAAACTTTATTTAGGACTCTATTTTGGAGTTTGGAGCCAACTTGATTATCTGTATTTTGATGTGATGTGGCATTCTTTGAACAGTYTTAATTGTTGTGCATAGCTCAGTGAACAACCTTAGTTTGATGAATTAGAGTTTCATGCAAATGCAATGCTTTAAACCCTTTTATCACCAACAAGTTTGCAAAATGTGTTTATTTACATACTTTTGTGGTTATTCATTAGCAGTAAATAGTGACTGTAGCACTTCTGGGCGTTTCTGATGTAGATATCATTTATTATTTCTGCCAGAATAACCCTGTAATATTAAAAAAAGAAAAGAATCAAAGCAATGTAAAGGTTTATTAAATACCATTTGCTTGAACTCTGTTGTTTTTGTTGGGATTCAAGTTTCAGTTCAGTTTGGCCTTGTTCAAATTAGCTAATCAAACTAATCACTATTTCTACAAACTGAGGTTTTTCAAAGAATTGTCTAGARCAGATAAGATATTRACTGTTCACAACCTTTCCACAGAACCCTTCTTCAAATGAGTTAAATAATAAGCCTTTAACTTTATATTCRAACTCAAAAGCACTCCTCAGCCATAGCAGACACCTCATGTCAGAACTTAATCCACAAATGAACTGAGCTCAAAAATTTAACAGAACAGCAAACAATAATAAATAAATACAATAAATAAAAAAATGATATTTCTTTTCTGCACAAATGTTTATTTGCACTGCTGTATAGATGTATGTCAATACCCACATTATCTGTAAATTCCTGTAAATTATAGTATTGATGTTAAGCTTTTACATTTTAATTCCTCTTAGTGTGTTAACTTTCTGTGTGCTTGTTTGTTACGTTTTACACGTGTTCTCTCACCAAATCAAATACCTTGTATGTGTAACACAGCTAGCAAAATAAAGACATTCTGATTCAAAAGAAAGGGACAGAAGGCTGTAATCAGACAGATTACCCTAACAGCTGACATTTGCATAAGTTAAATCTGGAACAGTTTGATGCTTTATTTGCAACATGAGGTCCAAACTAGGAGATCAGTAACTGGGTAATGTCTTGTTGGGGCTTCTGTATGTCCACTGGCTGTGATCTCTTAAAGGGGCAATATCATGTAAAATCAACTTTTTTGAGTTTTATATCATGTTATAATGTTATACTCTCATAAAAAACATGCTCAAAGCCTTGCTTTGACTCATTCATGCATGTTGGAGAAATCCTGCAGTGTTTTTAGGCAGCCATGCTGAGGAGCAAAACGACAGGTGGGGACCAGAAACGCCCCTGGAATGTGTCTTTTAGCCAAACTTCCTCATCACGGAGCACACCTCCCCATCTCCCACCCTACACACCCCRCCCATGACTCCTGCACGCTCTAGGCAGTAACAAAGCAAAGTGAAAGTGAAACTTAACTGTCTGCTCACGCAGTGAAGCTCTTTTCAGATTCAAAATACCTTTGAGGAARTGTATTTTCAGATGTTAAGTAAACTGCATCATAGCGCACACACAAACCCCCCTACTGAAATTGACGGGACAGAAGCGGAAGGTGGTTCTTAAAGAGACAGAGGCCAATTTCAAGGTGTTTAGAAGAGGAAGTGATGAGAAGATAAGTTTATTTTCTATTTAAACATAAAAACAGCATTTTAATAACAACTAAAGTTGACATGGATACTTTATTATGGTATAGTATTTAAATGTATGCCTGAGAAACACATATTATAGACCCTTTAATAATATGCTTCAAGGCTTGTTGAGTGTAATTTACGTCCAAATTTAGTTTAGCACAGTAACTAATAAGGCACAGTAAAGAGGTGCCGTGTATTGCTTACTAATCCAACAACTATTAAAAAAAGGTGATAAAAAAAAGAATCTGCTGTAACTTTATGATACTTTGCCAAAGCCTGATTAATAGTTTAATTAGGACCTGAACAAAAGTTTTAGTTGGTAAAGAAAGGAGAATATATACTTCTTTTAGGCTTGTAATTTCTTTCAATATATATTTTTCATAAATTTAAAATACTCACAGCAATCGTGTAATCTGTCTGGGCCTTAATTGCATCCCGTAGCCGTTTCAGTTTTTCTGAATCCTGTTAGAGGTAAAAAAAAAAAAATAATAATAATATTTTGAAATAATCGTGCTGCCTTATTTATTCTAGTGTAGAAAAAACAGCAGCTCCAACTTCTCCTTCTTTTAGAATGACCAAATCTGCTGGGAGATCATCTGTTCGATCTGATAGTCCAGGTTTGGCTTTCCGAGCTGGCCAGTTCCACCTGTTTCATTTCGAGACGAGCAGAGCTGTGGGAGTCAATAATTGGAGGTGAAAGTGAGAAAAATGACTCACGGTGAAAACTGCTCTCTCGTCAGCCATGGACTTCACAAAAGCCAGGGCCTCGGCAGTGGCTGAGCGAATGTTGTCCACCCGGCCTTCTTGGAAACGACGAAGCGAYGCGCTCTCRTATGTGTGCACGAGCCTCCTCCTGCACCTGAAGTTTGATACAGTTTATCACCGAGATGTTTCTCTGTGTTTAATAAATACTGTGGAGATTTTATTTTACTTGTAAAATGCAAGTTGTAAGGCAACTTGAATAAATGCGTCGGGACTCATCTTCTGCTTTTTGATGAACTCTTTTCCGTATGTTTTGAACGTGAAAGCCTCCATGTCGAGATTATTCACCAGCCTGAAACAGAAAACCAATAAATGTGAGACTTATATCAGAGAACACGTACTGTAGATGTGGTTGTGAATTTGTTCGCTTCTTGCCTCTGGAGTCGATCTCCTGATGATTTCAGGAGGCCTTGAATTTGGGAGTTGCATTTCCAGAGCAGCCTTCTTGGAGGTGGAAGCTGTCTCTCACTGGGAGTCTTAGCCAGCTTGGAAGGACTCCCTTTTCTGTTCAGAACAACAAATCTTTTGTACAGCAATGTTTACTGACATGGCTGTAATCGGGAGTGAGAACTTACATGTGTTTCATCAGGTATTCAGAGCACTGCACCATAACTATCCCTTCAAATGGAGAATGCTCACACWCCACCCCACATACGCCGTCCATTCCTACGACAAACTAAGAGAAGGAAGATGTAAAAAACGTATCCAGCTTTTTAAAAAATAATAATGCAAGTGCCGTAATTATGACCTTACCTGCATTGACTTGTCATACCAGCGATTTGCACCGTTTCTTTCCTGACCGCCACCATGCAGCATCATAAGAGCCCTGCTGGTGTCGCTGGGCTGAAGCCTGCAGGGTTCATCCAAACACACCACAGCAACACAGCTCTCAACCAGAGCCAGAGAGTCCCTGTTGGTTTTATCTGGATACAGGAAATTACAGAACTGTTGGCCATCTCAGTTCTACAAAAGCCCGGACGTCGTGTAAAATGTAAATAAAAACAGAATGCACTGATTTGCAAGTCTCACAAACCCATATTTTATTCACGATAACACACAGTAAAACATAATTGAGGTTTAAGTTTGACATGTCTCCAACAAGTTGAGACAGGGGCAACAAAATGCTGTCAAGTTAGTCAGTAAGTAAGGGAATAAAAAAAACAGCCATATGAGTATTTTACAATGATTGTTTGGCAACAAGTCGGTAAAAGTACCAAATTTAAAAAGAGTGTTTTAGATAAAAGGTTGAATCTCTCAGAAGTAAAAATGGGGTGATGAGCCTGAAATTGATACACTGTTCCAAACCCTGCCTCTCTGATGGTATGGATGTAAATTTGTGCCTTTACCATGGCCAGCTTAGACATTTGGAAAGGCACCATAAATACAGATTTTAGAACAACATATGCAAATAAATAAATAAAAATAAAATAAGATAAAAATCCAGCAAAGGAGATCGACAATTTGAACAAACAAGTGTGGGACATTAAAAGACTCCAATAACTGTTTTCCACGGTTCCTGGATCTTAATCTGCTGTGAAGAAAATATGGGTTTATAAGATTTGAAAATCATTGTATTTATTTTTGATTTACATTTTACAACTATKTGGAAATTACGTTAATAAAACAAAGGTTCTGATGAACCTTTWGTCAGTTCCTCTCTTGCTTGTGCCCACTCCGTCCTGCCGTCTGATGTCAGGAGACCAACAGGAGGGTGCTGTTCTTCTGCATTTTCAGACATTTTCACGATCTTCTCCAGCTGGGATAAGATCTCGGCCTCACTGAGCTGCTTGTTGTTTGCGACCACATCCAACACAAAAAACTAGAAGAGAAATTTATTTTTTAATCAGTTGCAGATTAAATCAGCTGAACGCATCTTTATCATTTAGTTCTTTGCTGTGCAGCATCTGAACAGCTGATCCCGGTACGGTCATTAGCAACAAAACGGCCAATTGCTGCTGATAATATGGCTCCTCTGCTGCCATCAAGAACTGTGACTCGGGGACGCACTAAGACAAAGTGGCAGATTTGATTAGCGGTAATTAAGTTAACTTCATCCATCTCCATGGGGATGGACCCTCGCGTTCAACAGACGGCTCAAGAGCTCCCAGAATCATTTCCAGGTGAGAGCTCCTGCAGATGTTGGTGGCTTTGGTTTTTATGAGTTTGAGTGATTGATGAGAATCAGTCAGGACTTGTGCATTTTGGGAGTGAATTTGGCACGGAATTAGAGAGCAGCTGTTTCGGTGCAGGTGTTTTAACAGTGAGCAAGTTCAGGCCTCTAACAAAATGCCTCTTAGAAAAGTGAATAAAAGTTACAAAAATTTGTGATTATGAATTTTTTAAAGTAGACATATGTTTTTAAATCCTTCTTTTTCACATTCACTTGTAGGTCATTCAGTTGGAGTTTATATAAAGTTGGAATGAAATGTGTCGGTCTGAATTTCTCCTTTTTGTAGCTTTTCTGAGGTGTGTCATAGGTTAACTCACTTTGAGGCTGTCTCTTTGAATCCAAAGGAGGTGCTTTATGCCCCGCCCCCTTCAGCTTCCAGAGCTCTCCTTTTTAGTTTGATAAAGGGTTTTACGACTATATAGCTGCACATAAACTTCTTATTTACGTTGATATTAAAAGATGTCAACAACAGAAGACTTGTGATAGTTCAAAAAAGATAAAAAAAATGGTACAAAAATAAGACACAAACAATATAAGGTATCTACGCAGCACTGGGTGAGACTAAATACAAATTTTCTGCCCTGCTAGAAATTCCAAGTACACAACAAAATGTGTTTAACAGCTAAAAAAAGTGGATTTTGCATGATATGTCCCCTTTAAAATTCAGATTTGTCCATCAGAGTCAGAGGTATTATCCTCTGGTGTGTTTTATTTATTTATTTATTTGTTTAATTATTTATTTATTTATTTGTTTATTTATTAGTTTATTTATTTATTTATTTATTTATTTTTATTTTTGTCAAATAAACACAGTTGTTTTCTCTGATAGGAGTGAAACAATGAATCAAACCTGCTTCTGACCTGGTTCTTGCACGCCACGATCATGTGCTCCGGCACGGCGGAGTCTACACTCATGTGGACCTTCAGCGAGTCCGTCTTTAAGCCCGGGTAACGGTAGGAGTCGAAGAGGCGGTAGTACTGCTCCATGCACAGAGGAGTCCCAGCTAGCTGGCCTCGAGCAAAATCCAGCGGCAGCGCTCTCCTGAAAGACACGAGGACAGAYGTTCCATTCCCCCTGAGTCATCATTTATAGAGTTTTTAAGCACAGTGGCTGCAGAGTGGCAGGTGATTAAATACAAGCAGAACTTACGAATCAACAAGGGCCTTATATTCCAACACACCTCGGATGAGGTGAGCAGCAAACCTGTAAAGAAAAAAAGGACAAAATTTTAAAAAGATGTCAGATTTTGCACTGAAAATCTAAAAAGCACTGAATTATGACTATAAATAGATAAACAGTGGGTAAAATAAGTATTGAACACGTCAACATTTTTCTCAGTAAATATATTACTAGAGGTGCTAATGAC
>NW_013952441.1:610461-613430 GCF_001266775.1 Austrofundulus limnaeus | reverse complement strand
ATTCTGCTTTATCTGCTGGAACACATTTTTCATTTTCTGTAATTTTGAGCGAACAACTCTGTCAATCAAGAAAGTAACAGAAAAAAACCCTGAAAAGTATTTGTTTTTTTTCATGCATTGTTTATTTGGCTTTTTCACAAGACAATTATCAAAACTTGATTTTAGGTTAGTTGTGAAAAAATCTTGCCATGCCAATCTTATGATTGTTTACAATTTATGTTTTTCCATCATGAAAAAAAAAATAGAAGTTTTTACTTTTCTGTTTTTTCTTTGTTATTTTACTGTTGGAGCCTAAAAGCTACTTTGTCAGAACCAAAACAGCAGCAGCCAGTACCTGAGGGCATCTTTCTGATCTCTGAACTCCTGCTTTGGAAACACCATGGCAGGACTGGAGTTGACCGGAAGAGCCAGCCTGTTGTTCAGGTACATGTCCTCCAACCAGTAGTCACACACCTGAAAGTAAACACCAGGACACACGGGGAGAAAGCGTTTGGCTTTGTTACCTTCAGAGCTGGGGCCTGTGGGTAATGGAGGAGAGACGATGCTGCAGTGAAACAAAGAGTGGGAGTGYGATGGACTTCAGCGAGCTTACGCACACGTGTGAGGGGAAAATGAAGTGAGCAGAGGCTCAATAAATCATCACTGAATGTTTGGATTTTCGTCCAGCTCTGAGAAAGGTTATATGTCACTTTGCAATTTTGATTTTTAAAATAGTCATGTTCAGTGTTGTGTATTATTTGTTTTTTATTTGGCAATATCTTACTAATAACTTATCCCCTACCACCAACCTCTCACCCACATCACTCGCTGACATATCAGGTCCTGGTTCCTCAAACTAAACAGCCACATCTTTTTTTTATCACAGGAAAAACTCATATTTCTTGTCTTTTTCTATGAGGTGCAACAAGTGTTTTATGCTTTGTCTTTACCCAATTGGTTGTCTTGTCCTGCCGCTCTAAAAGTTTCTTCTGAAGAACCTCACCGACGCCTCCAGGAGCCCCAAACTTCTCCACCATGGTCCTAGTCTTCCTGAACTGCTCCTCCGTCACCAGGTGCTGCACGCACTTCAGGTACGTGTCCAGAGTTTGTTTCAGCGGGGGGACCGGAGCCTTTGGCAGCACCTGAAATCACAACAAATATTTTAAATATTCAGGAAGTGGTTAGAAGGCAGCAGATGATCTAAAAATTTATGTCTTTTTTTTGACTCTATGTCCTTTTATGCATAAAGAGGTAATTCCTCGGTGTTTCTTATGTTTTTTATGTTTAGACTCTGCTTTAATAATTCATCTTGAATGCTTTGAGGCTTGTTTGAGAATGAATTCCACTTCCTCGTGGGTATTGTTGGAAAGTGCAGATTGATTATTTTTTCTGTCTGAAGTTACATGATTTGCATGCTGAACACTGCTGATAAGCCGGGCTGATAATAATGTTAAGATCAAGAGATTTGTGGGAATTGAGATTAATTTAAAGCTTAAATTCTTAAATTCCATCAATCCAACTGCAAGAAACAATTCTCTTACTGGTATTATGGAATACAAATGGGAGTTTATAGTCAGTACCTGCAGAAGGAGTGTATGAAAGTTATAATTTGAATGGGGTGTAGGCACAAAATGTAGGAAACGTGTCAGAGATTTTGCCCCTGGTGGTCAAATAGGGAATTACAGCGGGCACTGTCCGCGGTGCTGAACTCAGCTGCGCCATTTGACCAATTTAACAGAAACACCGTTTTGTGTTTAAGGAAGCGAAGCTGCAAAACCACTGTAACTGAATTAGTTTAARGAGGATAGGTTCATACTCGGCTGTCTTGGCCTTTTGTCGCCTCTTTCCCGCGGGTTGACATGTTGTTAGTCCAAGTCTGGTCAAGAGACTTGAGTTCAGCTGTTTCTGATATGAAACATAAAAAAAGGAAAAAGAAGAGGGGGGAAAAAAAGGGAAAAGCAGTGAAGTCCACTGAGACAAGCATGTGAAAGTGAGCCTGCAGCGCGCGCCTTCATTCTTCATCGCTTTAATGCAATTTGCTGCGTGTCCCTGAAATCCAGCTGCGCCCCATCGCTCACCTCCGCAACCAGACATGCACTTTAAAAACGTGACTTTAAATTGATCCTTTTACTTATACAAACAGTGTCTTTTACAGACAAAAATAAATACATGTTCAGTTATTTTGTTGTAAGAATTAAAATACATTTTGGCGAAAAAAAAGTTGGTTTCATAAAAAGCATATATTTCAAAAAAAGAAAGCTCATTTCCTACTCGTGACACTTTTTCCATTTTTCTACATTTAAACATTTATGGAAGAAAYAAGACCCGAGATTCCAAACTTGGGAACAGCCTGACTCATGTAATCTGGAAAAAAAAAAAAAAAAAAAGCGATGGCTTGAAGAGTTCACTTTTGAACATTTCAAGTTTAAAACAATAAATATGTGGGGCTTAACTTCAGAATAAATTTCTATCAGAATTTGACATTCCGTTAAGTTGATTGACAGAATAATAAAAATCCAATTTTTTATATAATAGCTAAAAACACAGTGTCCTCAAAGAGTGAAACGTTTTATAAACTATATAATTGGCCGAAGTTTGATATAATTTAACACCATTAAGAGCAAATCTTTCAACTTTCACACAAGTATTGAAAAGCAATAAATAAAAATTTGTGAATTCTTGAGAGGCAAACAAACACTTACCTGTTTGGTTGCAGCACTCAGGAGCTCAGAGGAGTTTGGAGAGGTTCATGTTGCTTTTCTACGTCCGGGCCACGAAGCCTCCATCTTCTTGGGAATAAAAAAAACTCGGACTGACCGCTCCCCCCACCACCACACACACCCACCGCGTCCTCTTCACGCCGCGCCTCAAAAAGCTGCGGCTCCACATGTGGAAGCTCGGCTTGAAAAAGATGCTGAAGGTGTTTACCTTCCCCCTCGAGGCAAGAAACTCCTCCCATCGAAATCAATTCGTGGAACATATTATCTGAC
>NW_013952441.1:606132-609501 GCF_001266775.1 Austrofundulus limnaeus | reverse complement strand
GAAAGAAAGAAAGAAAGAAAGAAAGAAAGAAAGAAAGAAAGAAAGAAAGAAAGAAAGAAAGAAAGAAAGAAAGAAAGAAAGAAAGAAAGAAAGAAACTTTGGCAAATGGGTCACGCAATCATGATTTTGTTGATTGGGTGATAATATTGCACGTCGGTACAGACATAAAACTTAAAACCACTCATTTGAAACAAGCCTGTCTCATCGCTGGGAACGGTCCTGTTGGTGGGTTCAGGTGTACTCCGGACCGGAGGACTCCTCGGACACGGACCGCTGCGCTCGGAACGGGTCGAAGCCGTTCTCGTCCACGGGCAGGCAATTCCCCGCAGAGTTGTAGCCCTTCTTTTTAGCCCTCACCTCCTCCATTTTGATCGTGTCGTACAGCCCCTGCGGAGCCTCGTCCAGCAGGTTATCCCTCTCCGAGTAGGACGGCTTCATTTGGCACACGTTGCGCAGCAGCAGCAGCGCCGGCGCGTAAAGCACGTTGACGAGACCCATGCCCAGGTTGAGCTGCACGAAGCCCAGGTTGTGYACGATCTGGCCGGCCACGATCGGACCCATGGCGTAGGCGATGGAGTATGAAATGTCCGCGATGGCGTACACGCTGCCGTACACGGACACGTAGCGCACGTCCACCAGGAACGCGAGCGTCGGCAGCAGCGCGGTGTCCACCAGCGCGATGCCAAAGCAGATGCCGCACAGGGGCGCGATGAGCTGCCCGAACGTTTTGCAGGCGGGCACCGTGCAGGAGCTCGCGCCTATGATCACCATCCCCAACGCGCCGTAGAACCACTGCAAGTGTGGGTTCTTTGCTGCCAGTTTGACTGTGATGAACACTCCCAGGATGTGGGGGAAGAAGGCCGGCAGCCAAGTGAGTCCCATTTCCCACTGGGAGGAGTGCATGGTGGTCTCCATCCAGTTGGCGATGGTGGGCTCCAGGAAGGCAAGCGGGATGTTGGCCACGGTGAGCGCCCCGGCCACCACAGCGATGTAGGGGTCAATCATGAGTCTGTAGATGGGGGTGCCCACCGGCATGTTGTCTCGAGTCCTGTTGGAGAAGGGCTTGATGACGGTGAGCAGCAGGAAGCCGTCCGCCAGGCAGACGGAGGCGAGCACGATGAAGGGCACCCTCTTGCCCGCGAACTCGTACAGGATGCCCCCGAAAGGAGGCGCCACCAGGCTCCCGAAGGAGATGAAGGCCAGCGAGATGCCGAGCGCGCGGCTCCTCTCCGCCTCCTCCGTGTACTTGTCCGCGATCATCGCGAACCCGGACGTGTCCGCGAAAGCCGAGCCCAGACCCTGCAGGCTCCGGGCCACGAACAGGGTCGCGTAGTTCTCCCCGAAAGCAAAAATGCACGTGGACACGAACATGACGGTGAGTCCGATCAAAAGAGGGATGTCGTATCCGACCCGGTCTATAAAAGTTCCCGACAGGGGGTTGACTAAGAGCTGCAGGATGGCTTTAGAGGCAAAAAGCACTCCTATTTGGATGTCCAAGTTGTTGCTTTTGTCTTGACTTGTGCTGTTGGCTGAAGAGGTGTTGGGTTGCAACACAACGTGGACGTGCTCTGACTGCTCAGTCTCCAGTTCAGCCAGATAGTCCGGGATAATTGGCACGATCACCATGTAGAGCATATTGTCCAGCAGCAGAGCCACGCAGACTATCACTAATATGATCCTCTTCTGCTGGTGAGGGTCTCTCATGGTGGACCCGAGCTGTTTGGTTCTTTTCCCCATCTCTGACAGTTTGACGGCAGCAGATTTGGCCAGCCCGGACGATCCTCCTTCTCCATCCATGGCTGCGCTCCTTTTCYCACCTCTTCTTTATTCAAAAACAAATATAAAACAAGTGTAGTTGTGCTTCTGCCTCTCTCTGTCGCTCAACACCTCGGATGACTCGTTGGTGTTTTCTCTACATGGGTGTGATGCTCGCCGTCCTCACCTCGCCTGTGCGTAAAAGGGAGAGGAGGCGCTCCTTCATCGGTGGAGAGGGCTTCCTTCAGCTTCCTCGACTCTTCCGCGGCTCCGCCACGTCCGATGCTGTTTCATGATCTCCAGAGAAAGTGACGTGGTGAAATCCTGCTGCTTGCCAGAGATTTTCTTCGCCACTGTCCTTTCATGCAAAGTCTTTTTTCCCCCTTTCTTATTTACCCTCACACACCGTGACGCTCAAACTGTCTCATCCTTCATGCCTTCTCTCACCTGTGACCCTCTTCCTCCGCTCTGAGATCACAATTGACTTGGTGGCCATTGGCGCACATTAACCCGCAGGTTCTGCGCTATTTTCGTCCCTTTTTTTTTTGTCTCCCCCCTTTTTCTTCCTTAAAGAGCTGTGACGCGTAACCAGCTTGCCCCCAAGTGGATCCCTTCGCCACTTGCCTCCTTTATGCTAATTTCCGACCATGGCAGAAGTCACTTGGACCAATAGGAGTCCAAGACAGGGACAAAAGGCTTTCTCTCGTCTCTCTTTAATTTAGTCCCCTTTAAAATATAAAAAACTTTTATACACTTAAAACAGTTTGGCTGGCTTGATCAAAAAACTGGGTCAAAAAGCTTGACCCAGTGCAGAAATGAAGGCCTTATCCTGTTTTCAAACACGTTGTTCCTTATTTTCTGCATTAGTGCAAATCTGCAAGGATCATTTGTGTTCTACAGAGAAAGTATTTCTCACATAAAACTAATAACAAAACACTGATTGGTGGATGTACTACAAACTTAGCGTTTGATCTGATTTTCGTTTATTAAAATGGACAACTACTTCATTTAAAGTGACAGAATATTCCAAACACAAATTAAAGAAACGYGTTTGCACCTTAACATCAGCTGAATACTGGACTACCTTTGCTGAAATTTGCACAAGAAGCTGAAAAAGATTTGTTAAAGTTAAAAGAAGCAGGACATGGGCTAAAAGTAAAAGGCAAACTAAAAGATAAATGGAGCACAATAGCTACATCAAGCAAAACTYAAGAAGTAAAGTACTAGGTAAAAAAGCAAAATACAAATCAAAAGCCAAAAGCAGCAAAAAGCTCTCACAAAAGTCACAAAAAGATGAAATTTGCCACATTTTGAAACAAAAAAACCCCCTCATGAACAACATACAGAAATACAGAATGATAATCAGTGATCAAATGTTCATTTAGTAATTTAAARAATAAAATTCTCCCGCATTAATGTTCAAATTTAAAATTATTTAAGAAAACACATTGTTTAGTTTATATCACTTGCTGTTCTTATTAACTGTTTACTGGACACAAAGCAGCCTGCTGGAGAAGCTGAGGTGAATTCAGCACCGTGAACTTTGAACCAGAACAGCTCCTGTTTCCGAAAAACACAAACAAACAAACAAACATAGATTTAATATACTCCCCC
>NW_013952441.1:602977-604512 GCF_001266775.1 Austrofundulus limnaeus | reverse complement strand
GCTTTTTGTCTCGGTGCTTTGACAGTTAAACAGTAAATTGTAATGAATGCTGTTCAGTGTTCACTGGATTATCTGGAGCTGAAAGGGCAGCATGACAAACTCACAGGAGGATTAACAAGGAATAACTGCCCAATTTTACTAATGACACAGGCTTGGAGTTACAGCTGCCATTACATAAATAATTTTTTTAATATTATAGTCTTATACTGTTGCCAAAATGTGTAAAATACAGACAGATTAAATATTGCAGACTTGCTGCATGGATAAATAACTTCTCTTAAGTCAATAATGTAAATTGACAGAATGAAGAGTTAATTTGAAATTTGGTTTATAAAAGATGATGAACAAAATGATCATGTTTATTATGATGTCTTTTTTCCAGCCTGTGATATAATCTGACCTGTGAGGTTTGATGTGTAATGTTTAAAGGATTTACTCTGACCTTTGTTTCCTCTCTAAGCAGAGCTCACCTTTGTCCTACATGCTCATTACTCAGACACTGTCCAATGAAGATCTTTCCTCATTGGGCCAAAAACACAGTTATTCTGGGATTTAAAATTATTGATGCAAATTTTTTTTCACTTGTATCATTTTATTACTCAGAACCACACAGTGTGAGGTGTTGCTCATTAATTTTTTGCATTTTTATTTACATTTTTATTCAGAAACAGAAACAGAAAAGGGGTTTAGAACGTATGAAGAAGTCCTGACTGTTTTTGCACTTTTTAAAAATGTTTGTGCTAATTTAAATAACCAGACAGCTGTAGTGATTGATTGATTGATTGATTGATTGATTGATTGATTGATTGATTGATTGATTGATTGACTGGTGCCCAGCTCTCATGGGCTTATAAGACACTCCATGCATAGAACAAACACAACAAGATGGCTACATTCATATCACAAGCCACACAAAAACTCAGCTGGGATGCAGTGCATGTTGTCTTCTTTCCCAGGCTTTACAAACAAAAGCAGCAAATGCAAAAAATTCCTTATCATAAATGAAATTTAAAATAACCCTATAATAATATAATAATAATATATATATAATATAATATACCCTTAGATAACCAAAATACATCTGCATTCTATCTAAAATGATATTCATCTTCCACCACATTAAGGTCACAAATAATACAAACTCTTTCCTCTTCAGAGACCTTTACACCTACTGCCAGAGGCAGACTACCAGCTCTGATCTGGTCACAAAGGGACCATTGTTTTTGAGATAAATTTAGTTTTACATAGGGTTCAGTACACTAGTGGAACAAATCAGAGCCGGGCCGGGGGCGGGGCAAATGACCAGGCCCTTTATATCAAATAATAAAGCTCATGATAACATTTTTGTACAACATACAGGTGCTGGTCATAAAATTAGAATATCATGAAAAAGTAGATTTATTTCAGTAATTCCATTTAAAGAGTGAAACTTGTATATTATATTCATACATTACATTCAAACTCATATATTTCAAATGTTTATTTCGTTTAATTTTGATGATTACAAATAACAACAAATGAAAATCTCAAATTCA
>NW_013952441.1:592963-599535 GCF_001266775.1 Austrofundulus limnaeus | reverse complement strand
GGTTTGATTTCTTTGTATGTATGGATCACTTGGGTTGTTACCGACATCTGGTGAAAATTTCATGTCATTAACACCTCTAGTAATATATTTACTGATAAAAATGGTGACGTGTTCAATACTTATTTTACCCGCTGTATCAACCACAATTAAATTCACTCCATCCAGGAGACACAATTTACAATTTATCAGGATAGTATTTTTTTTAAGTAATAACAATTTGGAATAAAATAGGAGTACAGATAATTGTGTAAAAATGTAATGAGTAAAAGCAAAAAGTACGCTGAAAAATAACTACTCAAGTAAAGTACAGATAACCAAAATTTCTACTTAAGTACAGTAACAAAGTATTTGTACTTAGTTACTTTACAACTCTGTTTTTAAGTGATGTTCTGTCAAAAAAGTTATTAGGAGTCAATAACTAGTTTTAAGTATTTAACAGAAGATCACTTAAAAATGGACCAGATTGCATTAGCTTCTAAAGATATCACAACATATAAAATTGTGTGCACAATTTTGCATGGATATGTACAATTTTTTTAAAAGGCCCTCAAAGGACATTCAACCTTTRATGTGAGGAACATTAGTTCTCAAAACCATATTAAAAGGATAGTTCAGATATTTTTTTTGTGGAAAAGTCATAGAAAATTCATAACTTACCTATTGTAGATAACTGGCTGCTGTAGGTCAGCAGCAGGTTTTAGCTCAGTTGTGTTAAAAAGACAAAACAAATACCGAATTTCTAGTGAAATGAAAATAACTAACCAATAACCAACCTCACTCTGAAATTTATTTTAAAGTTTTGACTGTAAGAGCTAACAGATGTTCCTTTGTTCCTTCTCACACTGCCTTATGGTACAGAGACTAAGGAGACTGAGGTTTTCATATTTAGAACACCACTTCAACTTAGCAAATTTATTATTATGCACTAAATATTCACAGTCAGGTGTTGCACAAATAAATGTGAAAATATTGGCTGGAAAACAGAACCTGAAGTGATGGACAACACCGTGTTGCTAGTTTAGGCTGAAATAATCTGACTTCACAACAACCATGCGGCAAATGTCAGAACATTCAATAAAATAAAACTGGGTTCAGACCAATTCCTTTTCTCCATCCCAATTCTTTTCCCATCTCTGTATCCCAAAATGACCCCCCGCAAAATGAGGMCAGCAGACAAGTGTGTCTCTCACCRCAGCTTGAACCTTTTTTAAAATGTGACATTTGTGCAGAGTCTGATGGATCCACTAATCTCTCGCAGATTACCACAAACTCATTAACTATGGAGTAACAATGTGTCCCAATGGGTTTCTAATACTCTTTACYGAAACTGCACACATATTGTCCTGACTGAGGGCTAGGACCTCCTCACATTCTGCAGAGCTGCTGCTTGATACGGCTGCATCTGCTGCTGCGRCACACGGCACACCAGAAATGATTAGATCTGCTTTTGGAAGCATCTGATGTAGGAAATTACGGTTGTTACAATCCACACATCAGGCGTGTTCATTTGCTGAGGGAATAATGCGAGGTCATGCGGGAACATAAAGCAGTGCGATTCCACATTTCGCAACTCAAAAAAATTCAATAATGCAATCTGTTAAGCCAGTGCAGCAGAGGGGATGAAGCTAAAGCCAGCTTGAACCAGCCAAATAAGGAAAAACTTCAGAATGAAAGCACACTGGTGTTGCTTTTCACTGATCCAGTTTGAGTTCTGAAAATGGTAGATCCTTTTAAAAGACTGAGCCAGCCTTCAGAGATAAATAATCAAAGCTTATCCAAACTGATTTCAACTATTTGCTTTTTCTCATCACAATTCTGTACAAACATAATTCAAAAGGAAATTCTGCTGCTTCACCTGACCTGAAGTCTCAGACTGCAGTAGTTTCCCCACTGTGCACCCTTGTGGTTAAACATTAGTCGATTGGCAAATAGTTGTTAACTCCAAGATAATCTCTTGGTTTTGCAATGAAACAAAGGTTCTACTGTTGTAGCTAACTCAAAGCTGAGAACTGATCTAAGTCGACAGAATGAAAGTGGTTTTGTTCATTCAAAGAGGCAAAATTGGAAACAGTTCCTGCTCCAGGGCACTGCCACTTCGAGGGTGGGAAACAGGAGGAAAAAATACACCAAATAATGTTTAAATGCAGCCAGTCCCATATTTATGTAGTTTTAACCATCAACTTAAAATCCTCATCTCAAATTCTGGTTTACAAAGCTTAATTTTAACCCCGTAACACTGGTTGTACTTGGAGTGGTGTCGCTGAGTGAGAGGTTTTACTGTCTGGGTCAACCTTAAAAGAAATGAAACGAGGGTGTAATAATAAGAGACAGAGAGATGAATGGATTAAAGGATTAGAAATCCCTCTGCACCCGGTCCGAGGCAGCCATGTCTCTGCACCTGCAAACAAASCCCTCAGGGACCGTGGCAACACATGCGTCATTCAAAGTGTGTCACAGTCACACACGTTTACAGACGACATGAAAGGAGACATACCCCTGTACGTCATAAGCAAATACTCAGTAAAATAATATATATTTAKTTTTTTATTCTTTCTAATTGAATTTGTTGCAAATTAGGACACAAAACAGTTTGTGAGTTTTTTTATTGTGTTTATTTTAAAGGAATTTATTATGGGACCGTAYGTGTGTTCATGATTGCAAGATATTTTTTAAAACAAGACATTTTTCTTTTATCTTGAAAGATTATACATTTTATCAGGGCAGATCATTCTGTCATCATCACTTTTACTTTTGACTGGATTTTTTTTTTCTATGATCAAGACAGTGACAAAATACTTTGTACATGTATTCACTCTCTACTGCTATCTAGTGGTAATTAATTCCTTTACAACTTCTTTCTGTCACTTTTGACCCAACTTTGATATAAAACATGAAAATGCAGAATAGGAGCTTAAACGTCCATATGTATTTATTTCWGATTGTTTTTGTTTATATATTTTCTGAGGAAAAAATCTGCAAATTTTGAAAGTAAAAATATCCAAAACCATGTTTAGAATCCCATTTCTTCATCCAACATAAAAAGAGTGAGTTAGAGAGATCCATAGCTGGTAGATGTATGCATTTCTAACCAGATTTAAATTCAGCATTCRTGAATTATTTTTGACTTGTCACATCCAGTCAACGTTCAGTTTTGGGAAATGTTTCCCTTGAGCCCAAAAGTGAAAACTCTGCAGCCTATCAGCTTCCAGGAAAGAATGGTCTAATCGTGTGAATGAAAATAACCCAAGTCCTCCTCTAATCCCTGCCTCTATCCTTTTTTATCTGAGGCTTCAGACWAGTGGCAGCAGTTGGAGCTGTGAGCCTGTGAACCACCACAATGCATCTGATGTTCCCTTAGACTGGATTGCAGCACTTATTTTTTAACTTGTAGTTTAGTCCTAGGGTTTTAGTTATCTGCAGAAGAGGAACCATGATCCGACACTTTGCTGCTGCTTTTTGTTTGGCTTTAGTTTTTCTTTCTCATCTAAGTACTCCGTGTCCRTCTCAGTGCAGCTGCTTCTTTCATAAACTAAGTGATGGATCTAAGGCAAGGTAAGTGATTTGGATTTTTGCTTCCATTATAAGTATTTCACTGCATGCAAACCGATTTCACTGCTRCATCCTGCTATTCAGTTACTTTGTAGAAAAGGTGATTAACTCTTCCCTTTAATCTTCTTTGCTTGTTACTGAAGAAAAGCTAACTACCTTTTCCCTAAACTGGGTTGTTTTTAAATTAGAAAAAAGAAAAGAAGTACAAAACATGTAGTTTTGTAGTTTATCTATTTTTATTATCCCCTCAAATAAAAAAAATCAACTTACAATTATTATTTTTACTTGTCTCATTGAAAAAAATTACATTATACACTATTTTTTCCCTTGCAGGAGTGTGCTTTGTAATGATCCAGAAATTACTGCGGTACCTCCAAATTTCCCCACTGACACATCAAAGCTGCGCATTGAGAAGACAGCGATTACACGGATTKCAAGCAACAACTTCCACTACCTCAACAGTCTGGAGTTTTTATGGATGTCTTTCAATTCCCTCAACTCACTGAATGCCGACAGCTTCCGGGGTCTCTCCAACCTGGATGAGCTCAGGCTGGATGGGAACTCCCTCACCTCCTTCCCCTGGGAAGCTCTGCTTGACATGCCTGTCCTGAGGCTCCTTGACCTGCACAACAACAAGATCTCCACCATCCCAGCCTCTGCCACCATGTACATCAAGAACATCACCTATTTGGATTTATCCAGCAACAGCCTCACAACAGTCCCTGCTGAAGTTCTCACGATGTGGCTGAGTGTGAAGCCTTCCCAAGACTCGGATTCCTCCAAGCTAATTCTGGGTGAGGATGAAGCTGTGACATCTTAGGATGTTGGAAAGTTCACCTTTTAATGCTCCCTTCTTTGAGTTAAGGATTAGTCTAGTGATAGTCGTTCTGTGCACATGTCGAGCTGTCAGACAAATTCTGTTAAATTCAACTCTCAGCTGCAATTTATTCATCTTAAATTTTGGACTAAACTGTCAATTTTGGTTCCTCAGGTCTTCATGACAACCCATGGCTGTGTGACTGCCGACTCTATGATCTGGTCCAGTTTCAGAAGTCTCCCTCGTCGTCTGTGGCTCTCATCGACACCAGGTTGAGGTGTGCCGATCCGGAGAGCCTATCAGGAGTTTCCTTCACCGAGGCAGAGCTGCAGAAATGCCAGGTGCCGCGGGTGCACACGGCTGTGGCTCGTGTTCGGAGCTCATTGGGCAACAACGTTTTGCTACGCTGTGGCACCATTGGAGTGCCCATTCCGGAGCTGTCCTGGAGTCGCGCTGATGGCAAGAAAATGAACGGCACAGGTGTGGTTTGCACTAAAATTTATTTTTGAACAAGTCAAAATCTCTGTGAAATAAACTTTGTGGCAATTTCTTTAACTCCTTGGGTATCCTTGTTTTGACTCGACAGTTCAAGACGAGATTTCTAAGGAAGGCATCATCTGGTCCATTTTGAGTGTGCCTGCAGTGTCCTACAGAGATTCTGGGAAATATGTGTGCAAGGCAACCAACTTTGTGGGCACTGCAGATGCCATCATCTCCTTGGTGATCACTGATTCCATTCGGTCAGAGGAAGCAGTTGGTGGTGCTTCTAAAAGAGGCAGAGGGAAGAAGCCCGGTGGCATTGGAAGAGCAGCATACCAGGAAAAACTCATCGCTAGATATGTTCCACCACCAACAAGCACGATGGCCCAGCCCATTATCGAGCCTCTTAATGGCAAAAGTGTGACCGGGAAGTATGAGATTGAGAGCTACAGTGTCTCTGATGGTGCTTCTAAGGGACAATACAAAGGACCAAGCCCCCGGAAGTCAGTGGAGGTGGGTCAAAATGCTTTGGGAAACCTAGCTGCCAATGCTTCATCCTTACAGCAAGTTCCAGAGAAGCGGGTGGTGCGTTCAGTGAAGGTCATTGGGGACACTGACAACACGGTCTCTTTAAACTGGCGCGCCCCTACAGCCACAAACACCACAGAATTCAGCGTCTTATACGCTGTGTTTGGTGAGAGAGACATGCGCCGCATTAACGTCGGCGCCGGAAAGAACCGAATCACCATCGAAGGCCTTGTGCCAAAGACAAAGTACATTGCCTGTATTTGCGTCAAAGGCTTGATTCCAAAAAAGGAACAGTGTGTAATCTTCTCAACCGATGAGGCCGCCAGTGCCAGCGGCACTCAGAAGCTCATTAATGTGGTGGTGATCACCGTGGCGTGCGTGATCGCTGTCCCCCTGACACTGATCGTGTGCTGCGGGGCGCTCAAGAAACRCTGCCAAAAGATGTTGGGGCGGCAAACAAAAGAAATGCAGGACTCCTACGTAACGTTTGAAACTCTTGGTCCTGGAGGCAAAGCTAAAGGAATGGAGGGYGAGTATCTGACCAGGCTCAATCCTGATGAATCGAACAGGCTGCTGTCGGCGAGGTCCAGCGTTGACTCAGAGGCCATAGCGAGGACTGAAGGGCCGCCCAACGAGTACTTCTGCTGAAACAGTTCAAGTGCCGAAGCGCTCAGAGACTCACGAACAACAACACACAAAAACATTTTAGATGTCTTCAGAGAACACTGATGCCTCTGTCACCAGTGTGAGATTATTTTTCAGCCTTGAGAAGAAAAACAAAATCAGCCTTTTGTTTTTTTGTTGAGACAAGATTTAAAGGAAGAAAAACACAATGGCATGGTTTTAATGTTGGTATATAAACTAAAAAAACAAAAAACAAAACAACAACAAAAAAAAACACCCAACAATGTTTCTTAATTGTCATTGTCATGCACTTTTAAATCATGTTTTTAACTGTCTTGATGCCCTAAAGTCTCATAAACCCAGTTACCTTTGTTTTGTTTTCCTGAAAACAACTTTTGCTTTGTGTTTAAATTTTTATTTAGAACTGAAAGAGTTTAGAACAACAGCTGTCTTTTTAGTTTTATTTTGTATGTCAGTATGATATTTATGTGCCAGGTTTACTGTTGGCTCAGAAACCTAAAATACAATGCATTTTATATATTATATGAATATTTCTAACCTTTATTTCATGTGT
>NW_013952441.1:589064-592953 GCF_001266775.1 Austrofundulus limnaeus | reverse complement strand
AACTTATGTTCACAAGTTTTTTGCCAACTTGAAATATGTATGTATTTTTGAATAGATGAAAATGAAAAAATGATTCATTTTGAGAGAAAATGCGTGAAATGATAAATTAATGTACATAAGAAAACACTTTGATTTTCATCTCTAAGTGTAATTAGAGATACAATGGGCTTAAGTTCTCATTGTCCAACAATTTTAGAGATGGGATAAATGACTCTTTGAAGAAGTTTGGACCTTGAATAGTTTACTTCATCGAGCCGCTCGTGTCTGAAGTTATGTCGTCAGGTAGGGAAATACGTCATCACGTCATGTGGGTGGAACCATGTGTTTCGTGGAGTGGAAACCCCTCCCCCTTTCACTTGATCTGCTGTACACCATCACGCTGCCTGTTTTTTTGTTTTTTGTGAAAAAGCGAAGCAGTTAGTGGTTGTCTGTGTTGTTAGGGATGAAAAATAAAGATACAGTATTGTTAGGAAAAATACAAATAAAACTACAAAAGGATTGCTTTGTGAAGGTCACATCTCTAAACAATTTTCATAGCAGTATGTCTCAGAATAATTAATGTTTTCCAGACAACAAACCCTTTGTGGTTTTCCTGAGCTTACTAAACCCACAAACTTTAACTTCTTGGATATTTTTCTGAGAAAAAATCATAATAAAAAGTTAAAACTTGTATTAAATTTGCTTACGACTGTCACATAACTGTTCATTCAATCCTACGATCAGGTAAAATTTAAAATTTACCTGCAAAACTAATTACAATCACATGAATTTTTGCTGTGTTTTGTGACAAAATAAAGCCTTACAGAACAGCCAGCATGGCTAAAAACTTCAGTCTAATTCAAGGAGTATTTTTATGAACAACTATTAATAATCTAAATTAGATTTGATGCCACATATGAACTCAGAGGGCATAAAAAACCATGCAAAATCAACTTCAAGGGGCCTCCTCAGGAATAAAAATGGATRAAGTGAAAAAACTGTTTGAGCAGATTAGACTAAAATAATAATAATAAAAAATTACCTACAGTACATTAATGAACATGGGGTGTGGACAAAACACACAAAACTGAAAGACAAAACTGAATTTATGGTACGCTTGTTGTTTATCTTTTAACTTGTTTCAAATGTTGAGTAGGCCAACCTGAAAGACAACCCGCGTTTGGATTATTGAGGTCAGATTACCGTCCTTCCCAGACATCTGTCTCACCACAGCCCTCCCTCTCAGATTCACTAAGCCTGAGAGGCTCCGGCCCACTTAACACAGATGGACCTCCCATCATGTCAGCACTGCTGCTTTAGTTGGGAATAAATAAACTAAATTAGACTGACAACAATGGTATCAAAATTGGCACAAATCTCAACTGAGCATGCTGAAATATAAATTATTTGTGTGATTTTCAGCAGATAAAAGACWAAAATAATGTGGACTATAGCTATAAACACACCTATCTCTTGTCTTATTAAGTGTTGCGTCAAGGAAGATTAAGGTAATAGGCTTTCTTCCACGCATCTAATAGTCAWGTCCTGCCCTCGCATGCTTGTTTCTCATGCTCATCCTGGAACATGGATGTTCTCTATGTTGCATTAGGCCTGTCTTTAATATTTGATGTCATCATCTCTGGATACTCAAACTGTCTGCAGGGTTGCACCTGCAAAAATGACAACTCGAGCAGGTATGGCAATGATTGAATCTATAGAAACCTTTAAAAGCTGGTAATAACGTAGTCATGACATTGCACTGATGTAAGTCACTAGGAAAATGTGTCAAAACTTTAAAAACTGTTTATAATTTTTAAACAATGCTGCAGCTATTAAATGAGGATCTGTGTWTATTTGACAGGATGTATTCACCCTTATGTTGTCTCATCAATGAATGTCTTGTATACCATTCTAGGTCTTTACTATGTATGGAAACCTCCATCGGACATATCCCAGAGGACATCCCTGATGATTTCATAAAAATCCGAATTGAAAACTGCCCTCTGACTGAGTTACCCCGWGGTTCTTTCTCTCGAGTTAGTGCCTTGGAGTTCCTGTGGCTGAATTTCAACCAGATCACACTGATGAACATTAAAAGTCTSGAGGGGCTTTCCAATCTTACTGAGCTGAGGCTACAAGGGAACAAGTTGACCTCTGTACCATGGATGGCATTTCAAGACACCCCCAAACTCAAAGTTTTGGACCTGAAGCACAACCGGTTGGATGTGTTACCTGAACGTGCTCTGAGACRGTTACAGTCCCTGACCTACTTAGATTTATCCTTCAATCACCTTACCATCATATCAAGAGAAGTCTTTATTCACTGGCCTCTTTACAGAAATGCAGCGAAATCTTGGGAAAAAGAAGGACTGGTGTCCAATTTGGTTTTGGGGCTGCATGACAACCCCTGGTTGTGTGATTGYCGCCTCAAAGGTTTTGTTGAATTCATCAGGGACGTCAGCCCTCCCATCATTCTGATGAACTCTTACCTGATGTGCTCAGGCCCAGCCTCCCGAGCCAACAAGTTTTTCCATGAGATCCAGATGAAAACGTGCATGAAGCCAGTGGCCTCTGCCCCAGAGAGCAACATCAGTTTATCTCTTGGAGCGAATGCAACTCTGACATGTGTGGTCAAAGCCAGGCCGGTTCCAACCATTCAGTGGATGTACATTCTGAAGAGTATCAGAGGATTTTCTTGTAAGTATTTTTTGTCTTTCTATATCTAAAAGCCATATTTAATATAAATGCTTTATAATTTAAATGTTGTTTTTCTCACCCTGCAGCTTCCCAGACTCAGGTAAATAAGGAGATTGCCACCTCCCAGTTGGTGATCCCCTCTGTACACTTAGCAGATCAAGGCGTCTACACCTGCATGGCCAACAACTTTATTGGCAACACATCTGTCAGCATCTCCCTCAACATCGACTCCCACAACTCCTCTGCTCCTCCTCCTCCACCTGTCTTCATGCCGTCACCAGAAGACAACAGCAACATTGAGGTCCGTATTGCCAAGCAGACAGTAAATGGCATCACCCTCGAGTGGCATGCTATGACAGCTGACCCTGCAGAAACATGGTTCACCATCCATTTTGGCAGATACGGTCCCCATAAGAAAGAAATGATCTACATCGGTCCTGGAATTAACAGCTACTCAGTCAGCAACCTGCTCCCTGTCACCAAATACGAGGTGTGCGTCTCCCTAAAGAACCACCCACCCAGGGAGGGCCAATGTATCGTCTTTGTAACAGGAAGTGACATCAGCGAGTTGGAGCAGAGGCAGAGACTCATCCACATCATAGTGATCGTGTGCGCCATGTTGCTAGCCGTCCCGGCCGGGATGTACGCGTGCACCACAGAGGCCAGATTCAGCTGTGTGGATCGCTGTATGGATCTGTGGAAGAAGCACAGGATGCACGAGGAGAATGTTGAAGGAAACGAGAGGCAGAACACTTTCGACAGCCTGCAGGCAGCCAGTGACGAGGCCCTGTGCAAGGGCTCCACGGACAAACACACAAAGAGACAGAAGCCTGAGGACAGATACAAAGGTGGAAGTGCTGCTTACCTCTACTAGAATCAAAGTTAAAACTGTGAATGTGTGTGTGATTCTTTAAAAAATGTCAGTCTTACTGTAGCTCCAGTTTGTGCCTTATTTGTCTTTGTTTGTGATGAGCCCAAACATTTTCATCAGTAGAGCAAATAATATTTAATAATCACCTTCCAAAATGTAATAAAAAATAAATTTTCCACGACAGGCAGCACAAGTTGGAATTTTTTTATAGCAATTACAAACAGACCTTTATACACTCACCGGCCACTTTATTAGGTACACCACTCTAGTAACGGTTTTGTGGTCATATAGGGATGGACATGGTCAGCAACAATACTCAGGTAGGCTGTGGCGTTGCAACGA
>NW_013952441.1:587267-588578 GCF_001266775.1 Austrofundulus limnaeus | reverse complement strand
CACACACACACACCCTTCACTTTTACAAATGATGGAAATCCATTGTGACTCAGACCAGCCCTTCTGGCACCAACAACCATGCCACGTTCAAAGGCACTCAAATCACCTTTCTTCCCCATACTGATGCTCGGTTTGAACTGCAGGAGATTGTCTTGACCATGTCTACATGCCTAAATGCACTGAGTTGCCGCCATGTGATTGGCTGATTAGAAATTAAGTGTTAACGAGCAGTTGGACAGGTGTAACTAATAAAGTGGCCGGTGAGTGTATTTTCGCTTTAGGGTAAGTTTGTCATCATATTTATTGAAATACGTGTACAAAAGAAGGTTTTGTGCCCCTTTTTTAGATTTTGATGCCTTGCTCTTCTAAAAAGCAAAACAAAAAATACCTATTAGTTAAAGAAGATACCAAAATATTATAGTTTTATAACTGCCTTTAAATAAATTATAATTTTGTAAATTGATTTTGGATTGTTTTGAATTGTTTCTATTGTCTTCTTTATTCAGAACCAGGCTATCTTGTAATGAAAGGCAATGTTTTTGATGTGGATTAAAGAAAAAGACAAATGTTGAGACGTCCTCCGATTTTCAGCTCAATCACTTTGAGGATTTGTTATATAAGCAGAGAATTTATACATACGCTGTAAGCAGATTAGAGTCATTCTCTATGTGAATTCTAGTCAGCAGAACATGATATTTCCATTTTATGACAGCACTGATCTGTATTTGTACAGCAGCTACATTTACAGGTAAATAGAAGTGAGTTAAACATTATTATAAAACATGCAATTATGCAGTGTAATGCTGCTGTTTTCTTCATCTCTGTTTCTGCTTTGCCATCAAAAATAATTCCACTSTCAATATTTGTAGCTAACCAGGTAACAGCTCCTCTGTTTTCAATATATCGTCATTGCCTTTCAGATGCTTGTTTGGATATTTTCTCAGATTAGGAGTTAGTCACATTCAAGACTGCCCATGAAACTTCAAGTACTTAATAAGAAATGTTTATACTCAAAATAATGACTTAGCATTTCAGTAGTCAAATAAATAACTGTGGATTATAATAATGAAAAATGTTTTAAAATAGATTTAGACTCACATTCAGGTTTTGCAATATTTATACTGTATACCCAAACCACAAATAAAAACAACAACAATACATAAATTTTCTTCCTAAATTATTGGAAACCACTTGTTTCTTGCGTTATAATACTGGAAGAGAAACCTAAAGATGTACTGAAAAAAAAGTGCACGCGCACACACACACACACACACACACACACACACACACACACACACACACACACACACA
>NW_013952441.1:581813-586288 GCF_001266775.1 Austrofundulus limnaeus | reverse complement strand
TTCTTAGACTCTGGTTGGATATAAGATTGAACGACTTGGTTAGATGGACATTTTTTGCAGTTAATCAGTTGTAGATGTACGTTCAGAGATTTATTTCATCAACGTTGGTCCAAATTTTACCATTTCATCTCATAACCGAGAAAAAGAGAAAAAAAAACAACCGCATTTTCAAACTCAGGTTGGGTCAGGAGGGGTACTGGGCATAAAACAGCTGTAAAACCATTGTTTGCTGTGGTAACTATTGCAGAAGGGAAAAGCCCCCCTACCCGAAAAAAATTATGTATAAATGTTTGTTAATAAAGTAGGGCAGACTGTGTTGCAAACACCACATGTGCAAATACTGGGGGCCTCAGAGTGACGTCCCCTCGAGCTACAGAAACATCTGTGAGGCACTGGAAAGTGCAGAACAGGTGGGAAGGCGGGGACCTTTCATTAAAACCTGACGACAGATGAGCACCCAGTGAGATTGGACTTAAAGCTGCTGTCAACAGACAGGCCTGACTTTTAGTGATATACTGCACTGTAAGAAATGGCCGTGAAATTTACATAAAAATTATGTAAAATCATAACAGAAAAATACTGAAAACTGGAAAGCATAAATGTTTTGTTTAATTCACAGTAAACCTTTGTGAACTGTCAAACAATTTTTTAATGTTATTTTTTACAAAAACAATATGTGAATGAAATGTATTTGTTAAAACAACACAGGGTGATAAAATAACACAGAAACAATTTGTAACAGCCATAACAAAGCAATTTTGTTAATATGACATAGRAATACTGGAAAAACTAAAGTTTTTGTCAGTTGTTTTTGAAAATACAAGTCATTTTACTGTACTTTTTTACATGATTGATGGAATAATCAAACTAGTGGTTACTGATATATTTTCAGGAAGGGGGACCCTTTAAAATCTGAAAAATAAAAACTGTGCCCCCCCAATAAATAATTTCAAAGAAACTATGCTTCTAAGCAAAATAACAAAAAGAAGTTAGCCTGGAGCAGAAGACCTGTGCTCATGGCTGTGAGATTTGTGGCTTATTTGATGACCAACTCTCAACCATCCCAACAATCCTTCTCTTTTGTCCTGGTCTAAAAATATGTTTTAGTTTAAAACTTAAATACTGATTTTACATACAGCAGGTTGTTTTGGTTACATCTAATTTATAGTTTTGAAAAAAAAAAAACAAGAATAACTAGAACGCCTGTTGGTACACTGATCACGTTCACATTTTTCTAAATTCTTAAATGATTTAAAGATTTTAAAAATAACACATTTATAAGGTAGATTGAGACTTTTTTCTGAGACCTCTGTGAGGGCACAACCGYGCCTCATAACGGAGATAATTCATATGTTTGCGTTATGACTCAGAGTAAACAACATAAACACCCACTCTAAGCAGCAAAGCACAACCCTGGCCCTCACAAAAAAAAAGGGCCTCAAAACTCTCAGTTTATGTGCAAACTTTAAATAAAATCAATCTCCAACCTTCAATTTCAGCTGCCCATGGTTTTACTGAGTCAGTGATTTGGGCCCAAAAATACAGGAGCAGCTCTGTGAGGGAACAAACCCTCAGTGCTATATACAACTCTGTACGCTTGGCTTGGACGACATGCTAACAGTTTACCAGAGAGACCACCAAAGGAAACCAAAAAGAAAGCTGCAGTTTTGTGTGGCCGTTGCACACAACTTGTGTTTCCACTTGGATTTTTTGTGAAGARGTTCTAAGAAATTCTAATTCTGTTTGCAGATCCAATGTTCATATTTGTTCATATTTGTCTAGAGTTACATCAAAAGTTACATTTATTTCTCAGACATATTTTTTTTTGTCTTTGTATTGATGAGCTTTATGGCCCAGAGGTATWTTCCTGTAACATATTCTTAACTTCTCTTTGTATGACATCTATTGGGCAACATCTTTGCTTAAGTCACAACCTTGCACACCTTCAAAATATGAGAAATTAACCTCTTAAGCCCCACATCCCTAAGCAGAAATAAACTTTTTTCTACTTTTGGATTTATGGTTTCCATGAGTATTTTTGGCATCTTCCATACATTTTTTTGGTGCGTAACTTCTTCCACAGTTTTATTGCTGTTTCAACAATTCATTTATCAAAATGTTCGGCTCCTTCAAGACACTCCTGCTACAACTTTTTGTATTTGTGCAATTTGTATTTTGATTTCTCAGCTACTGTTTTCTCATTGAAAATGAATAGTTTCCTTCAAAACCCTTCAAACCCTTTGTGTTTTTTACTTTCTGCTAATTTCAGATTTTGACTTATTTCAGCGCTGTATGCTCCTTTCTGCTGCTTTCTGCTAATTTCAGCTTTTTTCATCCTTTTGGGCAATGTTTACCCTTTTCTGCTTATTTAAGCTTTTTTTTTTGTTTTGCAAATTTCACCTTTTTGTGTCAGTTTCAGTTATTTTCTGCTCAATTCAGCAATCGTGCTCTTTTGTTGTTGATTTTTTCCCTGCTATTTTGAGTGTTTTTCTGCCTTTTCAGGTACTTTTWGGCTATTTTCCTATAGTTTCRGCTTTTTCAGCAACTTTACAGCTGATTGAAGCTTGTTTTTGCATTCAAGCAGGAAATGCAATTCACATCTTTTAAAGGTTTATATACTGTATATTGCAATTAATCTGTGCATGTTGCGTAGAGCACAAACACCATGTTTGCTTTGTTTGAGCAACTTTGCAGAAACATTTTTTAAGCATCATCACATGACTTGCCTGACATCCCCCCCTGATTTTGTTTCCGTCTGCAGCTTCTCCTAATTGTGAATAAAAGTGAACATAAGCTTTACTGTTTGTCTGTCTGGACCATCTGCATGGTCCTTTTTTTATGGTTGCTTCTTGATAGGAAGTGTGAGGAATTACCTTTTCAAAGCGATGGGAGTCCCACCAGCACTAATCCTTAGTTAATGGCCAGTGGAAGCAAYAGACCCCAACAGCCTCACTGCCTGCAAAGGTTTCATAGATAATTCCTTTGCCAGGTTAAAAACAAAAGCCTCAAAGTTTGATTTACAGCTTTGGTGACTGCAGGATGATTTAGCAGCTTTCCTTTAGGATCAGATTTGATGAATTTTAGGATCTAATGCAGAGAAGCTTTACAAAAAAAAAAAAAAGAGCATTTCTAAAGATGGCCTGTTTTATTCTTACTGTGAGATTGATGCTACTGGAGGGGGTTCCTTTGAGCGACTCTGAGAAACAAGCACAGCTCTCCCTGGTGGCCTTGGGCCGAACCAGCAGAGCATAATTAAACTCACAGCTCTCCAATTTAAAAATTGAATTTAGAGGAAAACATCGACCTTTCTGTAATCTGGTCATTTCTGCTCAGAACAAACTCAAGAAAGGCAAAAGCAACTCCAAGTTCGGGAAAGAATAACTGCCGTTGCACTTTCAGGGGAGGTCTCTTTCTTTTGTGAGATCCCAATTAATGTTTCAGTTTTTCAAAGTCACACATTGACTCCAACGCAGGCTCAATTAATTGGAATCAATACGGTGAAACATGAATGTTTTTTTTTTTCTTTTTTGTGCCGCCCACATGTAGAACAGCTGCCACCRAAGCCTTGGGGAAGCACAAACACTTCACTTTCACATCACTGAGCTCTCAGACTGCTTTGTGATGATTTAGCATTTGTTCAAATCATTCAGACGTCTCAGTTAGCGTCACGTGACCTGTCAGTACCTGTTACAGGACGGAGAAGGTTTGGGGACGTTTGACGGGTTTAGTTTAGCAGCTCGTGGATTGATGAATCTCACATTTAAACACTTGGGTTTTTGTCTGTGCAGTGTTTAAGGAAATWACTTCTGTCAAAATTAAGCTAAATTTTAAATAGCTGAAAATATTTCAGTAGTTTTATGACAAATAATTTCCCACATGTGATCCATTTGTTAATGTGTTATTGATTATTAATGCTCAAAAATGAGGCTGTTGGTTTCATTTCTACACATGATCATTTTTCTCCCAGAGTTGCTTTGATTGGTAATTTCTGGATTATTTGTTCTGCTCTTCCAATATTTATGCCTACTGAAATGGAAAGCAGCTCCAGAGACCAACTATTGGTCAAACCACAAAGTGTTGAATCTTTAATCGCCTAACCTTTGGGCTWATTCATAATTCAGGGAATGGGGAGGGAAGCGTTTAGCTCTTCCTGACCACGCTCTGCTGAATGAAATGGTGTGGAAAGTGTGAGGTCATTAACCTGCTCCAGGTATGTTCCCTCCTAATATTAGGGATGATGTATCCCACCCAAGTGTGACAAAAAAGAGGGAATGATCGCTCTCAGGTGGGCAGCGGCTCTTTGTTGGTAGAAGGCTTCATTTGAAGACATTAGGTTATGAAAAGTTAATATCAGTTTTAATCATGAGGAATATGTTTAAATCTGGCGGGGGGGTGTTTGCTCTGCTGCTTGTGAGGCATTAAAGAGAAGAGTGCAAAATTATGTCTTCATCCTCTTTTCAAGCACTGACATATTT
>NW_013952441.1:577616-580518 GCF_001266775.1 Austrofundulus limnaeus | reverse complement strand
GTAATATTTTGTTTTATTTATTTATTTCCTTTTGGTAAGCAATCAAAATAAATTTGTCATCAATGCATAATATTTAACTTAATTAAATAAAGAAAACTAAATCTGTATCTCCTTAACCTGAGACGTTTCACAAAGGCAAAAAAGAAAACAATGATTGTTTGATTTTAATTTTGTTCTGTTTAAGTATTATATTGTGAAAATAACTGAGTATTATTCATGTCATTGTCCTGACATTTGCTCCTTCAGTATAATTCTTTACATTAAATCAAACTAGCCCATCTAGCAAAGCTCAAGCTGCAATCTCCTGTCTGAACCGCTGGGGGGCGGCAGAGGACCTTAATTTCCGCAGCCACACTCGCTCTGACTTCCAGCCCTGCCTACTGCTGAGGCTGAAAGTTAAAGCAAAAGAATCAGGCTGCTGGCACYATAAGCAATAAAGTTTTCTTTCTCTGACTTCAAAACAAGTGAAGACTTTCAAGTGAAGACTTTAAGGGAGAGTTCAAACGTATGCATCAAAGCCAGACTTAAATTTTAAATCTGTTTGGCTTTAAAACGATTAATTAGGTCATGTTTAATACAGTTATTTTGTTTATATATTAAAAAAACCTTACATACTGAATTTAGTCTTTTTTTCCCCAAACATTAAAATGTATAACTGCTTATTTTCAAAGCATTCCTTGAAATTATGCACACCACTTGATGTTTCTTGTCAGAGTTTTAAACTAGAATCAGTCTTTGTTGAGAAATGGAGTTGTCATTTTGATCAAACCTTAAAAATCGTCAGATGGCACTCTTGAAGTATGTGATGTATGTGACTCTTCTACAACCACACCAGGTTTTAGCACCCATTCTATACAACTAAGTGATTTATGGCCATTTCTGTGYTTCCTAAGGTCAATTAGCTGGGGCAGCCRTCTTGGATCGGGTTGGCTCTAAATGTTAATCAGTTGTAAAYATCCATCCAGTGATAACTCTCAGCAAGTTTCATTAAAAACCGTCCACTGGTTCATGAAATACTTTGCTAACAGACAAACAGTCACACACAGACATGAAAAAAACATCAATAAAACTTAACCTTGGGCAATAATGTTTCAAATCTAAATGAAAGAAATGCAGATGAGTAAACATCCTTCATTATTTTGAGTTTTTTACTTCTGATGTGGTTTTCATGAACACACCACGCTCCAGGTGAATGATGCTCCTCATACGCCATAAAAGCTTTCATTTGCTGTAAGTGAGTGTTTGCCAGATTTCAAGGCATTTGTTGGACCGAACTTCAGGGTAAAAGATTACAGACGAGAGCAGGAGGCTGAGCTCACATCTGTCATCGGATCAAAGTGGGAACTTGTTCTCCCATCGCTGTCAGCACGTTTTAATGACCAATGTAGTCCTCCCTAAAACTTTCCCGCACTAAGTATCTGATAGATTCACAGTTTAATCATTAACCAGGACTTAATTTATCTGGAGCAAAGCATGGGCTCAAATTACTGGAGGATTTAGGTAAAAAAAAATGGCTCATTTCTGTCACTGAAATCTAAATCATTAAAACTCGCTCTATACGTTTAAATGAGCAGAATCTGCAAGTTTAACAAAACGACGAACACGCTGCTTCAGGCAACTTTTATGAAAAAGTAAAAGAGGCTGTAGGATTACACAGGGAGCAATTAAAGGACACTGTCAAAAAAGCAACAATGTTTCAGCTTCAACTGGCAAAAACAGTCATTAGAAGACTGACAAAGGGTTCATGTGAGTGCCTGAGCTGAGCTGCTGTGACGATAAATCAAAGGCAGAAAGAAGGCCAAGGCCTTTATGGGGAGTGCCACCCATATATCGACTGCACATCATAGCAGTCCTCGCGTCGTAGTCTGGATTATAAATCTCATTTCTCAAAGATATACGGTATGTTTGACGTGTAAAGTCCTGCTTTTATTCACCTCACCAATATTCGCAAAAAGGGTTTAACCTGAATGTAACCAAATATACTGACGCAGTAATGTTAGTAAAAGCTTTACTTTAAATGAGCTTACCCCTTTTTTTGTGTGAAGGTGTCCGGCCCGCCTGCGCGGGTGCATATAATGAAGGAGATGGCTTGTGTAGACTTCTATAGGGCTGGGAAAAAAGTTTCCAAACAGGAAGGAGAGGAAGAAAGGGATCAGTTAACAGACGAGGAGAAGAGAATCCAGGCTGAACCAGAGATCGTCCCCTTTCCAAACGCCCCAGAAAAACTCCTTTTTGTCTCAGCAGAAACTCTGATTTGCCTGACCTAGTCCGAGTCAAAGGGTTTTCATGTAGGTTGAATGAGTTCGTGAAAACAAGTATCAAAAGCTGGGTATGAAAGGTGCTAAAAAGAACATTTTTCTGCTAAAACACAAATGTATTTTTTGACAGTTATGCAAAGAATTTGAGATGACTTCATTAAAAGTTTAAATTAACTTAGTTAATATTTCTGATTTGGAAATTCTTTTGAAAATGCATAAAATTCAAAAACCTCAGGACTTGTTTTTTCTCATGTTTCTGCAAAAAGAAACTTTACTGATCACTCTCCACATCTGTGGTTTTACGGATGACTAACCAGTGAAAATGGTCAAAAGGAGCTTGATGACCACAATGCTGAGTTTAGAAAAGAATTACTTATTTTTYAAATTTCCTGAAAAGTTGTGGTTTTGGATATGCTCGATATCTGCCTGAGTACACTGCAAAAAAAATGTCCATCTAACAAAGTCTTACAACCTTAAGTCCCAAAGAGTATTTGAGACTAATATACAAAGTAAGAGCATAAAGTCTTTAAATCTTTTTAGCCTGGAAATGTTCTTATTTCAAAAAGTCTCACCGAGTGCAATTGTCTCACTGCACGGAGAGCTTATTTCATTTAACTTGAGAAGATTTTGACTATAATATAGTC
>NW_013952441.1:570275-577182 GCF_001266775.1 Austrofundulus limnaeus | reverse complement strand
CTTGATACACTGAACAATCTCAGTTTTTGCCCAGATGAAATGCTTCATGTTTCATACTTTTACTGAAAAACTAAGCTGAGCAATTGGCAATAATTACTATATCAATAATTTACACTGTACAGAATGTGATCTTTCCAAATTGTGAGTTTGTTTGAATAGACGAACAGCATTTTATGACTCATTTACAAAAAGATTTTTATTCCTATTTAAAAGGGTTTCAAGCTCATGAATAACCAGCATTACTAAATATGTTACAAAGTAACAGTGGTACTTAAAAATATTCATACACCTTRACTGAAAACACGCAGATCCAAGGTTCTCCCTGACAGAAACACGACAGCTACAAATATTGGCGCAAAAGATGACCATGCTCATTTTTTTYCCCCTAAAAGTTCTTGCATCTTCTTATTTAAGTTTTCACCACTGGCCTCTGCATTTCATTTGTCAGACAGGGACACTCTGCAGCAGTTAATGTTGTTATATTGTCTTTGACAATGGGGACATATTTACATTTCCTTTGTATGAACGCTGCAGAAAYTGTTACTGTGTCGACCGTGACTTATGGTAAGTTCACAGTCAGCAGTTTGGAGCAGCAAACAGATACACACTCATACATCCAAGCAGAGCTGAACACTGTACAGAATGCAAGCCGATGACCACACACACACATGCACACACGCACGCACACACACATCCTTCAGAAGCATTGATTCTGTTTTGAATAGTGTATTTTCCTCCTCAGCCTGGATAGTCTTGCAACTGCCCATGCTGTTAGTGCACCAGGCATTTTCAAACTCTTTACATCCATTACATTCCACTAGGTAAATACCTAATGCTGGAAACATTTGTCAATGTATGCGCCTGGCTGAACAGAATAGATTATTGGGGGCTGAGTAAAACACACCGCATTTCCAAGCAGCACCAGGCCTTTGACATATGAGGAAAAACTTCAGCAGGTTCCACCTCTGCAACAAACTTTGTAATATTTCAGGAAAATAAACAACAGCAGACAATTATGGCAAAAAAATAGAAATGTCACTGTTTAGAAGATATAAATAACTTGTACTTTTTTACTACTTTGGCAGCAATGTACCATTTTTAGGCTTTTGCTAATAGGTTTGTTCTTTTCACAACTTTTAAATAATCTGTTTTCCACATATTAATACAGTTTATTTGGCTTATTAAGTGCCATGCCTTTTGTACCAAACAACATATTTTTATTTGTATGATGACAAATAAGGTTTGACAATATTTATCCAAAATTTAGACACTTTGTAATATCAAAATATACATTGCACTGTACTGTAGCTGCAATCAAACTTMTATTCTCATGTTTTTTTAATATCGTTAAAAAAATCCTTGTGTTACTTTACATATTCTTGTGTTTTTATCTAAAGCCCAACCCTGTTGATTAACAAGCTTCTGCTATATTATCATTTTGAAAACGAGGACCTATAATTCCATTTAACTGGGGGATGAAATTGTTCGGTCCAATTAAAACTAGGTCACTGAAGATTTAAAAGCTTTTGTCTAGAAAAAACATTACTTTTCTTGACTTTAAGGAAAACATTCAAAGCGGATTCTTTCRATTAGCACAACATTGAAATTGGGATGATTTCCCCTCTTTCCTTATGTCCCTATTTTGTTTCCTGAAACACCTAAAACGTAATGGAGGAGAAGCCCATTTAGCCCCTCTAATAGGATTACATCACTAAAAAAATCTGCAACAAACGTGAATAAAATTGCTGAGCAAAACATGAGTCGTATTTAGTTTTTTCTTTATATAGATTTTTTAGAATCATCTTTACTGTTGTTTGTCCCTTTCTTTGCTTCACCTCTTTGATTGGTAATTAACAGAGAATCTTGTGACAGAACATCTTCAGCATGGATACATCATAAAGAGCAGGAGCTCAGAGAAGACAGGACAGATATTGGGTCTTTTTTTTCAGGTAGGGGGGGGGGCATTCCAATTCTTTCTTTCAATTTTCCATTCCTGGTTCTGCTTCATGGGTTTGCCTTTTGTGGAGCGCTGAATGGGAGAGCGCAGGAGCATCTCTGCTTCCGTTAATTAGAGCGTTTTGCAGTTTCCGCTCCTTGAAGAGTCAAAGTTTAGGCAGTGGGGGGAACCCTCTGATGCTCCGAGCTCTTATTGTGGCTTCATATACACAAGAAATATATAGTTTACCAAAAGTTTGTGAGTCGGTGGCTGTAGTGTTGAAGTGGTCAAATGAGGGAAAACAAAAATATTTTATTTCACAACACGAAATCTGAAAAAATAAGTTGGGAAGTTTGGTAAATAGAAACTTGTACTGATCTGTAAATCTCATAAACCAATGTATTTACAATGGAACATCTTAAAGATTTACACTATAAGTTCATTTTGTGTTTTGAAACCTGTAAGTACTTTTGCTGTTTTGACGGTGCTTTTCCAGATGTGTAAGCAACCCACGCCATAAGCACTAATGCACCCCTATACCATCAGAGAGGCAGGCTTTACTTCACTGGGTGACACTTAAGTTTCACAAAAAGATTTCCAAATTTTAGTTTGTCTGACCACAGAACATTTTTCCATTTTGCTGAAGTCCAACCAATATTCGCCTAAAAATGTTTTCACGTTATTATAATCTAGATGATGGGCTTACCAAAGCCTTCACAGTTTTACATCAGGGAACATTAGTCTGAAATGGTTCAACTTTTAGGCATAGTTCTTCACAGAGCCAACCTTCAGAAAGATTCAGCTTTTTTTTTTTGTCCCACTGTTATTAAATTACAAAAAATCCTCTAAAGGGGTAAAAAATTTCTCAGTTTCATGTTTATCATGTTCAATTTTAAATGATAAAAATGGTTTTAYGAGATTTGTTGTGTTTTGGTTTGTTTGTTTCAGTGTTTTCTGAGTTTCTGTTTTTAGTTCCACGTTCCCTTGTTGGCTTATGCATCCTCGTGTCATTATTCAGTTTGCCCTCAGCCAGCCCTTGTCTTCGCTTATTTTGCTTACCTCACTCACCTGAAAGTAATTGTAACTAGTCCCTCACCCCATCCCCCAGGTGTYGCCCATCTTCACTCCCCCATTTAACCAGTCTTTTGTCACTATACTTTCTCGTCTGTGTATTGCATTATGCTGTCAATCTAGGTCACTTCCCTTGAGTTCCCCGTCTCAGCCGCTGTACGTTCTGACACAATGTCGGCCTGTTATTTTTGTTTTCAGTAAATACTTTTGTCATTRAGTTCCTTGTGCCTGCCTGCATTTTCGATCCAACTCCTCTGTGACTTTAATGTTGCAAATCAGTACGTTTTGTATTTATAACATTTTACACAAGATCCCATTTAAAAAAAAGGAAAGAAAAACTGGGGTTGTACTTTTTAAATAAGAAATTATTCAGAGTTTTACATCATATTTATAAAATGAATGTAATGACTTTTAAGTGCAGTTCATATGGAGCGAGAAGTGCAGGAAACCTTATGGTCTTTACCCATGAAATGACCAATTGTTTGTGCAAGATTAAATGAAGCACAAGAAAAGAGTGTTTAGAGTAAAAACCCTGGGGTTTGTTATGACATGCGACCATGGGTGTTCTTTTATACCTTAAGATTCCTTTTGCCTCATTAGTTAACACACTGTCTTAGTTTTGAACAATACTTTAGCTTGAGTTCTCCCAGCAGAAATCCCCCCACCACCGACACACAACTCAGTCGATATTTCCAGGGCCTGCAGCAGAGTTTCAGAGAGAGAGGGCCCTTTCCCCCCCGTCCTAACAGCTTTAATACTTGTAATTATCTCTTGCTGGGGGAGGCTGGAAATTGGATTAGGGTGGTGGAGTCTCAGCTGAATGAATTACCTTCATCTCCCCACTTGGTGGACCACACACTGATAAAGTGCGGAAAAACGGATTTTGGATTCAGCCTTAGCATTCATGGCTTCCTTGTGGAAAAATGAAATTTTCCAACAGAAGGGGCCGGCGTGCCAGCAGTATCTGTCCACAGCATGTTTCATCTGCTCCTGCTCTTCTGGAAATGCAATTACCTGCGTTATCGGGGCCTAAATGGTGACAGTTTGGCAGGGGAGCAGTTCCACCTGCCAAAGGCATCATTCCACACTGCTTTTGTTGCATTCACTTTTCTTTCACTTTGAAATTAGTTCCCCTTAGTCCCACCTGTCAGAGAAGAAAAAAAAAAAAACAATTTGCTGATTTGTTTAAACGTAGAACTAGTCCAGATGATRACTAGCATTAAAGAAAATGAGATATAGTAGCTTAAATTTATGATTAGGTTAGGTTTGCCCCATGCCACAATAAAAGGCAGGCGATCTGTTTATGCTTGTCTGTTAGCAAAATATMTCAGAAACTGCAWGACAGATTTTATTGAAATACTCAGAAAGTAATCATAGGATCCAGATCTAGAATTGATAAACTTTTGGAGTCGACCCAAATCAAAATGTGCGTCCCAGCTGATTTAACCTAAACACAAAGATGACTATATGTCAGTCAATTTGACAGATGTTCTAGTAAAAATTGCTGTGGCAGTAGCTGAGAATTATATTTTCCAAGTGCTCACACGAAAGCAAAATGTTGCAATGTTGCCATGGATTGTGCATAAAATTAAAGGCAAAGTTTGACCAAAGCTTCTATTGAGCTGGGAATTTTCAAAATAACATAATCATAGTTTAAACTCTGACATTAAAGGTGGTAGGTGATACTCAGTCCTTATAATATAAATCTTTAATAAAATATACATTTATTTGCCAATTCACTTTAATTAGTTCTCTCAATCTTTTACATTTGTATAAAAGTAAAGGCAGAGACAGCAAATTTTCTATTTTCATGAAGCTAAGACAATAAAGAGCAAAAAAAGTCWCTTTTGTTTCTGTATCCTGCCTCAAACCTTCGCTTGAATGAGTGAACACAAATCAAAGATTGATACTAAATTATTTACCAACAACAAGTCAGCTAATGTTCTACATGTGTTGTTTCTCTCTGAGGAGAAAAGGCTCTTTCAGAAGGTCTATTAAATCAATATGTGGGAAGGCCTGCCACTGTGCACCTCTAATACAACACAGTGAGTAATTAAACTTCTGGATTTTATAGTTTTTTTTTTCTACACCACAAAAAGTCTGTACATTTCACGCACGTTTCACAGCTGTGGAATATGCTTCGCAGGATAAATGAATTTAAATTGGGATTTTTATTAGAAATCATCAAACATTTCCCTAAATCGATGCGTCTAAACGAAGCCAAAAACTCACCCAGACTGAGCCGAACTAAAGCGATAAAAGCTCCGAGGAGAAGTTAAAGACTCGCACTTAAACGGAAATGGGGAGCCAACTTTGTTTTCCTGTTGCTCATTAGGCGGAGGTTTAATTTCGGTTTCATATTTAATTTCCCGCTGTGTCATTGTATGGCGTCGGATCAAACGGAGGACAAACTAGCCCTACAAACCTCGCTAACAGACAACCCCACTCCCCCCTTTGTCTTTACCACTTCCCATTCTTTTAACCCCCCACCGAGGACAATCCTGGAAGGTAGATAAAAAGAACAACAAAAGATAATTAAATCTAAAAAAAGGAGGGGAGAATCTCTGTTTTCTCCCTCGAACAGTTGGGGATAGATTTCAACACAGTAAGAGTTGGGCTAATGTATGCAACGGCCTGATGGGAGTCCTTCAACGTTCACACTCTGCTTTGGATGGTTAAAGACCATATTAGGCTGCGATGTAATTGTGAAATGTTCCTATCGTTACCGTCTCACCTTATCACACAAAGAAAAATAAAACCAGTTTGAATTTGCCTGTTGTTATCAGAGGAGTGAAGTCTGCGTTGACGTGCGACGTTGTTCCGAGTCGGCCCTACATCCCGTCGGTGACAAATTTTAAATTATAATACAGTAATGCCTCACACAGACCCAGCTATTTAGCCGGGAATTTAATATTCATTGCTTTTGCAGCTTGGTTGGCTTTAAGGTGCTATCACCCTCATCCACCCTCAACCCGGTCCCACCCACTCCCAGCATCTCTGCCATCTACACCGTTACATCCAGCAAACAGAGGCGACTGGCAGTCACCGGGACAGACACATCCAGCCGTCGCTCTGACCCTCCCTCCTTCACTCACCCCCCCACACCCCCCCAATTCTCTGTCTCGGGCTGCCTTTTCTCCGTCCCCCATCACTCTCCCTGTCCTTGTTTTTGATCTTCAAACGCTGGTAGGGATAATGACTACAAATCAGGGATGAAGGTGAGTGATCACAATGTGGCCCACCCATCCCAGCTGGCCTTTTTACTCCCCTCGTATGATGCATCTTCCTGACTCTTTTTGAGAACTCGCTGAACTGTGCCAATAAGGGCTTGGCGAGAGACGGCCGGACAGAATCCGTCTTTGAAGACCTCCCAGATTTTGAATTTCCCCTTTTTACTGAATGAGAAYAACTGACTTTGGCACATACATAAGTTGAAGAGCCTTTCTTGGAGGATGCATATCACCCATGGTCTTTCAGATTTGAGTTATTACCAAGATTAACTYGTGTTGAGATATTACAGAGTTGCTGCCATTTTGGTCACTTGCATGCAAAATTACAAGAAATAAGTCAAAAAAACAAACAAACAAACAAGTAGGTCCTCTGGATGGGTTCTTCTTTAGTGAAACGTTTTATCGGGTAAGAGAACTGTCAGAATCATTGTATRTGTAAGAGTCTAAATTTGTACATATAAGTCTATAAACGTACATAAATTTGTTACAACTTTGCCACATTACAAGTACGAACCAAATTTACAAGTACAATCTTATGTGAGAATACAAGTTTTTAAGTTACGAATACAAATTAAAAAGTTACAACTTTGCCACATCACAAGTACGAATCAAATTTACAAGTATGAATCAAATTTACAAGTACAATTCTTTTACCTGTCAAAATAAGACA
>NW_013952441.1:556596-567330 GCF_001266775.1 Austrofundulus limnaeus | reverse complement strand
CTTTTGATCAGCTGAAAAAATCATGTTTGAGTGTAAATGCAATTTTCAGAAAATTCCCTGCTCAAAAGTTCTTGTCTCTTGCACTGATTTCTTCTTTTAACATTGTGAAGCTCTACTTAGAACCTTCTTAAGATCCAATAGTGCAAAATGCTAATTCTTGCACTTCACTGATTAATAAAAATGGTGTCATAATTATTAAGTTTGTTTATTTGTCATTATGTCCATGTTTAACAAAGTTATTAGCAAAGTTTGCATTTGTTGAACCGGTGATATCTGGGGTCACACATTTCTGCAGCTGTTATTTTGTGGGTCAGAAGTTAGAAAGGTTTTAAAACCACAGTTCTAAAGGATGTGTTGACAGAAGTGCTGCACAACCACAGGCACAAATAAMATTATTTTATGTAAGGTCATCATCACTTTTCTGGCAAATAAATATAATAACAATCAACACCGTGCTTTTAAAAAATACATCTTTTGTGAACAAGTCAGTTTTTAATTAAATCAAATTCATTATTTTTATTTAATTTATTAATTTTTCTAACATCAGATGAAAAACTTCTTGCCCTAGTGACCGCAGCGCTGCAACTTTAAGATCTCCTTGCTGTTTAGGCCTCAAATCAAAAGCTGTCCTGCTGCCAGGACTCAAATCATTTCACATCATAAGTTTCTAATGGGCAGTTCAGATGATTCATGCCAATCAAACATCTGTTCTGCGTTCCCTTTGTCAAGAGGAGCACCTGTTGACCTCCATCTGACCTCTGCTGCCGAGCGAAACAGTGGCAGAGAGCAACTACGGTTTTGTGAAAGATCAGGAAGAGGCAGTTTTACAACCACTGTTTACCTTAGTGGAGTCCTACCTCTTTTCCYCTTTCTTCTTCTTCTTCTTCTTTTTTTTGTCTTTTCTTAATGTGCCCTCGAAAAAAATGTTTCACTAGGGAGCAGGAGGTGAAATTTTTCTCATCCAAATGGATGGCAATTTCCCACCATTTAGCACCTGAAGGTAATTAGCTTGAAGAGATTGCGGAGTGAGAAACACGTTCATGGAACATTAACTCTCGTACATTCTCCAGTTGCAGAGAATTAATAGGAAAGATTAAAGTTTAAAGAGAGCAAATGCCATTACCACACAAACCACCTCTCTGTGGCACCATCTTGGGCTAACTTTTCCCCCTCTTTTATAATAAGTCTGCATTTCACAATGGCATCAGGATCGGGATTACAATAGCAAGTAATAAATGGTGGAAATGAGACAGTTCTTCAGGTTTTCTCTGCGCTCGTGTATGAGATAATGGAGAGCCCTGATCGCCTGCAGCATTCTTTTCCTCCATAACAGCTTTCTGCTTGCTTCCACTACATTTTAATGCAGGGAGCTATTAACCAATTCAGCATTATTTCTCTCTCCCAACAGCAATTTAATGACGAATATAATGATTTACCTTCAAAATGCACTTTGTAATTATAATGCCTTTAAGTATTGTTCTATATGGAAAACATTCGCTGAATTTAGCACAGAGCTTTCCTTAAACAAATACTTATTGCCCATCAGCTTTCATCATCAAAAAAATCAAGAGATATTTTGCTAACAGACAGAGTTGATTCAAACAGGTAAAGGCTTAGTTTATAACACAGATGTTGCACAATCAGTAAGAGCTCAAACAAGTTGGTGACCAAGTTTTAGCTCAAAATTTGTAAAATTGAATGTTACACTGCAAAAAAATATCCATATAACCAAATCTTACAATCTTGTATCCATCCAAAAAGTCTTTTTGATCATGTTTAGAGACTGATATACTAAACAAGAGCAGAATGTGTTAGATTATTAATCTTGTTAACCTGGAATAATAAAGGTACTTTGAATTACAACTTTTACATTTTCCTTATTTCAAAAAGTCTTACCAAGTGCAACTGTTTTATTCCAGTGGTGTATTATTTCATTTAATTTCACCCTGAATCTTCTCAAATTAAGTGAAATAAACTGTCAGTGGAATATGAGAGTTGCACTTGGTAAAACTTCTTGAAATATGAGAAAATTTCCAGGTTATCAAGATTACTAAGATGATAATCAAACACATTCTGCTCTTGCTCAGTGAACTCAAAAATACTTTTGGGCTGAATATGAAGAGTGTAAGATTTGGTTAGATGGACAATTTTTGCAGTGTATAACCATGTTTGAGTTTACTAAGACATAAGCGGCCATTTTGAATCATGTTAACAGATGTTAATGATTGCTTTCTGAAAGTTTCATTAAGCTCTCTTCAGTTATGACCTGCCAGTGATAAAAAAATGGCTGTTTTAGATTAGAACGTGCACATACTTCTGCTTGTTTTTCTACCTCAGTATATACTACAGACGATCAAAACTATGCAATAAATCATACCTTTGTGTTTAGGAACTAAAATAAATTAAATTGAGACATGGTTGGAATTTATTGCCCAGAAAATCCCATCCTGCCATCTGATTTGAAAAGTCCAGTCCTCCAAGCTCTAGAAAATCTATTTTCCACATTTTAATACCCCGCATAACAGTCCTCATAATTCATTGGAGTGTGTTAAGCACAGTTTTATTAGATCTGAAACAAATTTTGGTGGGGGATCCTATAGGCCATTAACCATGGAGTAATTTTATCCTTGTTTCCTTAATGATGCCATAATGGCGAGTGAATTTCTTAACTAAAGACCAAAGAACATTTTGAAGGTCAGCTTCATCTGCAGACTCCTTCATGCGCTTCTTTGAGAGATTGGAAAAGTCKGAGCTTTTTGAAGAGTCATTAATAACGCTAAAGCTGAAGGCCTATTTGTGTTATAGCTCTCTACCTTTTAATGTTACACTTTCCCGACGCTCCTGCGCTCCTTTTCCCTGCTTCCTTCTGTTTTGCAGCGCCCCTCATGCAGAGAGAATGGAGTGCTGATTGAGGGCGTACAAATGGCAGCGCGGTGACAAACAGATCCCAGATGTGGTGCCTCAATCATTTAAATTTTATGCCTTTGTTATCACTTTAATCATTTTCTTTATTCGTTTTGTTTCAGCGATCGGAGAAACCCTTGATAGGCCGGAATGCCCTGGGAACAATTTTTATTTGGTGTGTGTGGTGCGAGGTCTAATTAGAATTAGAATTTTGCTGAGCCTTGAAATAGTTGGTACTTTATCCCGATCGCCTTAGATATTGTTCGAAGTCAGTCATTTGTCATAGCGRAGCTTGCTGGGAAATGGGCTGCTAATCAAGGCTCTATCTCCTTCACTCTTTTTTTCTGCTGCCATTGCACCTCTGTCCAATAAAATGCTGTTAGGTAAGGATGAATGCAGCCTTGGCTCTGACACTGAACGTTATGGAAGCCCTGCAATGCAGCTTTCCAATCATGTTAAGCCCAAGTGCAACTTTTAAAGAAATTTGCAATTTTATATTTGTTTAGTAACATCACGTACTTTCATTAAAAAGTAATTTGCTAACTTCTTTGCTGAGTACAACCTTATATGATAGATGAGCGTGTCACGGTCTAAGGATTTGTCTTGGTCTTTTACTGGGTGTGTGTTTTGTGTTGTCTTCTTGTTTTTATTTCAGTGTTTGTAGCTTGGGTTTTTACATTTTGTGCTTCATGTTCTATATCCCTGTATAACTTCTTCAGTTCCTTTTTTTTGCTCCTCTTGCTTTCTGCTTTCCTCAAACACAACCTATCTCAGTTGGCAGCTGTTTTGTGATCACTTCTCCCTATTTAGGCAACAATATGTTTGTCTTTGTCTAAATATACCAGATGAATCAGTGGATAGATTTTAATAAAACTCTCAGAAGGTAGTTCTTTGTTGTACATCTAACTTCTGATTTGTGTCAGAGGACATAAACTGTGACTTTTTTTGCCATTGTCTGCAAAAAAGGCTTAAGTAAATCTTGAAAACTGGACAAGCTTTGACCAGGTGAGCCCATGATCTTTGAAGAAACTGAAAAAAGGCAATCCTTCAAATCCAGAAATGTAACAAGAAATGGCTTTCATGCAGACATATCCCAGTGTGTTGGTGGCACACAGTTAGGGTGAGAGCCACTGTTCACAGATAACAGACTCAGAACCCCGAACAGATAAAAACTCCTTTACGACTTGAAACATTTGTCAGACTGATCGCACCACTCTGCTGCCAGCGTGTACTACTGTTCAAAATCAACATTTTGTTCATCTTTAAGTGGCTTGAGTTTTAACATTATTTAATTCTTATGTTAGGATGATAATTCAGACTATTAAATAAAAGGCTGCAGCCATTTATACCATCAGTTCTTATCTACAACATGTTTTGTATTAAATAAATATAACAGTTTAGTATTAAAAATGTCTGTTTTACAAAATATAAAAAAGTATAACTTCTGTAAATTATGCCAGAATAAGATTAAATCTAAACCATTTTATATTTTAATATAATTTATGCAACGCCTATAGAGACTGGTTAAGTATTAGTACATAAATACCAGATTTTATTATTTGCTTAAAATTAAACTGGCTAAAACAGTTAAAGCAAACGTGTATCGCAAAGATTCTAAATTAAAAAATACAGTTGTAATTGTAATTAGAAATACAGCATTGATCATTCACATTGAATTACACCAATAATATTAAAGTATTGCAAAAATTCTGTGAAATAAATTAGTAATTAAATTGTAAAACTTTTACTGCAAAGAAATACACTACTCATACTGTTATTATATAAATAAAGTACTGGTACTGTAAATAATACTTTTACAGTAACTTACTGGCATCCAGCTTCCAGTAAATTACTGTAAAATTTGACAGCAATCTTGTTACAGTGTAAAATAATGCACACACGCTGATGAGGAACAAAAATGAATCTCAAAAGGTCGACTTTTCTCAGTGAATATAAAGAATTGCCTGGAAGCCACAGCCTCCCCGAGGCGCCTTTGGTCCAAATGTAAAGAAATTACCTTTGGTAGAAAAAAAAAAAAGACCTAACGTGGCAAAATGTGTCTTTAATAGCCAGAGACGTTTTCTTTTTCAGCAACAAGTTTAATTGGAAAGAAGCAGAATTTTCTTTAAGCGAGCAGAAAAAGAAATAAATTGGTGTGACAAGATGATCGATTACCTGTAACTCTACCTGACACAGAAATTAGGGTTTTTTAATGATGGGCTGCCTCTTCTTGGACATGAAATTCAAATGTTCTCCCAAAGTCTACCTTCAGCCATCACTTGTCTCCCGCGCTTGTACGCTCCAAACGCAGGCACTTTGTCTTTGTCACTGGAGAAAGGACATTGTTATTACAGACATGCCTTTGTATTAGCCATTTTCATTCCACTACAAAGTAACATCTCATTGGTTTTACCTATATGCTGCTGTCTCAYATTTATATCCAGCACAAAATCTGAACTGTTATCATCATAGTTCTTTTTTTAATCTTTCTTTTATTATTTGGCTAATTGCTCTGCATTGATCTGAAGAGTAAATTTTGTGTGATTTTTTTCAAATTAAACGAATTGCTGACTTTGTGGAATTCTTGATTATCTACAACCTTTTTTCCCACCATGTCTTTAATGTATTTTGATACTAAAATAGCCAACCATGAAGGGACACTCATTTACAGTTCGTAAAACTCACATATTTCTCGTTTATGATCTGAGATGTCCGTAATGTGACACCCTTTTTTTTGATCAAATTATAAGATGAAGTGTGTGATAAAGTGAACTTGTGAAGCTTAAAAGGGAGCTTGTGAGGCTCAGCAGGTGGGCGTGGACGTGGGGTTAGGTGTTTGCGACGGTTTTGTGGGTCGCCTGTGAGAGCAGTGATGCAGCTCTCGGCCGTCTGTCCACATGGCTGGAGGTATTGATCCAGTTATCATTGCTAGATCATCACTATATAGAGTCAGGAGCGCAGAGAGCCGGGATACGGGCTGAACTGACAGGAGGCGCGCTGACTGAGAGGCTGCCTGGAGGAGAAAAGCTGCTGCATTACAGTTTTGAAGTGAAATTTAAGAAAAAAAAAGTGAAATTGCAGCGTATGCCTTATGGCCTTTTAGAGGCTTTAAAGGGTTTCTGATTGTAAATTTATCCACCTCCAGCAGCGACATAACTTTCACTCATTTTACTGAACTACAGCGCTGTCAGCCTCAAGCTTTGTAAGTCCAAACATTTAGGGAAAAACAGCAAAAAAAATTGTGGTTCCATTAAATCTAATTGTACTGTGAAGTCAGACGGATGCCGTTCAGTGTTTTTATTTACCCATAACTTCATTTGAAGTCAGAGTTRTAAAGTAAATAAGTACAAATACTTCTTTACTTTACTTAAGTAGAATTTCTGGGTATCTGTACTTTACTTGAGTAATTATTTTTCAGCCTACTTTTTACTTCTACTTCTTACATTTTCACACAATTATCTGTMCTTTCTACTCCTTACATTTTTTTAAAAGGCAAGAAGTACAAAGTTGTTACTTTTATTTCATTTTTGCTTCTTTTCATTCCAGCTTGTTATTGTAAAAAATAAATACTATCCATATAATTGTGCCTCCTATAGAGTGAATTTAATTGTGGTTGAATGAGAAGTATAAATACATAAAGTTCTGATACTGTATTAGTTTGTACACAAACAAATCATGTCACAGGACACAACCATTAAAGTAAAAGGACTGTACTTAAGAAGTATTTGTATTTCATGAATTATTTTATTGCATTTGGCCGCAGCCCTCAGATAGATTTTCATTTTGGAGAAAATATTTGAGCAGCCTTGATATATGTATATAAACTGAAACAGCTAGACTTGTGCATCCTAAATTTAACATAAATTAATTATTTTACTGCAACAGTCATTTMAGCATTTTTTGGGGAGGTCACCTCTTAATAAATGCCCTTACAGAAAATCTAACTGCTCATTTTAAATCAATACTTTTACTTTTAATACTTAAGTTCAAAAAATATCAGATACTTTAAGACTTTTACTCAAGTAATATTCCTAAAGGAGACTTTAACTTTTACCAAAGTAATTTTTTGGTAAGATACTTGTACTTTTAATCAAGTATCACTTTGTGGTACTTTATACAACACTGTTTGAAGTGGAGGAGGGAYGGAGTAAGTTTTAAATTTTTTAAATGAGTAAGAAACCACAAACACACCTTTTATGTTGAGTTTGGTGGAAAACTATTTTGGAGAAATCTAAATCCAACAGAAGCACCTATAAAATAAATCACATTTGTATTTTTACCATCTTCAAGCATCAAGCAGCCTCAGTAAGCTCTGGAAMAAGCTCTAATAGACAAACTCGATGAAAGTAAAGACAGAACATGCAACAAGAGGAGCAAATCGCCCAGGACGTGGGAGGCGTGGTTTTCCTAAAGTAAGGGTTATAAAGCTCAGCTCACTTCACTGGCTCTATGCTGAAGCCCAGAGATTTCATTTGCTTGATCACTTTGCCYCGACCAAATCCCTTTTATGCAGATTTATTGCAGCGCGGGTCACAGTGCAGTGGAGGTGCAGCATTCTCCAGCTGTTTAGACCTCCTGAGAGCTTTCTGCTCGCCCGCCTCGTGTGGTCTTTTTCTTATTTAGAATAGGGGGGAAAAGTGAAATATGCCAGGCGATAGTGCACTCATTCATTCCCACACCCCTCCACACATGCGAGTCTCAGTCGTATTCTTCCTCCTCCGGCCGCCAGCTTTCCAAAGTGTCGTGTCGTCCGTTTGCTCTGCCWTGAGGAGGTGGGCCCAGGGCTGTGGAGCACAGCCGCCACCACCAGCATTACTTCTGAAGGATAATGCTGTTTATTGCATTTGTCAGGCGAACGCAGCAATACTTTGTAAGTCTATTGCCCACTTACTGCCTTGTACTTGAAGCTAGCACTGATGTGCCTCATTCGTGGGGTTCTGCTTGTGCTGTTTGGCAAATTGATTCATGGCTGAAGGTTGGAAACAGAGCAGAAAATTTCTGTCCCATAATAGACTCATTTTATCTSTATTTTTATTTTATTCTCACTTATTTCATCCACGTGTTCCTTTATTCTCTACACACATACTTAAAGGTTAGACCAGAACTGATGATTCAACATAAGTAATTCTATTAAATGTTTTTTTTTATGCCACAGGAGCCCTAGAATGCAAGTCCCAGAGTAACATTATTGATGAGATCATTATTATGTATAGGATCCCTCAGTGAATAATAACCCATTATCTTTCATTTTTCCTGTTTTTGTCACTGGATGTTGGAAAGGTTAGGCAATTTATTCTAATGTTAATACTGTCAGCCTCTTACACAGCTATGTCTTTGTTCCTAATACATTTTTTTTGCACTTGGAGTCATGATTGGCTTTAAACTAGGCTACATCTTTGAGCAAGCTACTCCCATGAGTCTCATTGCAATTTCTTTCTGCTTTGTATTTCCTTTTTTTTTTCTTTATTCAACTGACTTCAGGTCACATTAAGACAAAGCACTAAAACCCTCATAGTTGAGCCCTTTGAAAAGAATCTGATTTTGACCCATGTTAAAGGCAGGAGCAGCACAGCATGTTGTTGAAGTCTTCATTTTAATCCTGCAGTGTTACAAAACATAAGGCAGCTTGATAGTGATATAAATATACTTCCTCCCATAGACAAAGGAAAAGGAGAAGGGGGAAAAAATGCTCTGAACGCTTCAGTGCATTTAAATTTATACAAACTCTTTTCTTGACAGTGATGAATGTTACACTGTATTCTACAATATGTTTAATGCATAGGCCTGTTAAGTTTTCTATTCCAGTGCTGTGCAGTGGAGTCACCTCCTCTATGGTTTACGAGATACCAGATAATATTACCAGAGTCACAACAAGAGTACATCAGTCAATATCTGTACAGATGTTTTCATCATGTATTTGGTCGCTGATGGTAGATTCACAAGATGCTATGTTAGCTATTAGAATAAAAATGTTGTTTTATGATAGCTAGCATTGCAAGATACACTAATGTCACCCTCAGAGTTTCGTTTTCTTCAACATATTGGGTCTCCAAAGATAGCTGTAGTGGTCACCTAGGGGTGGAATAAACAGTTCCACCTGTCTTTGACCTTGGTCTTCCTTCAGAGAGACAGCTCTCTGTTCAAGTTAAAGTCATAACAGGTTTTCTTAAACAGTGAAGAGACATTTTCTTCTTATTAATCAGATAATAAACAGAATAATCTTATTTTATTCATAATTTTATCAATGTATAAAAAAGAACATACAAAAAGAATGTTATTGCAGTATTTTATTGTGCTTTGATGTAAATCACTGCTTGAACTTTAACTGTGAAACCACAGTAATTGATTGAAGCTTTTTAAGTTTAAATATTTTACTTAACCAAACTTTGCATCATGATTGAGCTTTATTATGAAACATTTTTTCAATAACTTTTATCTGAATCATGAATGTTTTATATGAAATAATTCATTTTAAGTTTTCCGTAAATAATTCTTTTTGTTTTTTAAATTGCTCTCAGCAGAGAGCAGAACGAGCTGTACGATTGTGAAGACGTCAACAATTTCATACATGTCAACTTGTACGGATTGTCCGTAAGTTATAAGGATTTTATGTCATTTTGCAGGTATACGGACATATAGAGCAATCTCACAGATATTTTCAAGTCTTACGGATATTTAAAAAAACCTAGTTTTCAAATTTATCTAACATGTCAGAGCCTGAAGGATGATTTAAAAAACAATAAATAACATCAAACAGCCATCTTCCAACCTGTTCTGCCGCTAGAAATAAGTTACTTTTTCCTCTCTCCTTTCCTCCTGCCTCGCAGCAGGCGCTTTCATGTCAAGCTGACCCCCCACTCCCCCCGCGGGTGCGAGTTGTAYGGATTTTTTGCGAAATTTATGGATTTTTCGGGCTCTTTATACAGGTAAACGTCCAAAGAGGTTGACATGTATGCAATTTTGTTTAATACAAACAACACCTGGCAGTGTTCAATAACCTTCCTACTTTTAAACTAACATCTCTAAACTAACAGTCAGTTGAGTTGAGTTGGAAAGCAAATGCCCTTGCGCTTCATGAGGACGCAGCTGGCTCTCTGAGGAGGAGAACCAGCCTGGCTGTGAGGTTTAACCCACTGAGTCAAAGGGAACCTCTCAGCATAGACCAKACCATCACTTGGTCTCATATATTTTGAGTTTACCAAAATTCCTCACAGAGAAACTTCCATGGCAGAAGTTTTCTGTTTTTGAGAAGGCTACAGAAAAGTGCCTCGTCTCTGATCTCCAATTGAAAGCAGACCAGAAGACGCTGAAGGAGTAATGTAAAGTGCCTGGAAAGTGTCAGACTGGATGAGGTTCCGAGAAGTTCTTCACCAATTGGACGATCTTTCCTCCGACTTGAGCCGTGGTGGTGAAACTAACCCAGGTCAAGGTAATGGCTGACTGTTACTGAGTGTACCTGAGGTTTGGCTGAATTCTTTGAGAGACGTCTGCACACAGTTTTTTTTAACATTAATTGACAAAAGATTATCTTGAAGCCATCCATGAAATATTTGAAGATCTGCTTGTAACTGACTATTAATAGATTCAATATTGGAATCAGACAAAAAAAGAACAGTATCATCAGCATACATTAAAATATTTGAATACTTCAATATTTTTGGAAGGTCATTTATGTATAATAGGAAAAGCAATGGGCCCAGTATGCTACCCTGCGGAACTCCCACAGAACAAGGCAGAGACCCGGTCACAGAGCTTCCATGTTTCACAACCTGACACCTATCAGTCAAATAAGAGGAAAACATTTGTATTGCAGATGATGAAAGTTGAAAA
>NW_013952441.1:551025-555560 GCF_001266775.1 Austrofundulus limnaeus | reverse complement strand
GATAAAAATAAAAGAAGTAAATATAAAATAAGTATTAATTAAAATGGGGAAGTACTAATTTTTCCTGTGATTTCTGAGATTTTTTTGTTGAGCAGGAACTTCACAGCTGAGAGGAACCAAGTAGAGAAAAGCTACGGTGGTGAAGCAGGAGAAAATTCAGCATTAAGTGTCTAACGTGGAATAAGGTAAAAGGAGCAGGTTCATCTGATGAGCCATTCACACAACACAGGTCGCTGTGAACAAATTCATAGTAATGACTAGATTATGATTGTGCTTGCTTCAGGAAGGTTATGCATAAATACGTGTTTAAAATGGTATGTCCTAATGGATAAATGAGTAGTTCTACTGTGTTTTCACCTGATTTCAACCGTTATAGAACTCGTATTTCCTTACATTGATACTGATCCAATATAACTCCACATGGATTGTACAAACACAACCAAGTGTGGGTTGCATAATTAAGCTAAACTTTATGAGTGTTTTGATTTGGTTTTGTGAAATGAGTGGAAATAAATTGGGTTTTGAAGGTGATCTGAAGTTTAACAGTTTACACAGATGTAATTAATACTCTTCTGGACAAAAGGAGGAGATTATAAATAGAAGTGTGGAGCATCGAGAGCAGCAAACAAACAGACTTCTTTGTCTGTGGTCTGCTCTAACACGAGTGTGGTAATTTCCTAAGCCACTGCTTCAAATTTCACCCCAGTAAACAGTATTTAAACTGATACCCGTCGAGGCGCTTTGTGCTTCAGTGTAATTTAAACACAGTAACCTGAGTGCAAAGAAGTCATGCTGCTCTCTACTCGTGAGTTTACCTCCCTTTAAAGAAGACGACTAAAGAACTAATTCTTGTGGAATATTTTTTTATTAAAGTGCTGGTGTAGAACAAACTTTATTGGCTTTATATCATTAAAATATATTTTTGTGTAGTAATCTCGTTAAATAACGTCATGCTTGGTTCACACAGCAAAATGTTCAAATTGTCAGTTGATTTTCAAAAACAGACGCCACACACAATAAAAAATCATAAATACAACAGTTCTGGTCCTACAGTGTGTGGTGGACAGCCACACGGCAAAGACAAACCAACACACACAAATTAACGAGCATTCAGATGTCAGATGGGAAATCTCGTGAGACCTCTTGAGATCTWACGTGAGTTCAGAGTAAACAAACATGGCCGACGAGGAAGGCGCAGTGGCGATAGTTTATGGATTATTTTTAACTGAGAAAAAACAAAACAAAAAAATGTCTCTAGCATCCACTGTACTTTCTGGCTATCCGTGGCAGTTGTTTTCTCTTCTGTATTTTCGATTTTCCTCCATGTTTCTGTCACCTTGCTTTTCTGATTGGCTGCACATCACATTCAACAGGCCGCATGTGTGGTGTTTCTTGGGGATTAGCAAGACAATCCAACATGTTGAAWATCCCTGATTTGAGATCGAAGCGGTCCCAACGTCTTTCYGAGCCAAATAGATCACACATTGCAGGAATATCTTTAGAGCCATCACCATAACTGGGGCATCCTTAAGATTGTCAGAAAYTGGAACAATTATTTTGCTGTTATGAACCTGGCATAATGAAAGTGTTTTTTTTGTTTTAAGAAAAAATAGCAAAAACCTTTTATTGAATCCTACAGCCAAGGAATGCAGACAAAAGGCAAAGAGATTGGTGGAAAACCTAAAGGTTTTAATAAAGATGAATAAAATGCTGGCGTTGCAGGAACAACTTACAAAAACTGAAGAAAAAATGAGACCAGGAAAACACAGAGGAGAAGTGGACATGGCATGAAGCATACGCAATACCAGACKGCAGATGGACTGTGAGAAWGAGGTTAAGAAGGCTAGGGATGAAGAAATATTTGGAAACAGGTGACTTATCAGTAACAGACAACAGGTGAATGTGTACGTGGCAGAATAGAGGAGCAGAACTGGTTGTGGAAAAGTACTGKAAAAATTAAGTGGTGCCACAGAGACACACAAAATAATAGAATTAAATTCAAAGAGTACAAAACACAGAAAACAAACATCGTTTCTGAGGTAGCCATTTGAGCTCGACTTTGTCTATTTTTTTAATCACACCTTGTGGAAAAACCAAAGCAAAACCCTTRCAAAACAAATCCATATTTTATTTTTAATGAATAATCCAGTCCATTATGCGATGATGACATAAACACTGGTCCTACAGTGATGCAACAGCTCGGTGTCGAAGCAGCAAAGCTCAGCAGTGTTTTACTCATCTTTAGTTTTATGAGGCGTACACAGAAGCCAGGTGATGTAAAGGCTGCTGAACCCTTCAAACTAGAATAAAGATTGTAGTATGTAAACAAAGCTGCTCAGAGGTGCTCTGATTTACAATCATCCCTCGCTGTCAATGAGCACAACTCTTGGTTCCTGTTGAATTAGCTGCAGTACCTCAGCGACAGTTTGAGCTCTTGTGCATTTTTTACCCATCACCAACTTTTATGGCAAGCTCGCAACTTCTGACTCAAGGGAATTTTACTGAAAAACGTGTCAATTTTTTTTCTTACCACACACACAAACAGCCCCCCCCCCCACGCACAACAAGAAAATTGCTTCTGTTGTCAGAGATGAAGCATATCCTCAGATTCTTGATATGCCATCTGTATCTTCACCCCTCCTTGAGATTAAGTAAGGTGGGGTAACCAAGGCGCGAAAGGTTTTTAACATCTGCGCCGGGCTGCTGTAAGTGATACTGAGGAGTTATAATTAAAGGTTCCGACTGAGGGAACAGTGTTTAATGTGGAGCACCCCTCTGCTATCCATCTGAAGTAATGGGGTGCAGTGCGAGCACCCGACTGCCACTCCCCAGGCCCTGTCTCACTGTCTCATCCTTACCCCACCTCTGATGGATGGGAGGACCGGGGGCCAACTCTACAACGACTCCGACAGATCACGTACAACAAAATCCTTCCTGCTTTGGGCTTTCTTCTCATTTAGCAGGCACTGTGCTGCATTTTCAACAGCGCATCCGACAACCGGAAGGATGAGTGATTCCAGATTGTGCTAATCGAGGAGCGCAATGAGGATGATCTGAAACAGCCCAAATGACAAATATCATTGAAGCTAACTTTCAGCAGATTGACCTTTTCGGAAAAAAATAAACTTTCCACGCTGCAGGATAAATCAAGCGCAGATCATTTCATTAACTTGAAAACAGGCTCTTAGGTTAGATGGAGCCTGGAGATGAAGTCTGTGATAAACACAAGTTCCTTATAYGAGCATAATGACCTCCAATGATGCACGCACTAACCTGCAAGCTATAGCAAAAAGGTGATTACAATGAGTGTTTTATAGGCATTCCAAGAGCTGTAGCATACACGCTTACTTTATGGGGCTTTAAGCTTTCAGAGGGATGTGCAAAAGACTTCTTACTTCCTAAATACGGCACCGCTTGCCTCTGTTTCTGCTCTTACAGTCTCTCACAAAAGTAGAAGAAAAAGAAAAAAAAGAAAATTACGTTCTTCGATTGCTTCAAACGCTGCGTCTCATTTTTCATTTGCGTGCCACAAAATCAGTTGTGACAGGTAAATTCTGACATTAAAGGAAATCTAGCCTCAGCCGTTAGAGTTAACATCATGTTTCTTTGGCAATCCCTCATCATTTTGGAGGCTCATTGACTATTTTTCCTTTCAAGATCTCCAGTATTCAAACCTCATTTACATCCTTATTTTTCAATTTGCTGGCGCAGTAGTTTAATTTATTCCATATAATTTCTTCTTCTGAGGGGGACATTAATCATTGCCTGTTCCTTTTAGTGCCTCTGGGACTTTTTTTTTTTTGAATCAATAAAATAAAGTCTCTTCCTTTGCTGAATATGATAAAATATTTTGCCAAGGGATATCAGCGTCCTAGCCAGCTGTAGCTTCCTCCTTCTTGTTTTATTCATTTTAGGCTTTCCAAGACCCTTTATTTATCGTTTGACCCAATACTTGTCACGTGCACATACAGTCCAAACAGGAAACGGATAGTTTGTTTTGTTAACAAAAGGTGAAAGTGCAGCCAGTCGTTTTATAATTCCCAGCAAGTGGCTTTCCCCTTGATCATCTTCATCAGACACCACTTTTTCTCCCCCTTTGCAGTTTTAATAGCTCATGTGAGATAGTCAAGTGTGAAGAAAGGGGAGGTTGTTATAGAAATTTAACTATCCTTTACAAATTGATTCACACTTCACCAGAGCACAAGGTCCAGTAGGTAAATTACCAGGAGGACACAGTCTTAATTCTCTGCCATTGTGGCATTACCGCTTTGTCCGGAGATGATCGCAGCATGAGAAGGTGGATAGTTTTAGGAAAAAGGGCATCTTATGGCAAAAATGATTCACCAATTCTGCATGTGTCCTCTCAGAGAACACTGTAGAACTTCTGTTGTAATATAATCGATAAAGCTGTTTAGTGTCAGATAAGATTTATGTGCAACAGGCAAAATGTTTAGCCTTTACGGAAAAAGACAGGATCATAAAAAAATTGAGTTATCAATGTGTACAGCTAAATGAATGGTCTATGAGTCCCCCCC
>NW_013952441.1:544701-550997 GCF_001266775.1 Austrofundulus limnaeus | reverse complement strand
CACACACACACACACACGCACGCACACACACACACGCACACACACAGTCAAAGTGCTCATTACAACGGAGAGTTAATTTATATAAAATTATTTAAAAAATGGTCGTCCCAAAGAGTTCAAGTCAGCGTTTTCCAAACATCCTCTCCTAATGACATCATTCTTCTGCTGTCATTAAGGATATTAAAAATTCATTAAGACGAAAAGTACTGCTGAGTGGTAACAAATCAGTGAGCATTTCCCCTTCAGAGTAAAGACAGTGGCAAACTTTGAGGTATATTTTTAAAGGGACGTCATGTGGCTAAAGTTTAATGTGACTACTATCATCAAAATGGCCATCAAATGGACCATGATTCATTTGGGAAAGCACAAACAAAACTGTTACAATTTTGATCATCTAGAAAAAAGGAGAAATACAGTGAAGCGAGATCATATATCTCCAAACATGGATAATCTGTCTACTTGAATGAGGTGTATTATTTTGATAAAATTAAATATCCAGTATGAAATTAGTTTTACTAAGATTTTTGTCTTAATTTGTTTAAGCATAAATAAACAACAGGTGAAAGCTGACAGTTTAGGAGTATTTTGGAAGCTTTGAATTTGTTTACGTTATATTTAAAATACTTGCTTCACCTAATGTCAGCAGCAAATGCCTTTAAAAGTTACATTAGCAAACATGGGTTTAAGGACAAAATCAGTTTTAAGATTAGCCAGTTATAAAACAGAAGCTGTAAAACTGTTGAACAAACAGTGCTTATAACTTGTTCAACCCAAGCACAAATCCTCAGTCAAACCCTTGTGCCGCTCAGTCCTCTCTGAAATAGAACCTGCAGCAATAAGTATCCTCATTTTATCATTTCAATGAAATAAGATGGCTTGGTGCTTTGCGTACTTATACAACATTTAACTATGAAGTCACTAACTTGTTTTTAGTAACAAAAACACAAAGAAACCTCTTTATTCAGAAAAATAAAATCTATGGAATGCTCTAAGCAGGGAATGAAAGGGATGRAGCAAAAATAAATGATGATGCAAACATTTTAATTTACAAACATAAAAGTTCAGAAAACTGGCAAARATACGTTGAAGTAACAAATAAGAAAAATCCATTTTTACAGTGCAGATGCTGTTTGCTAAATTTATCATAAAAGTATCTGAACTGCACAACCTCAAGCAAACTGTTCAGAATTTGTTTTCCCCTCTTGAATGTTTAACATTTTGCTCTTAACATTGTTTAAAACGTTTAAGTAAATATCAACAAAAATGAATTACGACTTGGAGGAAGCCTGTCCTCTGTCATGACATAATATCTGTCAATTCCTACTTTTGCTGAAAACAATAAACACCTCGCCATTAAAATAAAAGCTACTTCTGTGCGAGGATTGCTCACATTTTGTTTTTTTTTTACTGTGTTTTATAAGCTAATACCTGCCCATAATGTGTTTGTACTTTACATCTTTCAGTACTTAACATTTGCACTCCATTTTGTCGGTCAGGGCCCAGTGAGTATGTACAACAATTTCATTTATGCTATAGGGTTCTCTCAGCATTTTAATGGTTTCAACTGAATACACATCTCGTTGGATACATACTGTATACACAGCGAGCTGAATTTTATCGATGTAAGTCTGTGTTCAGTGCCACTACGGCCCATTGCTCTATCAAGTTTTCTATCAAGAAGCTGAGGCTTCTGTGCCTCTAGCAGCTTCTCCAATACATCTGAGTAAAACAAGTGAAGCCTTTGACCCCTTTCAGTGGCTCACACAYATTACATCCAACTAAAGAACTTTTAGTTTCTACTGCAAAGCCCCTTTAACTTATAAACAGCTTAGTTTAAAAATATATGAGTTTACTTAAGCTCAACATTTCAGATCTGTAGACAAAACTTCACAAAACCAAACAGTGGACTTTAGAAATGATAATAAATTAATTTTTTGGTCAAAATTTTATCAAATTATCAAATCATATGAACCAAATATATATTACCAATTAATTAAATCTAGCAAAATTATTACCATTAGGGATTTCCGATAATATCGGCCAGATGCAGTATTATCGCTCCGATATTGGCATAAAAATGTAATATCTCTACATATCAGTATCGGTTTTTCTTCCGATGCCTGATAAATTAATGCCTGAATTTGACCAAAATGTGTTAATAAAAGCTTGTGGTCCAGAGACATTCAAGACCATGATTCAMACYATTGTTTGAGACAAAATGTTAAAAATAAACATGGCACTTTTTCCATAACTTCAGTGAAAAGGCTTTTATTTTGTGCAGACAATGTTTACCTATGGAACGCATCTAGTGGGGTATCACAGTAAAAGCAGGCATAATGTCCCTGACAAGAGGTATTTGATGTCAGCTTAACATTGGTTTGTAATATCGATTAATATCGGAATCAAAAATTAAGTGTTTAACAATGTATCGAATATCGGCAAAAAGTCAGTATCGAGCWTCTCTAATTACCATGTAAAACCCAGATACCAAACAGAACAGACACACACACAAATCTCAGTAATGAAAGTCCAGTATCACTTATTGTCCAAGAATCTTCAATACAGTTTTCGTGAAATTGAAAACGTCTTATTCTTCATTGCAATTGGCAGTTAAAATAAAATTATTAAATTAAATAGTGCATCCTGGGCACTAGATAAAGAACCAGATTTGTCAAACATGCCTTTAGTTTGACAATTATGATCTACAAAATCTACAAGAATAAATTATTCAAATATTCACTTGTTCATTCATGCTTCACTTATTTCCCAGTTGTCAAATTTTCACACTACATTTGCACACTGAAAAGTTCAACACTCTTTCCTTTATCCTCCGCACACAATAAAACGCGACATGGGGTGATTGATACAAGTTTTAGGAAACCAAACCAAAGCTCTTCCTCACAGGAGCTCGCAGGAAGAAAGAAAGCAGAGGTAATAACAGGATGTGATGGCCGGAGACTGCCTTGCTCGGTGGCGTTCATGGACAGAGGAGAAGGCTAAGCACAGGAGTCATAAGGCTGATGAGATCTTAGCGGGGTGATCTGATTTCAATGTGAATTAGAGTTAAAGAGAGCTCCCCACTGGGCTCATACTTAGGACAATCTCCTTCACTATAAGACATTCATTGTTAATATGACATTCCCTGGGATTCTGGCTAATAGCAATCTCAGAAGGAGGGGTCTTTTATGATAATTTWAAAAAAAAGAGGCACAGCTATTCTGCTTTTTGCTTAATGTTYATCTCTCGGGAATTGCACAGTGGCATGGCACACAATGACACAATCTGCTTTAATTCTTTTTCGTGCCTGTTTACAGTCGGGAGAGGAGCTATGAAAAAAAATAATTGAAACAGGTTTCAACACTGGACACAGCAAAAACGGGAGTGTTAAAATTTCAGTGTTAAACTTTTGGGTGTTGATTTAACACCCATATTTGAACACTTTCTGAGTACACTCACACCCAGTGTTGGTGTTAATTCACAGTGTTGATTTCCTCAGTGTTGTCTCAACACTGGACAGTGTTAAATAAGCTCTGCCCACAGTTAAGTCTTATATAACACTTAACAGTGYAGCTATACAACACCACAGTGTTGAAAGAAGTTTTCTGAAAAGCCCCGCCCTCTTCCACCTCATGTCAGACAGACCAGCATTTACCCAGCATTCCTTGCTGAGAAATCTTGTAGAAATGATGTTTTTGCATGTTTATGTCTATTAAAGACATTCATGAGAGTAAAAATTAGTTGTTCAGGTTAGTTGTCTTGTTTAGTTTTGTCAAGTTGTTCAACGTTAAGTTTATGTTATTGGCCAAAAACTGACACCATGAGTGAGAGGTACTATTACACTATTCTACCCACTACTGAGCAGTGTCAATGCAACACTACAGAGTTTGACATTAACTCTGAGTGTTAAATTTATACTCTCAAATGTATGGTGTATTGACACCTTGTGGTGTCTGGTAACCTTTCAAACACCACAATTTCATTAATTAATAATAATAATAATAATACACTGGTGATACTTCCAACACTTTATTTTAACACTGTTGAAATATTAATGACACCCTGTATTGTTGAATATTTAACACTGGCTGGTGTTACTGTTAACACTATATTTTAACACTAACACTATTTTTATGTTAATGTGACACCAAGAATTGTTGAATATTAAACACTGGTTGGTGTTAAATTAACAAAAAAAAAATGAGTGTTAAAATTTAACACTTTCACAAATGTTATTTTAACACCAGCAAGTGTGGACACATATAGACACTTTGCTGGTGTTAAAATTAACACTGTGGGCGTTAAATTAACACTGGCATTTTTGCTGTGTACAGCTGGGAGACATCTCTGTTCCAAAGCTGATGGTCACTGTTAAATCTTCCCCTCTCACCTCTAATCAAGGTCTTAGCCTACAGTTTACTTAGATTTTTCTTTTTTTCCCCTCGCAAATTCAAACTGAATCCCATTATCTGTTTTTGCTTCAGTCTCATTACTCACTGAGATTCTGCAATGATCATCAGTGTTTTAGGTCACGTTGCACCATTGATCATGATTTCCTGAAATGCTTTTATGTTTATGAGAAATCACCCAAAGTGCAGCCCACATCGTATTTCCCCTTTAGCTGTTTCGTTCAATTATATACAGTTCAGTTCAAATGCAAGTACAAAAAAAATCACAATTGATAAAGGTGTGCTGTTGACACAAACTGACCTGGATGTCTTTCCAGTCAGTTTTCTATTGTCTGTAGTGGGACAAACAAAATGGCAGAGTTGAAAATCCATCAGAACTGACAGGTCCATTACACACCAACATCCAACTACTTTTGGCTGTCTGAACCTTTTTGTCCACTATGTCCTATATTACAAGCAGCTTGAAATATTTGAGAAATGATTTATTTGTTTTGTTTTTCAGTTTGATTTCCTGATTTTGGGGATATTAGGCAATACATTATTTCTAGCAGTGGGGGGAAATCAACTTGAATAGATTTAAAGAGGCAACTTTGGAAAACAAATTGTTCGTAATAATGAACAGTACTAACCACCCTTCATCACACATACTGTAAAGCTTTAGTGCTGAATTTGAATTTACAATGAGGAATACCCAGGACGTTCATTATAACAGTTTGTTATCGTTGCATAAGATACAAAAAAAAAAAGGAGTCGCTAAATCAGCTCCCTCAGGACAAACTGCTCCACCACGTCTCCGCTTCTCCTTTGATGCGTCTGGCTTTAAATTCTGAGTGCTGCTCATCTGTTCGTCGTGAAACAGTCTGCTTAAATACAGGATTGGACATTTAAATGATTTCACTGGTGACAGGCCTGCTGTGACAGAGTAACAGATTCTGCTGAACAAATAGGCCACGGAGGCTGCCGGGGTCCCTGGAGTCAGCCTCCAGCCCTCAGGCTCTGTTTTGTTAAGGACTTGTTTCAGTATGGCAGCACTTCTGGAAACATATTGGCCTTGTTACATTGAATGAAATGCTAATTCTYGCACTCTGTCTGGATTGTGGGGTCTTTGTGTGCATGCATGCGGTCACACACTTTGCACATGAGCAAAGGGAAGGGTATTAATAGAATTGATGCACTAGATCACAATCAATTTAAAATTAAAATCTAGGCAAAATGCAGTGGTTTCATAAAATGTTTTAAACAAAAATATTTTTCTTGTTTGTCTCCACTACTAAATTCATTCAAAGCAGAAAGCGTCAAACTCATTCATCCACTGAATTGGATTAAAATGATGCCTTATTTTAGGAAAGTGCCCGTCCTTTGACAGGCTGCATAGGTGGGAGTCCCTGAAGGTATTAKAAGTTTATGACGGGATGATGGGGAGTAGGTCAGCTAGAATGTGCTTAAAAAAAGCCAACCCAAGCTCTTTCTGAACTTACCTTTTTTTGTGCGGGGAATTGGACAAAAGCCATAGTTCCCTCTGGTCTGTCAAAGCTATTCTATAATCAACCAACCGTGGCCCTCCCTTTAAAGAATAGGAAGACATTATTCAGCTTCCTCCTTCTGATCTTGGGGCCACAACAAACCATGTAAGCCATGGCTGACTGGTTAAAGCAAAAAAAAAAAAGGAAAAGGAAAAAAAAAGGAGGAACACAATGTCCTCCTGTCAGCAAGTGCAGACACAGAGGCCTATGAGCCAGGCACCATGTGACCCCCAGGACCACCACCTCAACCATGGTGGCCACGCCACTGAGCACCACCACACAGAGAAGGGCCTTGAACCGAGATACTCTTAGTCTTCTTTAAGGTCAGATGTCAGATGGAAACAGTCTTGATTCAAATTTTTATTTA
>NW_013952441.1:540943-544350 GCF_001266775.1 Austrofundulus limnaeus | reverse complement strand
ATATTATTCTTTATTAAAGACCTTATTAAATGGCTGGGTTGATTGTTGGCACAAAAAAAATTACAAATGTTTACAAATTTTGGGTGCTTCATAACTTTTTGGGGCGTCCTGGCATCCGAAATAAATATATCCTGCTGTACTTATTTGCACTCAGCAGGTAATCAAAAATAAAGACAAATATGCTCTTAGACATAATTTTAGTTTCAGGCCTGTAGGTGAAATGTTTTAAACTTAAACAATCAAAACTTTAATTCACATAACAATACTTCCTAATTTCACGTAAACAAATTCAGTTTTCCCTGAACAAGCTAAACTGAAGCTTTTTAAAATATTATCATTATCCACTGAGCAGGATTGATTTTATAAGTGTACTGCCCATGATTGTGGAGTGATGCTCTGAATGTTAAATAGGTAAAGAGCCCCGTGGCACTGGCCCCCTGTTACCACTTAGTCCTATTTGGCTGGCCTCACTCACACTCATAATTAAGACCCCCGACTGTGAATATAAATGGCCCCTCAATCAATAGTGATAGAGAGAAATAAAGAGAGAGTGAGACATGAAGACTGTGGGCATATCTCAGGGGCAAACATGATAGCGTTATGAAAGGAGCAGCTTGAAAGCGGCTTTTACTCTGACAAGGGAGCTAACGTTGTAATTGTCCCTCGGGAGACCAGGAGCTCTTGTTATTAGAAAACAATTTCTCCCTCTAGGCCACTTCTTCTTCTTCTTCTTCAGCCGGAGGGCAAGAGTTCCAATGTTTGTCCTGTTATCCAGAAATCGTCTGGTGTACGATGATGGAGAAAAATTAGTGTTCAGAACAAATGAAAATCTGATTTTTGGATTTTCTCAGCTGCTGATTTAGAATCAAATATGAAATGTTTTTTTAAAGGATAGTTGCAAATGAATCTCATTTCTKTTGAAATGAAATTCTGTGGAAATGCTACAAACTACAACCATCTTTACTGTTGAAGAAAACTCTTTGAACAGCCCTAATTTAGAGAGATAAAGTTTAATGATGAGCCAATAAGTAATCAAAATAATCGGATTAAAAAATGTGTAATTTAAATGCCTAAATTTGTAAGAATTTGTAATCCAAATGAGAGGGTTTATGCCAATTGATAATCCGAATGACATTCATGTAAACMTTTATTCTGATCATGTTACGCTGGTTGTGGAAAAYTGACCTGATTGCACACRTGCACCTTATGTCAAACTGACATATTTCCACCTGGCCTGATGCTAAYAYRCTGGGAAAGCTAAAYTGGTCAGTTAGCGAYAMAAAAAWTTTATTAGAACTTTGAAAGAGCTGAAARTTATCGAGCGTCTTGTTGGCTGAAATAAACAGGGTTATTTAGACATGTATGTGAAAGCTGGAGGAAGAACTTTTTTATGTTTATCACAAAAGTTCTTCTGTGTTGTTTTTTAGAGAACATTTACAACTCTGTGCATGTCAGTACTTCTGGAAAAAAAACTAATGCATGTAAAAGCTTCTCATGATCAGATTAATTCATTTTGTGCCCATGTAAACAATACATTCAGATTATTTAATCCAAATATATTTTGATCTGATCAAAGAATTTTGCACATGTAAACATAGCATATAATTATTTGCCAGGATCAACTTCATTCTGAACACTAATATATAAACTTTTATATTAATTTCACATTACATGGTTATTRACTTCTAATTTGTTATTTGTAGGCACAAAAATTATCAGCTGCAGATAGCTGTAGCTCTGCCAGTAGAAATGTGATGACAATTCCAAGGGAATTACTGTGCAATGCCCAAATGGAAGTGGGAAAGTTTATGAAAGGGTTTGCATTAAGTGATATGAAATTAATTTTAGCCATARCCTCACTCTGACCAGCTGCTAGCTTGTCAATTTGGTCAGATTTAAACCATGTCTCCAAACTGAGAACATGAAGATTTATCAACAACAGGTAAGCTATTAATTGCTTATATTTTTTTTCCACAAAACCTCACTTCATCAGATCCATCCCTTTAATCTATCCCTCACTGAGAGCTAAATAGTTTGATTGATTGATGCCACATGTGTAAATTGCAACCTTTGTTAGTTAGTTTCCACCTTTTGTTGTTTATGCTTTTAATGCAATAAACAGTGTCTTGTGCAAATCATGCATCATTTCAAATACTTACTTCAGTCCTTGTTTTTAGAGGTTTATTTCCTGAAATTAATCCCCTTTGTCAAATCCATTGATCCTTGCAAATCTAGTGCAATATTGCTGTTTGTTTAATAAATTGACCTGTACTGTAGATTAAGTTAAGGGAGGGGTAGGGTTGGAGGAGAATGGGGAGGAGGAGGGGTTTGAAAAAAAATGCCCATTAACATTTTGCCTTGTGAGTTTGTGTGGTTAATTTAAAACATTTAAGGCTGGAAATGAGCTTCTCCATCAAATGTCCCACTTCCATTTACATTTCTTGCATACAAGTCAATTTGTGGCTGCCCCACACCATAAATCATTGCCACCGGAATGCTGTGTCTGTACCTCTAGACATTACCCTGGCGCATGGTACTTAAAAAAAAGCAATTTAGAACTCCATTTACTCAAAAAACACTGTGCTTTCAGCAGACTCACACTCACACCAGCAAAATGAAGATTAAACAGCAATGCCTAAAAGAGTTTTATAGTAGGAATATCTTACAATTGTTCGAGTTGTCTTTTTTCTTTTTTCCTTTTGTGTGATGCATGGTAAATAAAAGGCTTGAATAAACTGCGATTTTCTTGTTTCAAAGTAACCTTATTTTCTTCTAAAAATTATATATATATAAATCTGAACATATTAGTGCACAAAACAWATTGTTGTTTTCCTTTTATCTTGCTTGACAAACTTCACTCGTCACCCTGAAGTGCTGTGGCTCCCTGGCAAAGTGAAAGTGGAAATAAACCTACAAGTCTGTTTACTGTGCTTCCATTTACCATCAATAATGGGCTGATAAAAGAGATGCTATCTGACCAACCAGAAAGAGGCAGTCGGTAAAAGAGGTACAAAATTGTGTCACGTATCAGGAAATAATTGATGACCCCCTTCACGGGGATCTCAAACGGGGCATTGGAAAATCATTTTCAATCTATGGCTTAGCAGATGAAACAAATGCTCCTGGCTTGCTTTGTCAATTCTCACTCCTTAGGGTCGAACAAACAGCTTTTCCAGGGCCAGCTCAAAGGCGAGTGTACAGGCAGCCAAGCTGAAAATGTCCCTTGTCCTCCACAAAATGATACAACCGATCATTGTATAAACCAACTGTTTGCTATTTGTCATTGGAAAAAGTTATAATAAGAGGGGGGTCTTTCTATTAATTGACCAAGTGATCCTTACATTCCCAGGACCCGCAGCTCTGTTTGTGATCCACGTCTTTTTTTCATTAATGTTTCAAATAAGCAT
>NW_013952441.1:530554-540783 GCF_001266775.1 Austrofundulus limnaeus | reverse complement strand
AGTATTGTTGAAAGACATAGGTAAAAACTTTTTAACATAAATTGTAGCTTTCAATTATCCTAATTAAAAAAAGAATTTGACTTTAAAAGAAACCATAACATTAAATAAAAATGCTTTGTAAATGTGACAGTCTGGTAAGGCCAGTCAGTGTTTTCAATGCTCTGCTTGTGTGTTTCAGCATGTGTGTGTTTGTGTGCGTATGTGCGTGTGTTTGTGCACGTGCTGTCAACTCAGCAACTTAACTGATTGGTTTAGCATCAGTGATGCCAGGTAGCACACAAAGGAAACTACGCAGAAGAAATTCACGCAGCCCACACTGGYACGAGACACTGCCTGAGCGGCGCTGCGATGCTGCTAATGAATAAATAAATTAAAAGTATTTACATTTATTTGTCGATGGWAGTTGCTGTAATTATTTGCTGATGGGGCGTGTCTAAGCTTTCGAATCAAAAACGATGCTTTAAATGAATCAGTGTAGATGCAGTTTGGACACATTGGTCCAGTTGCTGGTCAACTATAATTGACAAATTAAATGGATTTCTAAATTAGGTTTGAAATCTGTGTGACATAAAGTGAGCAATCAAATATGACCTCTTAACCAGCACATCTGATTRCCTGATGATAACTTTGAGGTTGTTTTAAGCATTATAACGTAGAGCAGAAARCCATTGTTTGAGGAGTGATTTTCATTTCTTTAGCTGGCTTGAAGTTGGCTAAAAAAAGTGGGGTGGAGGTGGGGGGGGTGTCGACTGCACATGAGCGCCTCACATCACACACGCTGCTGTGTCCACGGGCCTCCTGCTCGCCTCTGTGAAACCAACAGTTTATCCTCCACCAGCAGGGCCAGGAGCATGCTCCGGAGGGGGCACATCGCACCGCATTACCAAGACAATGGGGCCATATGGGGAACAGAAGGATCTCCCGCTTGCCTTTTCAGCATGCAACAAACGGTGGAGCGTATTATGCGAAGGAGCGGTCACTTTAAGGTTGCAGCTTTTTAGCATAACAATTGACATATAAGGAAAAGTAATTTCATTCCAATTTAGGACTATTATTGGCACAACATAAAGGGATAAGATTTATGAGTTTCGCACAAAAGCTCTTTCAGTCGGGGACACCCACAAAAAGCTACACCGTGTTCATCAAATCAACATCATGTCAAATGTGGCTGATTATTCCTTTCTCAGAGCTCATTTAAATGCACATTTAACACCAAAGCTGGGAATCAAATAAAGATGAAAAAAGAAAAGAAAAACCACAAACATGTTCCAGGTTTCCTCGAGTCTGAAAGTCGCAAATAAAGCAAGCAGCCGTGACGTCACACGCAAGGTGCTGCGAAACGATGCAATTAGAAATGTCTGAACATCTTGCATGTTGATTGGAGCATCACGGCTCTCGTGATGCTAGACTGCAGATTCAATCCTCTCCGAGTGTATGGCGTCTTCACACACAGTCAGCAAAGCAGGGAAAATCATATGGCGAAGTGTTGCTTGATCTACGACAAGCACATCAATGCCAAGAGACTTTTTTTTTTCTTGGAGGAAGCTGTAAATATCCTCTTCAGTGAACAACAGCATTTTCCCCCAGAAAATAATCAATTCAAATATATATTTAGATACTTGGCTTTTAAAAATACTTTCAAACGACAAAACTATGTTCCTAAAATTACTATTGGTGCCTCCAGTATGGTGTCAATAATTATTGGCCTATCTGCATGTAATGAATTGACTATCCTCATGATCTGGCTCATAATGACTTTAGGACACCAACGGGTCCTCTAAAGAAGATGAGAGCCTATTGATCCACAAGATAAATGCTCTTTAGGATGTTAATAGTCTAATTTGCTTTAATGATTTCTCCTAACACTTCCCCAGTCAAGGACAGGATAATATACACTTAAAAAGGCATTCCAAGCAGGATAGCAGCAAATGGGCGCTTCCTGCATAAAAATGTAGGGCATTTGAGTCATGTGTTCGAAATTGATGATCAACCTCGCCATTAGTTTGTCTTTATTTGCTTCCTTTCGAGGTAATTATCATGGATTAATGCTGTTCTGAAGTGTCGTGCGAAATAACATTAGCAGTATCCCTTCCCAGGATAACCTGCTCAGGCCTAATAAGCAGAATAATAATGCTTGAAGGTTTTTCTTTCATGCAGAGTTAAAGTGAACAAATGGTCTGTGGGACTGATGCTTTATTTAAATAATTAGCTGTCACTTATTRAAAGCATGTAACCCCTAACCATGTGACTTTTCATCTTAAACTGAGATATCATTTTACAAATTCCAGATGGAATAAACATCTGTGGAAACTAGGAGCAACTTTTGAGGATTTTTAACCCACCACCAGAGCAAATTCTAATCTCAGACAAAGGCAGTGTAGTATGACACACCAGAGACAAGATGAGCTATTGCTTTAGCGGTTTCAGGCATAAATGACATTGACTTCTGGGAGATGGAGCTCTTTAACACGCTCTGCACCAACTGAGTCACATCTGCCGTTGACAAACAGCTAAGGAGTAACCTGAGTCCATGTTCTCTTTACTGGCAATTTTTACATTTTATCATTGAAGTCAATGAGCCAATCTGCAATTTACGCCGTGGAGAGCGGGATGAGTGTATTCAGAACCCGGTCACACACCCAATCTCCTACTAAAGAGCAGCGATAATGTAATAATGCCTCACTGATGTGCCAGGCAGTAATGGTGCTGAACATCTCCCATTCATCCAACACTACCTGATCATTGCTTTAACGGAATAATACATTACTGCTGGAAATAGCTGTAAACGTCCAACTTTATCTTGGGAATGTGCACTCCTTTTTACCTCAGGAAACGTTCCTGTCCCTTGGTAATAAAAGGCAGAGCTATCAGGATGAAATGAAAAAGAGATTGAAACCCTTCAGTCTCTGTCAGAAAATGCACAGATACAGTACACCTAGTATGGCCTGCCTCTTGTTTTGTAGCCTACAGGCTGTTTGTAGTATTATGAAAATGGCTGGTATGATCTTACGCTTTCTTCAGGAATAAAATAAAACATTTGAGGCGGCTTCTGTTTTCCCTCTTATGACTGTAAAGTAGGTTTAACTGACCATCATTTCTCCCCGTTTCTCAACCCTGTCAATTCTTTTTTTTTCCCTTGATGAATTATAGTTAACCCTGTGTCAATAATGTCCTGTCTAAATGTGCTTAAATGGGCCAATGTTATGGCTGTTAGTCCTATTTAAATCGCTTTCTACCTTATATAATTACAGAAACGAGGAATGAGAGGGCCGTTTGAGGACAGAGGCTGTGAAATTTAGGAGTAAAGGTGAAGGCAGAGAGGCACAAAGTTTTGGACCATATTATGTAAAGATAAAAAAGCACAAATGATCCATTAAAAAAAGCTTTGTGATGATTGAAAAAAAATATTGAGGAGTAAGGAGGTGACATCAGCCATTAACCTTATATCAGACCATTTTGTAAATCAGTGTCACTCACATTTAATAACAAGCATAATCAAAAGAATTATGCTAATTCAATTTGATGCCTCCTGCATTATGCAAATCTCCACTAAATATAATGTATCCTGACACCTCACCCGTGCATTATACACAAGGAGTTGTCACCACAGAGAGGATTTGGGAAAAGTTAAAGGTGATAAATTCACATTAGTGTTGTGAAAAACTGCTGATCTGTGGTCTTGTTCTGTGTGCTGCATTTGATTGCTGCAGTAAGGACATTCAGACTGCTATGACTCCATATCAAAGCTACACTGGATGTTATTAAAAGGTCTTTGTGTAAATTTGTCTAGCGATTCAGAAAATGTTTCTGTAATGGAGTGAGCACACTGAAGTACATGAATGAAAAACAAACAACAAACGTCTGCCACCAAAGCAATTTTCTCTGTGCTGTATTAGTGACCAACATGTCTGCATGACCCACAGACGCTGACAACAACCCCACAGACACACCGCTATAAGTGGTTCATAATAACAAGGGGACTCCTCGCATCAGACGCAGTCAGCTGGTTCACTACAACCAAATGTTACGGAGTAAAACAGCATGTCATGCTGCCATTTGACACGGGGAAATAAGATTAGATGAGATCCATTTCAAAGTGCGAGAAGTGCAGTAGCAGGCCTGTTCCAGCAAACAATCTGCAATACAAGAATACCAACCAACAGGAGACATATGAAGGCACAAAAAGTGACAGACTTACAAGAAAAAAAAACCCATTGCTTGCTTCTGAGAGACTGTGCCACATATTTGAAATTTATCCTCCTATCAAGAGGAAATCAACATCCAATGAAACTGTTTTTAGTTTTGCTATAAATCATTCCCCATGATTTACTTGTGACACCGGTTCTTATTCAGTCAGTATTTGACAAAAAACGTTAAAAAAGATAATGAAATACAATAAGACGTAATAATAAAATATAATAAATGTATATTTTTAGTTGGGATTCAGTTAGAAGAAATGAAAACAGATAATTTGATTCATTTAAATCAATAAATTTTTCAGGACAAAACAAAAAACAATAGACAGGTATCAGTAAACATAAATCAGAAAAATATGCATTATAAAAATCACCATATTTGCAATAAACTCCTTCTGTCATCATGTCACAAGGTTTATCAAGCTTAATCATTGAACGCAGCACAGTTACTGTTTCTTTTTWAAGGAGACATGAGCTTTAAAATCCTTCTTTTTCACATTTAAATCATTCAGTTGGGGTCTATTTAAAATGGAACTGCAATGCTTTTGAAGAAATTTATTGGGGTTTGCTTATATACTGATTTTAATTACACTACACATGGTATATATTTTTATTAGGAGAACAGCAAAATCTTTTATAATGTTGTTATTTGTTTGACTTGATGATTTTATGTAGATTCATGCCTGAACACAGATTCGACTGAACACATAACGGAACCTTTGATTTTCATTAGGACAGAGATTATTTTGTGAGGGCATGACTCCAGCAGTGTTAGGGGGCCATTCCTGATGACGTGATAAAATAGGCGGAGTCATGTCCTGAAGTTTTTATTTTGAWATGACTTTCTGAAATCGAGGTCTGAACGCAGACTGAATAAACTGCCTTCAGCCCGAGCGCTCTGTGTGGTGTTGTATGAACTTTTTTACATTCAATATCCGTATTGGTACATTTTCTGTTTGGCTCAAGCACATAAAATGTTAAACGAACACGCTTAACAATTTTSTTTCAGTTTGGTCTAAATTCCTCATTGTAACTCCACAAGCCCCTCTTTCCCCCCCTTTTTTGAGATGTGCCTCAGATCAACTCATTTTGAGGCTGTCTCTTTAAATCCAAAAAAGGCGCTTCACACCCCGCCCCCCTCCAGCTTCCAGACCGGTCCATTTCAGCTTGTTTACGACTATGTGGCACATAAACATTTTTTTATTTACAAATTAATTAACAGATGTTGACAAGAGAAGACTTGTTCGTCCAGCCTTACATGTTGGAGCCAGAGTCTGACCCAGAGCCAGAGGAGAATGAAGACAACTAAACTGTAGCTGGTAAGTCCAGATCTTATTTGGCAGTTCCGTCACAAATAATTTGATGTAATAGTTCAGAAAATGTTGTAGAAAACAAAGAAAACTGAAAAGGCTGAAATGACCCAATCTWCGCAGCACAAGGAGAGACTAAATTAAAAAAAATTGTTTGCGCTTCTTGAGACTACAAATACGCACACAAAAAAATGCATTTAACAGCTAAAAAAGTGGAKTTTACATGATGTGTCCCCTTTAAACAACAAAACATGTTCAGATGGTCAGGTGCGTAAAGAGTGTGCTACTAAGGAGTCCTATTGGGTACACCTTTCTAGGACTAAAAATGAGCTTCGATTTGTCCCCGAGGTAGCCCATCAAGAGGTGGGGAGGTTAGTTGGTCGTCACGGCCATCCAGACCCTGGTTTGTGAGAGACTGCCAGAATCAATGCTAATTATGCTGCCATCTGTGAGGTGCCTGTGCCGGTGTGACACCTGTTTACTTCCAAGTGACACGCAGAAACTTCAATCAGGCTGTGAAACAAGACGCTAACACAGATAAAGAGAGAAATGATTGGTAAAAATATTGACAGCAACAGTTGTTGGAAGATAACCAACAGAGACGTACAGGTTGTACTTCCATATGTAAAGTATGTACTTATTCCTGATTTTGTCTCAACATGAGGGTTTTCACTATTTGAAACAAAACATGAGCTGCTATGTTCCTTGCTACAAACTTGTTGAAAAATGCCTAATTGACTCTTTTCTTCTGTCAGCAGTCATTTCTCTCCTTGAATCCAAGCTCACTCTGAAGCATGTCTGCAATAAATGCCCCTGAGGGTGTAGTAACACTGTCCCTTTCCAGATAATTCATCATGCTAAGACAATCAGTCAGAAGACGTGATTAATATTTTCTAGGGGATCTTTTAAACTTTGGAGGCTGATCCAGCCAGCCACATTAGGCAGACTGTTTGCAAGAGGAAACCAATAAACTAGTGCTGGCTGTTTGCTCACTGAGACCCAGGGCCTGTCAATTCTTCGCCCCTTGAAAGAGATCTGCCATTAAGGTGACATGAGAAACAAATGAGGCCAATTTCTCCTCCAATGTCCCATCTGATATATCAATAAAGGCCCTGCAGCCTCAGGATGCTCCAAGATAGATTTTTCCCTGCAGCCAGACAGTCAGTGGAATACATTTTAACGTCTTACTCTCATTGGCCAACAACTCAGACAAAAACCAATAGACTAGCGTTAACTAGCAGCAGCAGACCTTTGTTTAGACAAATATTTGACGTTTCTTTTAGTGTCACTTAGCTCAAATCAATCGGGAGCTTTAGAAGCGATTCAAAATACATAGGTAGCCAGAGACTGTTTGCTCAGAAAGTGTACAAAATTGATGCAAGCAACCTTCAGCTGGTAGGAAGAAAGATATAAAACCAAATCCCAGTTAAAAACATTACAAGTTCACATGTGGTTGGGATACTTATATCTAAAATTATAGCCTCATCTGCTGAGCTGCAGCATTGATAGGACTTCATTACACATGCAGCTCATAAAGGCAAATGTTTTTCAATAAATATCATGGGAACAAGGCTCAAGATACTCCACATTCAGAGACTTACAATAGCAGCATATGTTGAGGTGGATTGAGTCCTCAGGCTCCAATCTGGCTCTCTCTCTATCGGACTTCCAAGATAAATTACGTGGGCTATTTTTCCATTATGTTAATCAAAACACTTACCATATGCATTACTATTATTAGACTGGTAGCAGAAGACATAGTGTTTTTAATGTGAAATTGTGAGACTGAGCCTTAATTGATAACGAACACAGTTTTAGGACAGTCAAAGATAATTCAACAGCTGGCTTTGTTTATACCTCTTGTTAACACATTATATATGTTTTATTGGGTGTCAATTGCATTTGTTTTATATAGCCTGTTTATGAGGATGTTGCAGTGTGTAGTGAAAAGCATAATTGACGAATAAGGTGATCCAACTGGATTTTGTGCAATAACAACGCAATATTCATTCCAGTCTCTTTTTCAGGGCCAATTACGTGCTGCTGTTGTGAGTGAAGGATGTGCTTTACGTGACTTTAGGGAAAACAAACACAATAACAGCCACCGTTCTGGCACTTGAAAGGGTTCGAGACCTGCCTGAGCCGTGCTGACTGACTCCGAGGTGCACATATGGTCTCAGACACCATCTTTAAATTCCAAGGTTGCACTTATAGGCCTGCTGGATGTCCTTGACTGGAGCCAGACGCAGATCTAGAGAGGGCCATTGGGCCAACAATGTCATTGTTATGGCCTTTGTCATCTCAATTAGCGGGAGGGTGCTAAAACACAGAGCTCTAAATGGTGGCATCAGTGTTAACCTGGGACACAACACATTGCCCATAAACTCCAGCACTTATGCCGAGTGCTGACCACACTGTTTGTCTCTCATTACCTTCGGGCAGCAAAACGGGGCCCAGAGGTTGCTCTAATGACCGTCTCTTTCACCAAGCTACTGCTGCTACACTGCTGTTGTCCATTGGTTGTATGAAATGAAACTTTTGTGTTATTTTCCTGGTCACTAAGCTAGATCTGTCATTTTAGCTGGGTGGTCTTGCGAGCGCCTAAACAGACAGAAAGTCAGTTTATCATTAAAAGTGTGCTTCAGCCGTGAGAAATGGTGACTAATTGAATTAGAACCATTTTAAGGTCAATCTAGTTCTTTAATTAGTTGTCCTTTTTGATCATTCTCAGGACAAGTGCTCCTCAAACTCTGCCCCTGATAATTGGTCCTTTTTACTGGCTCGCTGTCTCGTGCTTTAATGTTTCCAGCATTTTCGGCACAGGCAGAGCACATAATGCTGTGCATGTTTAACAGTCATTTCCATAAGTAAGTGCAATTTCTGTACAGTTTGTTCCTGTGTAATGAAGTGAACTCTTGTTTGTATTCCCCCTATTTCACAAGGAAACCCACTCAAGCAGCTACAAGGGAATTAAAGCAGCTAAAAATTAAAAAGCGACACTATCTTTAACTGAATGTCACACTATTAGGAAGTAAAATCAATTAYGTGCATACTAAGCAGATCTGTTTTTGTTATTTCTGATTTTATATTTGGCAAGCGATTTTTTTTCCCTCCTCGCTGTTATTGTCTGAGTCTATAAGTGACCTTAACAAGAAAAAATGCAAATGATCTGCGAGAGAAAATGGCTAACATTTATTTATCCTCGCTGTTCTCTTGTCTTGTTGGTGTCATTAGAACAGTTCGCTGCGTCCCATTCTCTCCCATTATCTCTGCTATCAACGCAGCACAGCAAGATTCCAGCAGGGCTATAAATACTTCCCCTGGACCACATACGGCTAGCACATCATCTCCCAGACACAGCTTAATGATGGAAAAAAAAAATCTAATGTGTTTTTGCTCCCTTTCTTCAACACATTCTCACAATACCATGAAAAAAAAAAGTCAGCTGGCTTGGAGAAGTTACACATACATTTAGGTAAACGAAAAAAATGCATCCRTTCCTAAGTGTCTGCAACATCTAAGAAGGTGTGAGAGGAATGATAGATGTCTGTCTTGATCATCCACCGGCGCAGGTTTTTGTCGATTGCATCAGGGTCACTGACTGGCTCTGCAAAGCCATTAGAGCGAGAATGCAAAAAGGACACTTTATCYGAATTCATTATAAATGGATCTATATCTTATGTTTAGGGCCAAGGACACGATTTGTATCACAATGCAAATATCTATCATTAAACGTTGACAGTTCATTTYTCCTGGCAAAGAAAGAAAAATGTTTTCGATGCTGCACTCTTTCTGAGCTGCTCTTCTTTCTGATAAAGGACCGCCGAGTAGTTGAAGCTGATTTGTTGTCTAAATTGAATGGTTCGTCATAATTTAATCGAAGTATCCGGTTTCATGATTTGCATGTATTGTAACATTACAGGTAAACAGTATGATAAATAGTCCACATACGGGCTGCAACAAGTAAATAGGGCATAATATGCTGCTTTTCTTTGTTGCTTTTGTTAAAAGGAGTGCGAATCAATTCGCAGATAAGACAGTAAGGACAGCAGTAAAAACTTTTACACTAAACTGATGTCAAATTTACAGCAACCCTGTTGAAAATCTTCTTAAACTCGCATGTCCTTGTTTACCCACATTTTATCTAAAGCAGGGACAAGTTGCTGAGGAAATGCCTGAAGGTGTCAGTCAAAGAGGAAAAAGTAGCATCCATTGTGCTGCTATCTAAATAATGGCTATAAAGCATAGTTAACGGTGTTCTCTGAAACGTGCTCAGGTGGAAAGAAGTAGACAAACAGAGACGGCCACTGCATTGCTCCATGACACAGAGGACAAAGTGAGGGCCTCATTTCCTCCCTCTAATCAGTGTTTACATCCATCCAAATGACAATGGCTAGTGACTGAAAAAGACGTGTATCAGTCAGCAAAGGTAAGCATGCAGGGAAGGACACGGTGGCAGACAAACTCATTCAGATGTAAACAGAAGCAGAGCTTTTCTCTTAAAGGGATCCCCGATCAGTTGTAACATTAGACTTTATTTGATAAACATATATTTTAACTGCAAAATAAAAACTAAAAATACAGTAGGTTGTTTAGTTTTGTAAATTTTTTAATATATTTTAACAAAGATGGAGCCATTTTATTTACACACAAAACATTCTGGGTAAATGGTGACGTGGATAGGTCCTCGGTGTGAGTGAGCTATATCCACACTGAAGGTTAA
>NW_013952441.1:522031-529982 GCF_001266775.1 Austrofundulus limnaeus | reverse complement strand
TTAACCTTCAGTGTGGATATAGCTCACTCACACCGAGGACCTATCCACGTCATCATTTACCCAGAATGCTTTGTGTGTACATTTATGGCCCCATCCGTGTAATATATTTTAAAACTTTTAGTTTAAAATTTATAAAAACTAAACAGAAAACAGTATTTTACAGTCTTTATTTTACAGTTAAAATATAAGTTTATTAAATAAAGTCTAATGTTACCACTAATCGGGGATCCCTTTAAATTCTTCGTTTCAACTTATCTCTTCTTATTATTTCTGTTTCTTGACAGAAAACTGAAACTAATTACGGATGCAAATGGTGGTGGAGTGACTTTTAGTTCTACATTAAAACGGTCCCTTACCTCAGCAGATCAAACTGTACTGATATAACTTCAACCTTTTTAAATGGGTTATTTGCATTTTGGCATGCAGCAGTTCTTGGATGTGCAGCGCCTACAGAGCCAGGACATAAACAGCCTTGCAGGAATCCAGTAGGCTTCACAGCTCTGCTCACCCTGCAACGCAATAGCTCTCTTTTGACTAAATAAGTGCTGCACAAAATGCACGAGGAAGCACAGCATGGCAAAACAAACACGCTCTAAGTCGGCATGCTGCTGTCACTTACTTTATTCCCCAGCTGTTTACAAGGTCAACGCATTGGAGTAATGACTGAATAAATGCACGAAACGCAGCCCGATGCAAATGGCGCCGGTGCGGTTGTAGCTGAACGCATTAATTATCCTCGCAGCCATTCTTGAGATGAAAGCTGCAGGTCTGAGGCGCGGCCAACAGAAGCGGTCTGCATGGACCATAAAGCCAGAGGGCGCAGCAGCAAACATGTGGTGGGTGCCAAGCTGCAGAGTTTGGGAGCTGGACGCCAGGGACTTGGATAATTAGAGACTTCTTACAGTGATTCAGCAAAGTCATGCACGTACATCATATAAAGAGGAATAAAGCTTCACTGTACAAATGTACCACGACCCAACTTTAACATATAAAACACTCTTTAACTCTGATTGAGGGTCATGAATTGAACTCACTTGGCCATCGATTGGCCCACCAGGAGAAGGATCTCATCATTCTCTCAGCTCCTCTTATGTTTCATGCAGCTCAATCCATTCACATTTAAGCACAATCAGTCTAATTAGTTGCAGGGCTCCATTAATTTACAATATGGTCAATTCATTCATCACTTTGCAGGTTGGTTAAAAGCCTTTTTGTCCTCGTTTTGTCACTATTCATGTATCTATAACTACATTTGTTCACAAGAAAATTGAAAAAATRTGGGTAACTAACACCTTAAATACATCACATCACATCAATCCTCTTCGAAATCTGGTATTTTTTTTCATATGCTTGATGCATTGAGTAACATATTTATTTTCCTAATTACTGGCTAATACATGTAAAGAAATAGACTTGAGAACACTGTTTATTTTAAGGAAAACAATAAAGCGGACCAGATAGCAAAGGAGAATGATTATACGAAAGACAGAGAGGGGCAGTAATGATCCCTTCACTGAGAGACCTGGCTCACCCACTGGCACACTGGCTTATATGGTCCACTGACTCCAAACTTGCTGAGGTCTTAAACTCATAATACGCCTAAAAAAGTCAGGCAACCAGGACGCCAACACACTGAGACTAATTAATTCTCAGATATGATGAGACGTAATCATGTTTGATGTGCAGTGCACATATTCTGAGGTTGCTCTTGATAGTAAATACTTTGCGAAAACTTTCATTTGTCAGTCTAAAACGACAAGTTTAATTCAGCAAAGAAAGATGTGTAAATCTCGAACCCACCAATTTAAAATTGAGTCAGTTTCCTGCTGTTCAGAAGCAGCAATAACACGTCGAAATCCGGAGAGCATTCCGTTTTTATCCCCCTTCTGTTTCCTTGGTTGATCATATCTCACTTATATTCACTTTAGCATTGCAGGGTTACCACTAATATAGGTCTGCAGTGTGCAGAACACAAGTGCAATGAGTGTAGCCCCCTCAGGAGAATTCAGTGTCTGGTACAGCGCCTGAAAGCGGAAGACATTTCCAGTCCAAGCTTCCCTGGAGTCCCAGCAGGGAGACGTGAGCCAATCTCAGGCCTGTGATGCCCTGCCACAATACCCACTGCCCTTTCACTCCCACATTCTTTCGTTTTATCCATTTTCCTGCCACCCCCTCCCTGCCTCCTTATAAGGTAACTCCATCTGAAATTTTACATCTCCCCTTCCCCTCTCTGCCTCTGGTTTCCTTTTCTCATGATGGATGAGCTCCTCTCTGCGGTGTCTCGGCCTGTCCATCATGCCCCGCGATTAGGAGTTAAAAATTGCAAACGCTTCACAATAGCCACCCCCCCATTTTATTTATTTTATTTTTATCTTTTCACTAAACCCACCCTCTCACCCAACCACACTCCCCACATCCCCACCGCCATAACCAAAAAGCCTCATCATCACCATCAACACCACATGCAGCCTAACACACCATCCTCTGTTCAAATGTACCAAACACCTACATTTATCTAAGTGGGAGGAAWAAAAACATAATTTATTTTGTACTTCCCAGATAATTTAAGTTTTTTTTCTTTCCTTTCTACAGGAATTCTCCATTTCCCTATAAAATGAAAATTCATCTAGAATTACATCTTATGTCATCATTATGTTTATTAAGCGTGGATGATGTATATGAACAGCGCTGGCTTGCCGCTGAGTGCTTAATGATGCATAAGATTAAGCCGAGGCTCTCAGCTGCGCTGTGACTCCCCTCTGGTACCCATACTGCCGAGGCATGCTGGGAGTACAAGCTCCAAACGGCCATCAGGTGAAAGAAACTAACATCTCTCTTTTTGTCTGCGTGAGGGAGACGAAATGCGTGTGCGCGTTTGTGTTTTCTGCACACTGATGAACGGGTGAAGCAGTTCTGTCGTGCACGTGTAAGAACCGAGAAGGAGCAGCACACCATCATTGTGTTTTATAGCATCTCGCCACCTTTATTCTCTTTTAGATCATGCCGTTTTCTTCTCTTCTCTGCTCTTCTGTCTATTTCTGGGCCGCTCTTTCCTTGTCCCACCTCCCTTCGTTTCTTTTCGCCCCCCTTTCTCTCAGTCGCGCTGCTGTTTTGCTGCAGCAGTCTATGACAAAAACATTATCCTTCTGCTGCTAAACAATCCAATAAACCTCTCCACAGGGAGGAAGTTAACCTCTTGTCTGTTCGACTGATGCCTTCAAGACCACGTGACAGCTGCCACAGTAAATTCAAATCATTAGTCTCCTTGGCCCCCCCATCAGAGAGGAAAAACTTCTATTAGTAATGGAGACCTCGTAAGAGACCTTACGCAGAGAGAGCGCTGCCTTCCCAATTCCCAGTGGAGAAATCCTGCGCAAAAAACTAATTCGACTTTTAATAATCTGTCATCAGGACCAGAGGCAGTCATAAATTATGTGGGGAGCATGTTCAAGAGAGGAAGCCACAAGAGGGAAATCAGGAGGAAGAAAAAAAAAGGAAAAAAATCAGAGCCTAAGTTTGACAAACTTTCTTGAAAATAAATAATAACGTACAAACAGGATTGGTTGTTGAGTCACAGCTGAGCACATAGTCAAACTATTCTAATCAGCTAACGCGGGTGAAGAATTTATAGGTAGAGCACAYCATTTGTTTTCCTGCTCTCCTCTCCTTTCTATATGCATGCCACCTTTTCCCTTTCCTGTCTCCTTCAAGCTTATTATATTCAGAGCCTGTCGCTGCACCCTGGGCTGCTTTTATCATTAACTCCTTGAGTGCCAAATGGAAGGCACATGTTTTATAGTGATAGCCCAAATGATACTTGGGGAAAATATGGCTTTACTCGTGTTCTAAAGCAAATACAATAGCTCACTGGACTCACTTCAGTAACTAGAGGAATATGGACCCTCCAGACCTTAATTGATCGACAGAACAAAGAAAATGATCAGGGAAGTGTGGAAAGGAAGAACRACACGTGAAACATGATCAGGGTGCTTTGCTAGCAAACAAGAGAAAATGCTATCAGCCGCAAGGGTCTGCTCTTTGTTCTTGTGTCAATATCTCTGTAAACCATCGACATGCATCATAATCGTTCCCTTCTATCAAGTGCAGACTAAAGAACAATCTCCATTAGGTGACAGCGCCCCGGCAGGTTGATAAATGCTCCCTGACGAAAGGGAAGGAATTGCGTAAAATAAAGAGGCATGTTCCAACAAGTCTTGTCAAAATGGTATTGATTTAATCATCTGCAGAAATACACATTCTTGGTTAGTGTAGCGTGCAGCAGAGATGGCAGGAGCGGCAGAAGCTGGGATACGCTTTACAGTTGTTGACGCCGAGACGATCTCCCTCATTGGCTTTGCAGGTGATGAAACACACACTGAGCTGCGCGCTAATTTTTTTCTCCTTCTTTCCCTTTTCAATCAGATTTTTTTTTAAAACGTGCCTGAAAGTCTACTTTCTATTTTTATTTAGCTGCGAGAAGTAACGCGAGTGGGCGAGTCTATATATAAAAGACCACAGCGGCCAGCCATCTCCTTGGCCTCTCAGCAGAAAGCAGAGGCGATAGATAACAAAAGCCCTCCATCATCCAGACACACCAGTGGTATTCTAGTAGCTGAACTGAGGTGGCCAGGGGTCCTGGTGTGTTTATTTAACATCAGGGTATTGGAAAGTGTGGCTCACCTTGGGACAAATGGATCCCCTCACCCTTCCCTCTTCTGGCAGCTGCACAGTAAACACAGTGACAACACAACTGGAGGTCTCATTGCTCTAAAGTACAAGTTCATCAAGCAGGTAGGTAGGTTCATCACTGGAGTCTTACAGCAGGGAGAATCCCCCGCTTATAACACAGACCCTCTGACAGAAACACTCAGCTACCGCCTCACATGTGACCAAAATGAAAATCAAGCCTCCAATCAAATCAGCGCAAGTGACAGCGGAGGCAGTTGTTTTCTTACAACTGTAATCATTTAGAAGGTTAAAGGGGGCGTTATTATCTGCGCACAGCCCATCTGAGCAGTGATGAGGTGAACACAAATAATGTGCGTCCCCTTCAGAGGGGAGGTGTGCGGCTGCAGCCGGTGGAGTGGATGGTGTGTGGGGGGTGCGCGGCGCGGGGTGGGGTGCGAAACAATCCCGCGGTGACCCGACCTTGACATGTCTGAGTGAAATGGTGGTGGAGGCTAATACCTCATCATACTGAGCTTGACTTTGGGCTCACTGGGGTAGGTGCCATAAAACAAAAGATAACACTGTGAAAAAACAGACATAAAATATGGGAGAATTAACATAAAAGGCTAAAAAAAATGGTGTCGTGTCAATTGATTCTTGAGGATTTTACTAATATGGCAACATATTTGCAACATAGACTAGCTGGTCCACTTAGCATACATTTTTACTCATAATGGATTTATATTATGAAGTAGAGATACATGAACCATATATTTTAGCGCTTATGCAGAACTGTTTAAACATTAYGAAGCCCACGAGGGGACATGAGAGATTTTTTTTTCGTTCCCACGCAATAGTATTATGTTACCTCGCGATACCGTTTGTGTTCCCTCGCAAAAGTAGTTTATCACTGTTGTGCCTGCCGGTTTAATAACAAACTCACATGTTTACCATTAGCAAGTTAGCCTACTGCTTTAATTCAGCTTCAGAATGAATATATCACACAGCCACGCATGGAAGTATGTAATATGTCGATATTTGAACACAGCGCAGCCACGCAACATCAATGTCAATTTCACGAACTTGTGGCGACACATCCTGTTTTGGTAACCAGATATTTCAAAATAAAAGTCTGGTTTAATTCAGTTCGTATACAAAACAATCTTTTGCGTGGGGACGTAAAACAATTTTGCGAGGTAACGCAAAAGTATTGCGAGGTAACGCAAAGATATTGCGAGGTAACGCAATATTATTGCGGGAGAATGCAAAAGAAAAAAATCTCCCCATGTCCCCTCGCGTATAACAGTGTGAAACAGCTATAAATTGAACAAATGTCCTAATAGTCCTTGAAGGTTTGCATCTCACCCAATACATTTCAGATCTGGGATTTAAACATCTTGTGCTCAAAAGGGTCACCATCTTGATCAAATCATCTTCAGAACGTCATGTTATAGTGTGAAAGTTGATGAGATGTTATAGCACTCAATGTGTTGAAGAGGACTACCACTAAATTTTTGCTCCGCATCGCTAAAATTGACAGCTGTAGTCATTGTTGTGTGTTTGATGGGTTTGGTAATGTTTGACGACCATCTTCAACTGAGATAACTGCAAATGTTAATCAGTGATAGATGTTCATCTTATGATTAGTTTGATTTTCCCTAAAATTTGTCCCATGGTGCATGAGATTATTTGCTTAGACAGCGTCTGACTCTCAGGTAGTACCACAACAAATCTGAGCTATATGTGACTGGCTTGAGTTAGCAATTTTTGTGTCAGAAAAAAGTTTTATTAAAACAGTTTAATGATCCATGAAATATTTTGCTACAAAAAAGGAATCTACACACTGAAAAAAATCAATTTGACTTCACCTTTGGTGGGCAATAAAACCAGGACAGAATGCAGGGAGTAAGCTTTTAAAAACTGAAGCTAAAACTGTGAGGAGGACACTGCTTTTGTATGACAAGTAAGGCATCATTTGAGTGCCATGATATCTGACCACTTCATCGAAAGTCTTCAATACCAATAAATAAATAAATAAATGAAAAAAAAAGTTCACTCCAGTGAAATCAGGAAACTATTCATCACACCAAGGCAAGAGCAAAGCTTCACACATTTTTCAGTCTGGGACGACAAGTGGAGAGTTGTGGGAGACACCCCATGTGAGTACAGACCTTTATATATTACCTGCTGCTCCAGAGTAAGGACAAAGAGAATGAAGATGACTACCCTGTCAGGGGCAAAAACAGATGAAGCAGCCAGACCTGACTGAACTGTTCACTTACTGCAGCCCGGGCCTCATACAACCCACTGCAGCTTCAGCACCAGCTTTTGATCACAAGTGATTCTGCCACATTTTGACAAAAACCTTGCATTAGTACATTACATTAATACAAAATTTCTACCTTTTCCTAACTTAAAGAGGCATTTAAGACCCTAAGTGCATATTGTTCACAATAGGTGAAACCTATTCACTCATTTTGTCATTTGTCATCACATTTCTGTCACTTTTACAGCCTCAGAGCAAAAGTGACAACAAAAAAATAGTTAAAAAACATTAAATATGACAGGTGGAGTGCATCACTTCTGACTTGAGTGAGCGTGTATTTAAACTGAATGTGTTTATAAGATGAATGTATCACTTAGAGATCACCATTTATCTCGCAGTTAAGGCAATCTTAATCTTTATGTCGATAATGAAGATGTGTGTGGTATCAACTAGTCAAGGTAATTAATAGGAATGCCAGCAACATTGTATTAATAGCATCTTGCATGGCATCAATTTAGTATAAATTGTCGTTTTGACAAGGCGCTTTAATTAAAACTATCAAACCAGAATTAAAAGGACCGTGGTAGTAATTTTGGGAGACTATCAAATAATGTTACCATCTGGTATTTTTTGCATGTCTTCTCCCCGTTAATTATAAGTGATGCTCGAAAGGTTAGAGGCACTTTGGCAGATGCAGTGATCACTGCCATACTGTCAGTGCAGTAAACACAGGTCATTACATTACACAAAGTGAGGATACTGTATCCTGACCCACTGTTTCATTATGACACGCAGGAATATTAAAAAGGTTCTGAGTGCAGAATTTAGTTTTCCGTCAAATTWTTCCTGATTTCACAAAACATTTCTAGTTCATTTATAGGTCTGCAAGGGCATGTGGTACAGAAGCTTAAACAGAATTTAGTTTGGTTTTCAGTGCAGCGATTTAATCCTAAACAAACCTTCCTAGTTGTAGCCAAAAAGTGATGGACTCAGACTGGGCCGCTCTAAAGAACTAAA
>NW_013952441.1:512796-521102 GCF_001266775.1 Austrofundulus limnaeus | reverse complement strand
GTATTTATGTATCATTGTCTGAAGAAACATTTTGGATTTGAGGTTTTTTTTAGTTGTTTTAAATTTTCTGAGTTTTTTATATGTAACATGACCAAAGAAAGTGCCTAAATAAGTTCATGACTTCTGCCTGGTAATAGATGTGATTTGAAGAGTTGCATTTTTATAGGTTTGTCTCCATCTACATAAAAACAAAGTAAAACTGAAAATCTGTGGTAGACAAATACTTTGAGCAATCAGCATGTAACTTTGAGATGATTTTAACAGTGAAGCTGATGGACTGTTATTTTCCGCTTCATTTGTAAAAATTACATTTTCCAGTTTTGGTTGAAACGCTATATTCAATAATAATAATAAAAATACTGGTGGTTTCAAGGTTGCTCAATAATATTTACACACATGAACTCATTTTTGTACACATTGTGTTTCTCAGATGACATCATCTGAAGGAACATCTCCTGAGTTTGGTAAAAACGTGTGATGGAACGAGTAAATGAATGAGTGTAGTGGATATTTGTGGCAAATGAGAGAGTGAACAGCCTGACCTCTTTGCTGACTTGTGTTTTCAGTCAGTCCTCCTGGTTACTATGCGTCATGGTTTGTTTCACTTGACGTGCAATTATTTTTCCCATTAAATACACAACATGTATTTCACTTAGTTTTTTTTTTCTTTTTTTTTCTGAATGAAATTTCAATCAAAGGCCATTACACTCTTCAGACAGAGAAAGTTTAGAAAAATAACAAGACGCAATGGAAAAGAAAATAATGCTCTGTCAACGGAGATGGAAAACACAAAAATAATCATTTGCAAGAAGCAGGTGATGCATATGTTAAAGTGTCAAGAAGCAGCAGAGAAATTAATAGCTTTCTGCCATAAGCATTCTCTGATAAATATGATTACATTTGCATACTTCATTTTGCTCTTGATCTGCTGTCTTGGTGATTCTTGCCGTTGCTCTGCACATGCGCAGGAAAATGGAGGGGAAAAAAACWGTTTTCATTACTGCTCAGAAACAAAACAAGTATTTTGAGTCTCATTAGGATTTCTCCTGCTGTTCGCCCAGTGACAAAATCAAATGGAGAAATAGAGAAATGTCAGGAAGAGCTCAAACAATAATCGAGGACTAAAGAAAAAAGTGATGGTTAAGTTAAATAAATCACATAAATGCAGGTTTTAATTATCCTGACTGTTTCTTCAATGTAAACATTGCGATGTAAGTAACGTGTAAATCAATGGTTTGAGGAAACCGTTGTGGGGTTGTGTGGTAGATGGGTTTTCTATGAAGAGTTTTGTGCCTCATTAACTTATCAATAAGGCCATCTGACATCACCTTCTATTTGCCCTGATGAGGAAGGCTGTCCATTCCACTGTAATGGCCCCGCATTTGTCTCAAATTGTGACACTCAGCTAAAGAATACAATTCTGAAAACCTGCATAACACAAATTACTTTTTTTCCCCCAATTACTAAGTGCATTTGCATCTACTCCAGTTCTGATGAAAGTTATAAATCATTTTCAAGGCGCAGAGGAGTAAATCTCGTAGCGGTTTTCTACCACCATTAAGCTACTTAATCTAGGTGTTGCTCTGGTCATGTTTATGCCATATAGGTCACTGAACAKGCAGAGCAGCCACAGACCTTGACTGTTTCAAGAATCGAGATTGAAAACAGTCAAATGTCAGCTGATTTTGTTTCTTGTTGAATCCCTGATTGATCACTTAAAAAAACATTTCCCAATATTGCTTATGTTTCATTCTTTAGTCATGGATTGGATTTTGACACACAGCATCATGCTCTTTGTCAGGTGGATCTCTGGGTGACAGTATTTGCACTTTTTCCCTGCCGTTTTCCAGTTCAGCATTCCAATTAACCTGTGCAAAGCGTGACGCCAATCACAGGACGCCGTATCGACAATGGGCATGAAAAGAATAATGCTGTTAGGATGATGTAGCTTACTATGGTGGGGGGGGGAGGGGGGGACTCCTCCTTCACTGGTGACAGAGAAGTTTGCTCCTCTCATTTATCAAGTCCTCTCTGGCCACTGAGGGTGCTGGCGACTCCCAGGGCCGCCTGCTGCTTTGGGGGGTGGCAGGCAGTGTGCAATATGTGCATTTTAGACCTCGGGTGGGCTGGCAAAAAACTGCTGATGTGCTCAACGCTGCTAAGTTTGATGGATTTGTTGTTGTCATTGGCTTTGGTTCTGTTCCCCGTAACAAAACAAAGAGAATCATTAACTCTTTTGTGCCACATGGAACTTTTATGGGTTGGGGGGATAATGCAAAATGGGATGGTGTACAGATGGGGTCAGCTGGAGCACTGTTCTGCTGCAGAAAGCCTTCCAGAAKGGGGCGTTGAACATGCATGGATGATCCTCCACAGAGGGCTGATTACAGAATGATTTAGTGACCACTGATATCCACTTTCTTTCTCAAGCTCCCATCATTGGGCTCATTTCAGGCGCAAGAGTAAAACTGGCGGAGCTCACCATTTATATTTACAGCCATTTGCAGTTTAGGACCTCATGTGATGCTACGGCCAGGCTCAATTCAGAACCATTACTGTGCATCACCGTTTGAGGGTTTGCAGTGTTTACTGATGCTGCTTGGCAAAAGGTCCACTATTTAGAACTGCAGCTATGTATTAACAGTAAAAATTAAAAAAATGTCAGGTGTCTAAAATATAATGCCAACTTATTACATATTTAAAGGAAAACATGGCTGACCAGGCAGTCAAACAGTTGATTTAAGTGAATCCACAAATATGATCCTTAAGACAATGTTTCAGTTCAGTTTGTAAATATGCTGATTAATCGCTGGGTAAAGTAGACGTTTCTGCTTTGTTCTGGTGTAAAATTGTGTCGTTTTGACTGGAAATAACTTGCTTAATGATGATGATTTGAACCAAACCAAACGTATTTATTTATTTATTTATTTATTTATTTATTTATTTATTTATTTATTTATTTATTTATTTATTTATTTATTTATTTATTCTCACCACCAAGGCATAAATGCAAAATAATATTTTTTGCCAATGCCTGTGTGTGGATGTATGTGTGTTAGCAAAATATCCTATGAACAACAGGGAAATTAAACTTTTAGATCATGATCAGATGTACATCTGCAACTGATACCACTTTGAGTTGATCTGATTCAAGATTGATTGTTAACGGATCAACATTAGTCAACATAAACACAGCTACTGTATAATTTAGTTTAACACATTTTGAGCTAAGATTTGTTATGATAATAGATCAGAATATGTTTCTCAAACTCCTCAACATTTAATGGTCTTAGTCTAAAACTCTGTTAGGCACTGGGTGATGCTCATTCTTTTAGTGAATGAACTTTTTGTATTTTCAACCGAATTTTGGATCCAGTCTTGTATTTTACACTTTGTGATCATTGCAGCCATATGCTTTAAACAGAGAAAGAGAGAGTAAGTCTCTTTCAATGTGCGCTTTGTAATATCAACAAAGCTTGTTTGTCTCCTGCCTGGTTCTGCTGGAGGTTTCTTCCTGATTAGCAGGGAGTTTTTCCTCTCCACCGTTTGCTCAGGATGGGAGACTGGGATGAAGTGATTCAACGCAGCCTGCTGGTTTCTTCTTTAGATTATTCTTTTTATGTACAGCGCCCTGAGACAATGTGTGTTGTGACTTGGCACTATATGAATAAACTTGAACTTGTTTTAAATTTTAGTGTCTAACATAAAAGGCATCGCCCCCAGGGGTGTGACCAGGAAGTTGGGTTTTATCATTTGTCCTTTTAGTTCAGCCATGGACAGATGCTAGGCTGCTGCTAACAGGGTTGTTTTTGTTATGATGCTGATAAGACCCAAGGCCTCAAACTCATAGGCCCTGGCTGGAAGACACAGTGGAGCAGACTAAGATTTATTTATTTATTTATTTATTTATTTATTTATTTATTTATTTATTTATTGCAAAATTATTCCAACTTCCAATTATTGATCACGTTTTTCTTACAAAATCCTTATATTTTTTATTAAACAAATGAAGCTGCTGTGATTGCATTTTTAAAAACAGTATAGATAAATAAAATAGTAGATAAATAGAAGGTAGATAAATGAAAAAAATGTCTAAAATCTTCAGTTTGTACATATGCACTGAACAAAATACACAATAAATATGCATCATGCATATTAGATATATRAAGATTTGTCTTTTTCCTAAAGCCAGTGAGTAAATGAACAAGTTTAAAAAAAACACCAGTATATCAACGTCTAAAGAGATACATTCTGATCAAAATGTGTCTTTGAAGTTTCTAAATTTGATGGAGAAGACTTATTTCCTGAAGGGAGAGTTGAAGATCAAGACAAATTCTCTTATTTTTTTCTGTCAAGTCATCACAGTCGGAGACGAAATACAAATTGAGATTGCGGCGTGGAGCTGCGACAGTTTGTTGTTGACTCCAAGGGTTACAGGAGGTGATTGAGTGTGTGTTTGACTGCCTGAGGCCGAAGGCTAACACTACTGATGCACAGACAAGGTCGTGTCACAGAGAGCGAGTGGCCTCAGCAGATAATCCCAGGGTGCCTTCACTACAAACACCAGCAGGCCAAAAAATGATTCAAGTGGAAAAACAATGTGAGGATTATCAAGACAAATGGAAAAAACATGACTTAGACAAATGCTAGTACTTTCATCGCTCAGAAAAAAAATGATGATTCACACGTTTGATCATCTTGTTTCCTACAGGGTGTCATCAAAACTGGACATGATATTTGTATCCACTGTATAAGCGGCATTAATAATTATTATTACCTACCTCAATAAGGTGACAGAATTATAGTTTTGCTTGTTTTTCATTTGTTCTTAAAAAAATCTCTTGGTAAGGTTTAAAGAATTATGAAGAAAGTAACCACTAAATGTACATTTAAAACTATTAATCTTAAAAACTGATCTTAAAAAAAACTTTTGTAAGAATCTGTAACAGTCAGCTTTGCAAGTACTGAGCTCAGGTTTTATCTTGTAATAGCTGAGACTGACACATTTTCTAAGCACCAACAGCCTGAACAAGAATTTTACTGATTTGAATTAACTTTGTAAGTCTTGTTGAATCACTTCATCACAGTCTMCCATCCTGAGCAGCACATGGGTGACAGTGAAAAGGAAAAACTCCCTTTTAACAGGAAGAAACCTCCAGCAGAAGCAGGCTCAGGACAGGCAGTCTCCGTCTGGGTTTGTGGGGACAGGAAAGAGACACAAAAAACAYGTTATTGATAGAAATAATTACAACAAACGTAGAGGAGAGAGACTAAACACGGCAGCAGAGTGAGAAAATGAGGTCTGTTTGTCCTCCAACAGTCTAAGCCTGTAGCAGCAGAAATGAGGAATAACTCAGGAAACCTAAACCTAACTAAAGGATTTATTAAAAAGGAAAATCTTCAGTCTATCTTTCAAAGTAGMCAGAGTGTCAGCCTTGTCGAGCCAATTGAATTCAAGATGGCTGCCACAGCCAATGAACATTTTATCATAAAAATAATTACTATTCAACAGATATTGAGCTGGATTTTAGTTACAATGGTAGCTGAGAGACATTCAAAACACATACTGCATATTTTATTTTAAGTTTTTATTAAAATGGTTACAACAATTGTTTCATGGGAAGAATATTATCTAAAACTAAAAGCAATGGATGATATGCATTCTTTCAATAAATGCAAGGCCTTTAATACGTTCCTGTCAAATCAAAACTCAAGAAAAATGGCTACAATATTCAGCAGCAATATCAYATCAATACTGACCAGGGATTTGAGCCGTTCTTGATATTTTCTCATTAATAAAACAAAAGGGAAACGTTATTTCCCACATAAAACTAATCTTTCCCTTTTATTGTATTTTAATGAAACCAAACTCATTCTGAGGCTGTAATTCATTCCATTTGTTATGTTTGGACAACTCATTAACATTATCATTTATTATCATTAAATTGAAATTTTAAGCTTCTTCTCCCTTGAGATGCAGTGCGTTTCTTTTCTTCGGTTTGCATTAAAACAAATGTGGACCTGCTGATGCATTAGATTAATGTGCTCACTCACTGCCTGCTGCAAAGCTCAGTTCCAACTTGGAAACAGTCTCTGCTGTCTGAACATCATAAAAATATGTTTTGTTTTGTGTTTGGCAAAAAAAAGCCCCAAATTAGAGCTTTGACTTTTAGGTCTATTCACTGTAAGCATAACAAGTTACGGTTAACACAAGCTCATATTTGGCTGGAAATAATTTTACTTAAATACCACATTATGCATCCGCTTTCATTTGTCGTTCACTGATTTACTGACTAACAGAATAATGCATGTGGAAGGCATCAGCAGCCCTGACTCCATGTAACATTTGATAAATCATAATGCTAATGACTTATTTAGACTTCCAGATGAAATTCAAARTTCCCAATTCTTGCTGAGTTGGCTCCACCACATCAAGCCCATTACTAATTACAAAGTTAGCTTTTTTTCCCCTGAATAAATAAAGTTGATTAATTAGCAAGTCAGAAGAAGTGAAGATGATGTATGCAGTATAAATCACTGTCATAAAAACTTACTGAAACGTTTCATTTGGATTGCCTGACTTCTTAATTACCCAAACTTTACAGATTTAATGGAAAATGAATAACGTGTAAGGTGAGAGGGGTTCAGGGAAAATCTGCCAAGTAAAAAGAATCAAGATGTTGGAGTTAGAAGTGGATCTAAACAATACACCCATGGCTTGTTAGCAGCACAAGACATGCTGAATAAGAAATGTTTATTCATCTCGGAGATATTTTACGTATGCAAATGCAAATGATGAATAAATAATTTTTACAATTACAATTTCCTTCACTAAGACTTATTCCTACTCAGCAAGATTTCACTACAGTTGATATTTAGGTAATGGATAATCCTTGTGAGAGTAATGTTGTCGATTTGGCACCTAAATCCCATCTTGGTGGCCATCTGGGCTCGCTGCATGGCCCCCTAGAGAGCAGAGGTTATAGGTAGTAATTATTCAGAAGTCATTTAGTCTTAGAGGTGTTTAGTGCTTATCTGCATTATAGTTAAGATGCTGATGTGATGCCCTCTTGTTTCCTTTGCACAAAGCATTGTACAAAAGATTTCCACTGTAGTCAACTGCTGAATTTTTGGAGAACTTGTTGAAAACAGGTCAAACTTTAGAAAGACGATTTTACAGGCAAAATCATGTACCTTCCCGGGCCTTAAAAACAGCTTAAAATGTGGTCCTGTGTGCTTTTTTCTTTCCAAGAGGGGGTTGGGTGAGTGAAACATTCAATGCTCTCCACACAGATTACATGTGCAATTTGTGTGACAAATGTTAGACTTATATGGGCAATCCAACATGCAGTGTCTGTGGAAGTCACTCACTTATTGCTGAGGCACTCTGTCAAATTGATTATCCAGTCAACTAATTCCCAGTCTATGTTTAGCTAAAGTATGATAGACTCATTGTGTCCCATGGGTGCAATTCTCATTTGTGTGTCTGTCTGTGTGAGTAAGTATTTATGTGAAGGAGGCTAACTAATCAACAAACTGGGCCAGAAGCTGAATATTGAGCAGTCTGGGACAATTGTGTGCACGCTTTGGGGCTCATCACAGCCAAATCTAGAAATGTACAATTTGAGAGACAACAACTATAAAGCAGAATGATCATAGAGAGGCTGTTACAGAGCTTCAGCCACAGCTGATCATCCCATAAACTGTGATGGTTCCCCTTATAAACACTGCTGGCTAAAGTCTGCTCAAATGAGTTCATCTGGATACATTTACATTTTTTTATTCATTCAATCATCCTTTAACTTTTCTCTAAATTTTAATTCACAGTTAGATGATGAAAACAATAATTTTGAAAAGGTTTCAAATAGTTTCAAAACTGTTTTTTACATGGCAGCTGGATTTAAATGTAGTACTAAACAACTTGGTGAAGTCAGGGACACACAGAAACAACAGTAAGAAGAAAGGTGATAAGTATTCTTCTAATGTTACCTTTTCAAATATTGAGGAAAATAGCACAAAAAACAGAAGAGAAATAAACAGAGAACAAATTATTGCTAATTTAAATGAACCAAAATCCAGAGCTGTTGAGCAAAAAAGAAAAAATACTTAAGCAGAAATTTCGATTTATTTTCAGCTGGCATTTTGCTTCTACTCCTTACATTTTCACACAGTTATTTGTACTTTCTATTCCTTGCATTTAAAAAAGCATACTGAGTAAAAATGTTGTAACTCTTATCATTTTGGCTGGTTTTCATTCTGGCTAGTTATTGTTAAAAAAAAACAAGAACTATCCATATATATATATA
>NW_013952441.1:496379-510126 GCF_001266775.1 Austrofundulus limnaeus | reverse complement strand
TTCAAAAACTGTCTGATTGGCGGCACTGATTCTACTTCAGATTCAGAAAGGTTCAATTTCATTTTTTCCCCAATTTATTATATTGAGGAAGTCACGTGACATATGTTAACTGAAACACCTGTTTGGTTGTATCACCATAGATGCCCACCCCTTCCTCATTCTCGCTAAAAGGAGGACACAAGCTGACAAATGCAGTGCAAACGCACTGATTTTTTTCAAAAGACAGATAGGGGGAAAAATTAAAAACCTCAAAGAACAACAATCATACAACACACAAATGGAGGGAAATTTGTTTATTTTTTTCTTATGCTTTTAATGACAGAAACTGACAGAAATTGAGGTGAAATGAAAACACTACACCTATTCAATAACGGAGTTTTATTTGACAAAACTACACAATATTTACCTCGGAAAATGCTTTATGGTCACAAAATGATGGCGATACAAATCTTATTTTTACAGATACAAATTTTATTTTCACAGATACAAATCTATTTTACACAGACACATTCCTATTTACAAATCCAAAAGTTACACATCTTAATCTACAAATACAAAGTCAGTTTTACAAGTACAAATTCGATTCGACTAAAATCTGAGCCCATATATATGTAGCCTAGTATGAAGAGGATCACTGCAGAAATTTACTGTATGTGCAGCTGAAACAGGTAGTGTAGTGCATCCAAATTTTTTCAACATTAACATTTTTATTTAACATTAATGTCATTTGTCCTTTAAAAATGTTGTTTTTATTCATTTATTTATTTTGGAAATTCTAACACCTCACTTTTACTCAATATTTTTACTTTTTATACTTAAGTATGTTTTATGTCATAAATTTACTTTTGATACTTAAGTACAAATGCCAGGTACTTTAACTTTTACCAAAGTAATTTTATGGTGAGATACTTGTACTTCCACTCAAATACCACTTTGAGGTCCTGTTGACAGCACTGCAAAAATAAAAGGTCCAAATAGATGAAAGAGTAATGCTATTATTGCATTGTTGAGCAGTAATATGTGCAACAATGTTAAAAACGTTGCTGAACGAGCACATCTGACTTCATCACACTTCCTGTCTCGCTCCGCCTTGTTTGAACTACAGCCTTTGCAGATTAATGCTCAGAAGGTCATCTCAGGTCCCAAGAAGAGCACGGTGCTATGCCAGCCGGTCACACAACAACACCGTCTTCATTTCCTATTGGTGCAGAAATATCTTTATTACACTTCCCGGAGAGTCTGGCCAAGCAGAGTCCTCGGAGAGGAGAGCAGCGGGTGAAAGGGGGTCATGTAGAACCAGACAGAGACACCGGCGTGACACTGTGACATGTTCAGATTCCCTCCACTGAACTGTGCCTTGCACAACAACATGAAACAAGAAAATGAGCCACAAACCTTTTTCTGACCCCCCCACTCCCAGCCACTCAAACGTCTGCACACAGAACAATACACCGATCTACTCGAACCGATTGTAACAATAATACAACAACTGTGACATCATGTTTAGTAATAAATCAAATTTTGACAAGATAGGTGGAAATATGACTTCATGTGTTTGTGGAGACTTATGGGATTGTTTAAGAGGAAATCAGCACAGCTTCGGCCAAATGTTCATTTTGTTTAGTGCAGCGAGCTGACAAGACTCCACTGAAAGAAAATTATATGTCCTCCACTGGGCCTTCTCTCTAAATGGGAACTATTGCCCCTATTAGATGAAGGTTAATAGTCATTTAGTGAAGAAAACAGCTGACTTTAAATCTGAGATGCAACACAAATACACCCAAGTAAAACCTGCATTTGTTCTGCACATCATAAAACCCCATCATGTTCTTGGAATCCCCCCAATTCTTTTTTTTTTTTTTTGTTTTTAATTTTGTCCTTGTGGAAAGATGTTTTGCTCTTTCTGTCTGTTGCCCTGCAGGCAAGAATCAATGACATTTAAAATAATTGTTGTTACAGGGGTAATCTCTGGAGGGAGAATGGGGCAAAACTGTAGAGAAGATTTGAGTAAATTACTGTGTCAGCTTCTATTTATTTGCAACCGGATTGCCAGAGGCGGCACTTCAAGATAGCCATTAGGAGTCGGGGCAATAAAGACAGAGCATGTAGCCATTGTCGAAAAGTTAGCGTGTAATGCAGCAAGTTATCATCAAAGCGCTCCCCGTGGAGAGAGCAGGGTGAACACTGGGGAGAATATATGTGAGGAGAACCAATTATAGCTCCTCAAATCTTTCTTTCTCAGAGGGAGAGGTCATAAATATATTGCTACAGTTGTGTACACTCACTGTATATCTCTCCATATAGAGGCTCTTCCCTCTGTGCATCATTAAAGGCACCATCCATCCTTAAACTGAAAGCACATGGTACACATTTAAAGAATACAAGTAAAAGCTAAGTGAACAAAGAAAAAAACTACAAAAAAGATAAAAACAGAACAAAGTTGCCACTTATGCTTGGTCATGTATTTATAAAAATATCAACCTCCTGTTGGGATTTCAGGATTTAGTTATGTTAAAATTTATCAAATAATTCAACTAAATTAAAGTAACCAAGAAGCATTTTTATGTGATGTCACAATGCAAGAAAAAGTGGGTGAAAACTTATTTCGTGATTTAATGAGTCAACCTCAGTAGCAATAACTACCTTTTCTTCACAATTTTGTCCAAATTCATCAACATTTAAATGTCAGTGCAACACTTGAGCCATTGTTTTTTCTGTTTTACTAACATGCTTGTGATTATTGTCCTGTTATTTCAACCTATTCTTCATTTTTGCTGCTGATTGATAGGCTCATACTTGCAAGGTTTCCTGGTCTTGTTGCAAGACCAACATAGGCCAGAAGGTTTTGGTATGCTAGCCTTGATGTACCAACTATGGCACCAAATTATGGTTGTTGTCTTTTGAAACCGTAGACTTAAATATATAGATCACTAGACTGAGCCCCGCCCATACCGTCCACTGTTAGAGTCTGTGACAGCATGGATGAGCAGAAACGGAGACCAAAAAGGGCAACAGCTCACAGCCTCCATAGAAACTAATAGATAAACAGCAAGCTGAACCTGATCTGTTTCACAGATTATCTGTCATGTTTTTTACAATAAATTAATAATTATGTTAATTTCTTTCAACAATCATGTGAAACAGCAGATTTATACCAGAAAAATATATAATTTAAGTAACAATGATCTGAACCAGACCTGAAGTCAGCCTGTAACTTAGACTTTAGCTATTTGAAAAAAGATGACTTCAGCTAATAATAAAGTATATTTATTATTTCTTATTGTCATAAAAATCAAGAATATTTATATTTACCAGTCAACAGTTAGAAAACGTTCTCTGGTTATAGGATGAAACTTCTCTATTAGCTAACCATCTTCTCAAAAAGTCTGGTTCCTCTAACAGAAACCTAAAAATACTCACATTTATAATATTATTTTACACTCTGTAGGTCTAAATATTAATCAGATGACAAATCAGCTGTAATATTTAATAATTTGTGTTAAATTGTAGCATGATTCAACAGTGCTAAACTCTTTATAAATGCTGCACAAGCTAATATCTGCTAACCAGTTCAATAAATAAAAGTGTTGACATCGACTTTATAAGATTATTTTAATTTTAAACTGTTACATTATGTTCTGCTTAGATCACATTGAGCTAAATAAGATCAAATCTGCTGACTTGTGTTGTGAAATGAGGCATTTTCCTGTTTCTTCTGTTAATAAATCCATAACACAAACAGCTTTTCTGACATTATTTGAAACATTAGATAAATTATTTAATCTGTAATAGTTTTAATGATTTCTACATCGTCAGTCCTTTTTTCTGCTCTGTTGTCAACATGTACAGTAATGGGAAGTCCAGACTCCTGACCGTTTAGCGTTAGCCATTAGCTTCTCCAGCCGATCACATGGTCACGTGGTTTTTGCGCACTCCAGTTCTATAGAACCTCCTTGTTTGAAACCTATTGGTCCATAAGTGCAACTTTGCAAGCCTAATCATTATGTTATTTTAAACCAGTCTTTATCACATTCTCTGCCGATGTGCTATTATGTACGTCTTTAGTTAAGATGCAAAGTGTAAAAGTGTCCAAATTTTACATGATAAATACAAAAAATACTAACAGAAAATGCCATTTTGAAAAAAAAATCATACTTGGAAGGGCTATATCGCTGACTTCCTCACATCCTGAATTCAAAATAAGACTAACAGTTTTCTGTTATTAAGCCAGTTGTAGTTCCCTGTTATTCTTGTAATCACTTTGAATATTCATTATGTAACAGCGATGCAGTTTCAAGCATACAGTCTGAGAATATAACTATGTCTCCTGGGACATCCTGATTAAAATGCTAATTTTATAAACAATGTGAAAGTACACAATTAGCTGCAAATTAAATTGCATAAAGCTGCTTTAAATAATAGGCAAGCATGAACAAGTTAATCCTTTTGACTGTCAAAATGACCTGTTTAACTTTAGTTTTGAAGATATTAGGAGAAATAATGGTACAAACAATGAATATGTAAGGAAGTCTTAATCTGCAGGAAAGACACTTTTTTAATCCCCCCCTCCACTCAAATGTGGTATAATAACCAACGGAGGCAGTGACTTTTAAATCTGGGACTTAAGAGAGGAGGAGGGAAGGATCAAATAATGAACAGGAAGTGAAGATGAAAAGGGAGCCTGCATGAATTAGATGACGGCGATGGGCTACAGCGGCGAAGACAAGGCCGAGAGAAAGGGGATTGAAACTGTTTGTAGGGTCTGCCAAACAAATGGTGCAGGTCCCTGCGGGAAAGAGATTATTATGGGCTCTGTGTCTGTCAAACATCTGAACACAATACAATAAAGGACGGGAGGTGGGGATGGCGGGGGGCCCGAGGCAGTGCTGCAGCCTCTGAGGGCCCACGAGGACCCGAGCTCTCCGCAGCAACACAGGTCCTGCCAAAGAATGCCTGTAATCCGCAGACTGACTGAGGTGATCCCGTGGCTCTCCCCGGCACTGCAGCAGGCTTCCCTTTTGTCAGAAAAGGGAAGGGAGGAGGCCGAAGGGAGGAAGAGAGGCAGGGAGGCACTGGGGAGGTGGTGTCCTTTCTCTGCCCGGCCTTATGAAAGCTCCCTACCATTGTTCAAAAATTACAATTGCTCTTTTCTGATCTTTTGTAACGTCCTGTTGACAGTGGTTATTGACTAAGCGGTTGGACATGGAAAGGATATGACCCTTTACCCTCCCTCCCTTCTTTTTTTTATCTTTTGTGGAAAAGGGAGGGGTTGCTTTTTGAAAAAGAGAAGTTTGAAGTTTACATGTTTCTTTATCCTTTAAAAAAAGATTTGATAAGACTCGGAGAATAACAGATCAGATCAGGCTTTTGGCGAAGACAGAGAAGAGAGAARAGAAGAAGAAAAAGAAGACTTTCACATTATTTCCCTCTGCTTCTCCCCTCAAACAGATGCTAAGGCAGATGGTGGTGAATTAGCAGAAAATGGGCAAAAAAAGAAATGAGACAGTATAATATAGGTCCTGGGAGGACAGACGTGAAGAAATAAAGATTAAAGTGCCACTGCAGAGGGGWGGAAATCTCACCCAGGGGTTGTGGGAGGTCTGTGGTGTCACCTCTGAAACATAATGTACAACTGCTTCGGTGATGAGTAATATGCTCTGGGCCTTGTGTTGCAAAAGACTCATCATGGCAGCGGCAGCAGGACATTATGTCTCTCAGAGAGGAGCTCAGTAGGTGAAAAACATCCTGTTAATATAATAATGATGGTGGGTTAATGTGATCCCAAACTCTTTACATTATTTAAACTTAGATGTAACAAAAAGTGCACATTTGCTAAAAGAAAAAAAAAGTAGTGCCATGGTGCCATGGTGAAAACAAAAATCCAATTTTAATATTAATTCACTGGAAACCTAAAAAATACATGTCCAACTTGTACACTTTATGCAATAAAAAAATCTTATTAGTTTCATTTTTACGACCTCTTTTCGGCCTTGTGCTACATTCTATAAATCTATAAATAGAACGCACTCCCCAGCTATTTCTGCAGAGTATCCATTAGTTTGAGAGATTGACAGAAATAAAAATAGTGAAAGAGCAGACTGGGTTAAGACTACACAACATTACAACCAGTAATTCTGGCTGCCTATTAGATTTATCTGTTGCAGGCTGAAGCAGAGCATGCACTTTGTCTTCAGACATGAAAACAGCATCTCAAGTGTTACAATTCCAGAGGGGGTAAAGTGGAATTGCTGTTTTTACATTTCTGTACCATTTTTTGCCCATAAGGAATATGGATAACAAATGAAATATTCAGCCACATTGTCTGATTTATTTCTTTTATTATCTGCAAATATCTCCCTGGCAATTTAAAGGATAGCTCACTCCATTCTGGGTTTCTTTTTTCTTTTCTTGTTTTTTTTTTCCTCTTTTTCTCCCCTCGCTGGGGGCTTGACAACCTATCAACGTTATACAGCTTAAACAGGTCAGGATTGTGTGAGCGTTCTCATGTCTGAGGGTTTGAGCTTGTAGAATTTCTAAATAGAGACCAAATAAAGAAAGGAAAGAAAGATTTCGTACGGGSATGCTTAAGCGTGCCCTTGCTGAAAGGAAATGATAAATTTGCAGTGTCCATTTTTGAAATGGGTGAGAAAGGAAACCAGGCTGAGACCTCTGCAGTTTTACAGAATGTAAATATGACAACTCTCCTCAAGAGGGGGACAGGCAGAGCACTTTAACTTTTTAAAGCAACTTAAGATCTCCAGATTGTCTTGAAACAATAAATTCATGGCAATGTTTATCMTATAGTTAATGATACTCGTAACCTGAACACCCAGAGGCTAGAAAATAAAACAAAAATATCGGAAAACAACTGGGTAAACCATTAAAATCAGATTTGACAAATGCGTTTTATTGAACTTGTGATTTCAAACACGTTTCATTAATTATTTAAAGCAGTTGTAGAAAAAATAAATAAGTTTGTCAATGGAAAATCTCAAAATTTCACACACATTTTATCCAATTCTGTAGAAGATAGCTGAAAAAACACAATTTCACTTTGTTCAAGTGTTTTGTTCCTAAAGATTTTACATCCATATCTGTTTTTGCTGACTTGAAATTTGTGAACAAATCTTGCTTTCTTCTTTGCTCGCACCCACAGTTCCCTCTTAAAATTAAAAAAAAAAGAAAAAGTAAGAATCCTCACTTTGTTGTAAGTTTGGCTATAATGATACATACAGTGATTAAMTGAGAAAGTAAAACAAAACCCACATTTCATCCTTTTTTGACACGTAAAATAAAATAAAGTGACAAARACTTACAGTAGAAGAACAATTTCACAGCTTTTGATTCATATAACTGTGACAAATAAATGTGAGTTCTTCAACCTCATCATAAATACAACATGGTCCRTAAAAGCGCTGCATGTTAAACCCTGCAGAGATGATAGGGTTTGCCCTTTGACCTTGAAAGAAGCCCTCTTCTGTGCATCTCTTTGACACTCTGTTCCTCCTTTCTGCATTTCCAAACACCCTGCATGGCTAAAGATAGTTATTCCACCTTGAACCGATCCACATCGCCTCCCAGGAGAGCCCAGGTCCCTCTTGTGAAACCTCATGAAGTATAGCATTTCTCACTTCCGAAAATGGGAGTGGGAATGGCAGGGGAGAATATTCAGCAAGCCTCACTTTAAATCAAGATAAAAGACTGAAATAGAAAATAATGGGAGGAACAAACCCCTGGATAGCCCAGGGCTTCTAATGGAAACACATGGCTGAAGGCTGAGGTGCTGTCAGCAGCCAACAATGTGCCATTCCCTTTTTGATAATCTGGCCTGCCATAAAATTAGAATAGCAAATACCCTCTGACAAAGATGCATGTTCCTCCTCCTTTGTGCCATCATTAAAAAAGGAAGAAAAAAAAACAACTCCAGTAGTGAGTCTGAATGCCACGCAACTTCAATTTAAATTTACAGCGCTGCACAAAGAGAAGTGATATGCACTCAAAAATTTTAATAACCTATTAAGTTACGACTTCAATTTCATTTTATGAATATTTTCCTTGGGGAGCACAGCCATCACCAGAGAAAGATCGAAATTTAAAAAAGATAAATAGTGCCATTAATCTACAACATTTCTCTTCCATTATCCCTGAAAATGAGGAGTTATTTTTGCTCAGATCCTCACGTAATTAGCTTCTTACACTTGACTCACTAGCCAGAAAATGACCATGTTCAGAAAATTAAAAATTTGTCATTAAGTGGAATTTAACATAATATCATTTATCTTTATATATTCCTCAGCTGACAAGCGGCAGCCTTGGATGTTGATCAAGGTTTTTTTTTTTTTGTTTTTTTTTTGCAGAACTTATCACTGTGAAAAGAGCTCTACTGTTAATGCGTGGCTGGGTTAGCAGGTGAATATTAGGGATTTTAGCTGCTTTCACTTGGAATATTTATCCTACTAATGGTCCTGTCATTTGAGAGAGGGAGTGCCCATTTGTGCTAAAATGAGAATTGGTCTGAAACACTATGTTATATTGTTGTATTCTATTATAAAGACAGATGTTAAGAGCCAGTTATGTGTCCACTTTGTTCTGAAATGACATGCTTGCTTTTTAAAATACAAGACTGAAGAAGAAGAAACAATCCAAGTCTGTGTAATCAAATAAACACATTTTTTAAAATATACGAAAATTCAAGTGGATCCAAGAAACAWTAAAACGGACGGAATTCTTAATTTTTTCACCTATATTAAAAATACTTAATTGCCTAATTTTATTATTACTACTGATACTGTTACCATTTTTCCGTGCAATCTTGAAAAGATACCAAAGTAAACAGTGCTCAATGAGCAAACCTTAAAAGTACTTGATCAGAAATCAGTGAAGTGGCACCATTGCCAAATTATACAAAAATACCATTTGCTGAGTTTTGATAATTTTCTTACTTTTTATTTTGGGAAAACGATATTTAAATGTATTAAAGGTCTTGCCCCTGAAGTACTTTGTCAGTTAATAGAAAAAGACAATAGTGAAGGTGTGAGAACAAGAGCTGGGATCAGTGGGAACTGCAGAGTCAAAAGGTGCAGAACCACTCTGGGACAATCATGGTTCWCAGTCAAAGCAYCAGAGTTWTGGAACATTTTACCTCAGGATCTAAAGTCACTGTCAGACATGAGACGTTTTACAACAAAACTGAAGTACTGGCTGAAAGAACAACACTGAACACTGAAATTTAATCTGGACATGTATTTTAATGTCCTTTTTGTGTAAAATTGTAACCACACTTATTTATGTCATTACTTTTTATTTTATTCAGATCAAAAAGCCCAACCAGGGACAAGGGCTGTAAAGTAGCTTTTAGCTAGAAGCCTTGCTGCATCTGTTGCCTATGAGTGGTAATGTTTTGTCATAATGTACCTGCAAAGATAAAAAAAATAAAATTAATAATGTACTCTTGCAAAGACTAAGTGAACTACAAATAAGAAAATCTGACCAAAGGTTGTTGGCAATGCACTCCAATAAAGTGCCTTTTTCCCTTTTTCCTCCTGTTAACAATAACATTGCAGTTACATGGAAACAGGTGTCAATAACTCACCTACAGAGTTTATAATTGCCCACAATATTGCACAGTAAGAATTTTACCCAAAAAACTCATAGTGACCCCAATTCTAATCCACACTTCTAGTTTTCTCATGAATGGCACCAAAAAAATCTTCTGGTTTACATTTGTAAAAATGACCTGTGATGGACTTATGACCTGTCCAATATGCAGTGTTGTATAAGTGATGCTTGAGTAAAAGTATAAGTATCTTACCAAAAGATTACTTTGGTAAAAGTCAAAGTCTCCTTTAGGAATATTACTTAAGTAAAAGTCTTAAAGTATATGATATTTTTTTACTTAAGTATTAAAAGTAAAAGTATTGATTTAAAATGAGCAGTTAGATTTTCTGTAATGACATTTATTAAGAGGTGACCTCCCCAAAAAATGTAGAAATGATTGTTGTATTAAAATAATGAAAGGAAGAAGCGTGTACAGAAAATGGATGGATGGATGGATGGATGGATGGATGGATGGATGGATGGATGGATTGATGGATGGATGGATGGATGGATGGATGCACTAGTCTAGCTGTTTCAGTTTAAATACATATATCAAGGCTGCTCAAACCTTTTACCAAAATAAAAATTTATCCGAGGGCTGCGGCCAAATGCAATAATATAATTCATGAAATACAAATACTTCTTAAGAACAGTCGTTTTATTTTAATGATTATGTCCTGTTGGAGTGTGACATGATTTGTTTTTGTACAAATTAATACAGTATCAGAATTTTATATATACATACTTCTCATTCAACCACAGTTAAATTCACTCTATTTAGGAGGCACAGTTTATATGGATAGTATTTATTTTACAATAACAAGCTAGAATGAAAACAAGCAAAAATGAAATAAAAGTAACAACTTTCTACTTCTTGCCTTTTTTAAATGTAAGTAGYACAGATAATTGTGTGAAAATGTAAGAAGTAGAAGTAAAAAGTAGGCTGAAAAATAATTACTCAAGTAAAGTGCAGATACCCAAAAATTATACTTAASTAAMGTAAAKAAGTATTTGTTRCTTTACAACTCTGCCAATATGCTCCTGAACAGGTTACAAGAATCACATTTAGTGAAATGGATTAYGTCTACAAGCTGTCATCGTGCCTCTTTTATACCGCATCGGTCTCCTGTTGCCATGAGAGAAAAAGCTGCAAGTATTTCAAGAAAGATTTAAAAAATAAAAAAAGCATTCATTAGGCTGCAAAAGTGATTGTTCATTTTAAACACCAGAGGCAGAACTAAATATAAAAAAACAGCAAATCTGAAATCAGCACATTTAAAACAAAGTAATCAATGACTGAAACATACAGACGCTGATTTGAAAGGGAGCTTCAGTTTTGTGTGGTTCTGTCATTTACTTAGTTCAACACAAAAACATGCTGGTCATCATCTCACAGCACAGCAGGCTATCCATTAAGATCTAATTGATCATCACAAGGAATGGAAGGAAGAAATGGAGTTGATAATGGTGGGAGAAATCATTTTGTCTCACTCCCATTACAGAGTAACAACATTCTTGTTTAGTTATTATTCTCCTGTGACTACAAAAAAACACAAAGTGAAGGGCCACATGCTGCACTTTTTCACTGAAAACTTTCTCTTCTTGTAATAGACCTGGGAACATTTCATAAGCCCTAAAATGTCTGTCTATAGGCTGACAAATTAGTTTTAAAAGAAACTGTGTTTCCAAAGAAAATCATTAAATTACCCTGAAAAGTTTTTGCTCCATTCCATCTCAAAGCACTGAATTGCTTTGCTTTGCACCAAACCAAATGAAAGAGCAGAATGAATCCTTCATGTCAAGTAGATAACACTAACTCTCATTATCATTCCCGCTCCCCTAAAGCAAAAGAGTACAAGTTTGAAAACGAATAAACTCATTTTATTACAATATGAGCAACTGGGCTCATAATAAATCATTATGGGACCTCCTGGTCCCCTGATGCAGTATTGAAGCGTTGACCCCAATCAGGCTGGAGCTGATTAATTTCACCAGATTAAGGAATTCTTTAAGGAGATAAACTATAAATATGTCTGGTTTTAGAGGAGAAAGAGGACAAAAGACAATACAGTATGAATTTTGTGTCTGCGGTGCCTTTTAAAACTGAAAACAAATTTATAGAAATGAGACATTCAAAAAGCATGCACCTTTATATTTATRTATTAAGCTGTCTGTTGCCTCAAGGTGTCATAATTAAACTTTAAGAAAATAATACAGAACATGACTTATTGTTATCTATTGAATAAGCTGGTGTTTGTCTTCATCACTTTCAAAATTATAAATTTAGACTCATAATCCCCTCCTGTCCCCCAAAATGAGTATAATATAGTGGTTTAAACRTTCCCTAATATGCAGAATTAGGAAATTATGGTCTTAAATTAACCTTTTGTAATTTTCTTAAAGTACTGAATGTTTTATCATGCGGTAAATTGGTGACCTGAAGTAGCATGTATTGTTTAATAGCTTAAATAGATTAAATGACATAAAGTAATATTTGTTCCTTGGCTTTTGTAGCTTCAGATATTCTTTTAAAATGGTACATTAGGAATAATGTAAATAACAGTTAAAAAAAGGCAAAAAAAAACTGATGGGCAAGATAAAAATAGGAGAAAATGTCAGAAATTCACTTAAAAATGTCATGTTTGGATATTTTTATATGTTGGAAAGGCCTAGATTTGCAAGAAAAAAGTAAAGTTTTCATTATACTAAAATAAACTATATTTGTATGTTGTAAATTTATTAATTTGTGAGGAAATAAAATCAAAACATCAAAGAACAAAGTCTTAAATTTACAGAAGAAGAAGAAGAAGAAGAAGAAGAAGAAGAAGAAGAAGAAGCTGTAAATTTATGATCATTTGGACGAGCTGTAATTTTCCATTACAAAGAGAAAACTTCATTTGCATTTGAAATATTAAACTTTATGTCTTAAAGGAAGACTTTGAACTTTGTGAAGCTAAAAAAGGACATTAAAGTAAATGACTAGAAGCTTGATCAAAACACATGTGGGAAAATATGCGTTGTTCAAAATGGTGTCTGAAAAAACAGGAATCCAATTGGATTTCTTCTTAAAAACTTTATTTTCAATCTTCTGACTCCAATCAGTGTCACAGTACAACACCCAGGCCTCAACGTAAGACCTTGGGCTAAAAACAAAATAAAAAACACAGGCGCCCTGCTCTGAGCAGAGACTCTGCAACACAATGACAACTTCTTGTTACTATAATAATGAATTGAGCTTATAATGTACATCTCTTCCTGGTAACACTTCTGGAGGTGTTACCTTTTACATCAGATGTCAGAACGTAGCTCATTTGTGTCTAGCCWAAAGAAAGAACACATGATAAGACACACCAACATGTTGTCTGCTTTAACTTAAAGGCTGAAATGATCAGAAAGTATAAAATACAATAACGCATCTAATATTCAATTAATCAATTACAAAATTTCCTTCACGTGCATAAAAAAAACTAAACATCAAACATTTCATGCCACAAAAAGAATCGTTCATGCTAAAATTGTGCCACACTCCACTGCAAATATTTTTAGCCATTTCTCCCCCTAAACCAAAACTAAGCAACCTCCCATGCAAGTCACACATCCATTCAGCTCCCTAGGGTCCAAAGCAATCTCTCTTGTCTTTATGTAGGCAGTCTCCCTGCTTCAACCTGCAGCAGCCATCAGACCCATTAATCCATCTGCCGAACATGACCATGACTGATCTGGTTGCCAAACAATCAATTTGTACCTCTCCCACTCACTCTTCTGGTGTGGAAGTACAAAATATCATCAAATAGTATCAATGCTAGCTCTAGCACAGAGAAATAATAGAGCAATAAGACAATCAGTGTTTGACCTTGGAGGACAGCTAATTCATCTGCCGATCTGTCTTAATTATTTCTTCTGAAATGGACACAGAACACAACCTGAACGTTTCATTCATTCTTAGGTGACATTTCTATTTTTCATCTTAGAGTAATGCCATTCTTTTCTGCATGATGCTGCATTTTTTTTGTCATAAATTCTGACTGGTCAAAAGAATGAAAGATCAATGAAGACTAAGTGGTTTGTTGTACCCATAACCTCAAGGCCAGGATGGCTAGGAATGCACATACACACACACACACACACACACACACACACACACACACAC
>NW_013952441.1:495192-496355 GCF_001266775.1 Austrofundulus limnaeus | reverse complement strand
TACATATATATATACACATATATATATACATATATATATACACATATACGTATGTATATATATATATTTATATATAACCCTGGTCATTATTCACACCACTGTGTAATTTGTAACATAAACTATCCTTTGATAATGGACTGAGTTTAGGTAAGAAAACCAATTTACACAAAATTAAAAAAGAAAAACATTAATATGTGAACTTACAGTAACACTTGAAGATTCATCTGTTGCATTAAATGAATGTAGTATCTGACAGAGGTAACGAGGTATTGGAAACAGCTGACCTAATTGGAGACTGGGAACAGGTGAGGGTGCCTGGCTGGCTGAGAACAAACACAGAAGAAGATGACTGAGGATAAATAAGAAAAGACAAAGGGAACACTGGGACTGAGACACTACCAGAAGAATCACAGGAAAAACAAAAGCACAACAAGATAATAGAAACCTGATTTACAAACACAAAAGATCTAATCACCCAAAATACATAAAGTTGACACACATAAAACACTTCAGTTTGTTTTCTGCATCAAAATCTTGAACCTAATAAAACTGCATCCAACTTGAAAGAAACAGTGCGTTCATACAAGCCTGAATTATTCACAAGTAACGGATTCAAAGTTAGACTTGAGCATTTAGTTTGCAAAGGTAGGGATTATGAAAACTTTTTTAACAGCAGGGCCAAGTACACAGGACTTCAGGTAAGGGATCATTTGTTTAAAACACGAGTTTTAACATCTGTCTTCAGAACTGAGTCACACCTTCTGGAAATGACAACATTAAAGACGAGGATATGACCTCGCCTATCAGGGTGATTCAGTTCACAAAGGGCCCGGTTCCAATTCCCGCACTCACACCCTCGTTCTGCCCTCATGCACTTCAAATGTGTGCTCGTGTTGAAGGGTTTGAATGCGTAGTGTGTCCCACATTCTCCACATCTGCCCTTCGCCCCACCCATTTTGGGCACTATTTCCGCCCTTCCACAACGTCTGCATTTTTACGGACTTCGGTGAAGTGTATTACCCACAATTCATTGCTGCCAAAACAGTGACCTTTTTTTTTAATAAACCTTTATTGAACATTCGAACATGGTACAAAAAATAACAATGCTGCCGGGGGGAATGAAGAACTATAAATGAAAAAAGAGGGGGAAATGTATAAATATA
>NW_013952441.1:490230-494634 GCF_001266775.1 Austrofundulus limnaeus | reverse complement strand
AACAAAAGGCCACTAATAGCCCTCAGATTGCTAAGAAGAAGGAGGGGGTTTGTCCTCAGGATCTTGAAATTTCAGTCAAGCTAGTGTTAAATAAACATTCCTGTCGAAGGGTTCGAGTGCGTAATGTGTCCCAATTCTCCCGTGTGGTCTTTCGCCCCGCCCCCATTGCACCCTTGATCACACTTCGGCTAAGCTCTTGTCCAAGTGGACTTCGGCAGTGTATTACCCACAATTCATAGCTGCATGTGACTTTTTGAGTTAAATGGCAGAAACATGGCAATGTCCACTGAGCACCTTTTAGTCTAGTGGTGCTGGTAATGCACTTAAATTAGTCTGCCAACTGCTAATAGAATCAAAAGAAGAAGAAAAAGAATGTCCACCCTTTCCAACAAACACAGGTGCCACGGCGAGGGTCTGGTGTATGAGTTTCCTTTTGTTCRTGCACTTYCTTCTCCTAAAAATGATTGCGTGTTTTAGTTGTATTATCATTTTTAGCAATGCCAAAACAGCGACYGGTCCACCATTTTGGATRTTGCACTTACRATATAGAGACTCAAACTGATGTTGTAGCACAAACTACCCCAATTCTCCAGTTGTTGCACACTTGTAACCTTCACACTCAAAGCCTTATGTGCACTTCTGAGTACACACTTTATAGAGGGGCATGGGGTGTGTGTGAATATTGGGACTGGGCAAAATATTATTTGTTTAATTGTGTTGTATTGGTGTGACGTGTTTCATTAAATAGACCCTAGGAATTTGATGTGTTTACAACAACTTAATCACATAATTTAATCACAACATAAAAATAAAGTGACTGCACATTGATTCTGAATAACAATATGAATATGTGACATGCATTTAAGAATCAGTAAAATCAAAATCTATCAAACTCAATGCTGAAATCAAACTTTTTGCTTGCTAGCAGTGTTTTCTTGCGGTCGACAAACAATTTCATATTCAGCGTTAAAACTGTGAGCCCTTTTTACGTTCAAATTTATTTTTAGGCCAACGTGTTTAACTTGTTTTTCCTCCACATCTAACATAAAAAAAATTACTGAAGGTATTAAAAGCATTAGGTTAAATGTTAGTATTCAGAAATGATTCTTGCAGTAAAGCCTTATGTGACAAATCCCATTTTCACTTGGGGAAACATATTAAATTAACATGTGAAATATGTGTTGTGCATATAAGAAACACTTTCATTGGGAACATGTGACTGCATGTGATCACAATGTTTTCCGCATGTGTTCACTAGGGGCGCAACGATGCAGAAAATTCACGATTCGGTTTAGTTCAATACTTTAGTCTCACGGATCAATATTTTTTCGATACAAAAAAGAAAAAAATCCATGCCCTTTTTAATTTGTGATTTAGTTAAATTAAGTACAAACATTTGTTTAACCTCAAAAGTACAGTTTTTAAATTAAATGTTGCTGAAACAGCAAGTTTCTCAGCGGATCTGCGCTCGACAATACAGCCTAGGTGGAGTAGTCGAACACAGATCCACTGATCCTTCCTTCTACACAGCATCTTCAGAAGACAAGATGATAAAAATAATTTTAAATATCTGTATTGTTCGAAACAAGTGTGTATTGAACTTAAAGCACTGTGTTGACTGTACGATACGGGTACATGTATTGTTTCACCCACATGTCCAAACCTTTGTAAATCAATGTGGTTTGTTTGTAAGAACAACAAATTAAAAAAGCATTGGTTAAACATAAGAACATAAGAAATTTTATTCAACTATTCATTTCAACTTTTTTGAAAAACAGATTTTTTTTTGAACCAAAGACTTCTGAAGTGGGTTTAACTGAGGTGACACACTTCCAACTTTACTGGGGCAGAAACATCTGTGCTTCTGTCAGTCCATCAGCACCAAATCACTGAAGGCTAAAAGTGACTGCTGTCAGCGACAAAGTGCTGAGCAGCAGTTGGAGCCACTTGAGGCTTGTCAGTCTCWGTTGGTCTTTTCCAGCAGGAGTTTTGAGCCTGACAGACGATTCACCATGAACGTGGATTGTTGGCTGTCAATTGTAATCAGTTAGTTTTTAAAATGGTTTGTTCACTTTGTTCTAGTTAATTCCTATACAACATGAGCCTTTGATTCTTTTAATCCAAGTCCAAAAATAAAAGAAATTCTCTAAGATAAATTATTATTATATTATATTATTCAGTCTATAAGAGCCTCTTTGCCAATAAAACAGTAGGACAACTTTGAGTAACGACGTAAAAAGAGAGAAAAAGCTGTCGCAGTTTGGACACTGACAAAAGCTGTGAGTTTGACGGAACTCTGTCGGATGCTGGGCTTCCAGCCGCCTCGCACATGAACCAGCTCACAGTGAGCCGTGCGACAATGCAAAGCAGGCCATCTGATCCGAGCGAGCAGAAGGCAGGAAGGAGGCATGTGTCTAGGGGAGGCAGCCGAGGAGCATTTGTCAGGAGACGGTGACAAAAGGGGGTTGAAGGGGCCTTGCTCGCCGCTATTCAGAGACAATTTGTAAGGCTGGCTGTTGAAGCCCGGCCAAAGCCTCGCGAACAGCTGGAGCCCTGCCRTGATTGATAAATGTGGGCCTCCAAGAACTTCATTTTGATATGAATGAAGACAAAAGCGTGACAACGTTCTGTGAGTGTTTAATATTACCGTCATTAAGTGGCGACAGTGGACAAACGCCCTGTCCTCAGCTGGGAATACACCGTGCCAAAGGGGAGGTCAGAACCCCCTGGTAATTAACATTTTTATGGCTAAAAACCTATTTTGTTGCAGATTTGTAGTTAATTCAGGTTGCAAGCTTATTAAGCGACCACTTAATCTGCTTTTTAAGGTTTATTTTACACCAAGGAATACTAACCAAAAATGCAATGTTGTCCGTCTTGGTTGAAGAGCAAATTTTTACCTCAAATTTCGGGTCTTATATAAGAGAGTTAGAGGTTAAAATGACAAAAAACGTTTTCAAACATTTCGTCTGTTGCTGTGCTGCACAGAAAGAAATCTCTAATCTAATTCCGTGGCAGGGCATTTGTCATGTTAATCATGCAGTAACCAAATTTCAGCATGTATCGACAGCGCAGCATGAAAAGAGCTTCGGCTGCTTCTCTGTCACAGACTTTTGCAGATGTTCTGACCCATGTGAGCATGGGTCAGCGGAAACGCTGGTGACCAGCAATGATACCCTCACTTACTGGGTTCACTGGTTTTTAAGCCTCTTTATTAACACCTGATATTTATTTATTTCTTTTTCATCAAATTGATTGTAGAACTTTTCAATTACTGTGAAGGTTTTAGATGAACAAAAACAGAAATTCAATTCCTTTTTGCTCGTTGATTTTTTTTAATAAACTGTTCCATCAATATAACAGAAAATTTCTTTTTTTTTATTTCATCTTTTTTTATAGAATTGAGAGTAAACTATGTACATCCATCCCTGACCTATTTAATGGCTGGATAGTGCCAAAGACCTACACAGGAAAATTGAAAAGTTTTCCACCATTAAGTGATATATGCAGCTGTGACTGAAGTCCATAAAAATTGGGGAATTGTTCTATCCTAATTTAAAATTCCATTTTCGACACTCCTCAAAGTGACAAAGGAGAACATCCATCCAGTAATACAGTCGAGAATTTGCTGCCAGGATTCACGATGAATGAGTGAATATTGATGAAGTTAAAAAAAATAAATAAATAAAAATCCTTACCGGGTCTCTGTTTCTACATCACTCCATTGGAGGATGGGATAGTGGGTGGAGGGTGAGCTCCCACGAGGTTTCCATGGAGAGGGGATACCTTTCTCAGTATTCAGAATCTCAGCGTTCTGCACCGAGTCTCAAAAGGAGATCAATCTCACTTTGAAGCACTGGAGACTTCATTTGTTTGTGAAGGATGTGAGGTGCTGCCTAAATGACTACGCCAATTCTTCAAAACCCACTTGCACTTGACACTCGGTGGCTCTGAATTCATTGTTTTTTGGGGGGGGCTCAAGTTCACAGACACATGACTGAATCCAGCCCACATCAGAAAGGATTTCTCACAATAAAGGGTGCAGACAGTCGGCAGTCAGATTTATTATTCACCAGCAGCACACTAAAAAATCTGATACAGGATCAGAAGAAATTATTAATAAACACAGAATAAAAAAAACTTCACAAAAGTGCAAAAAAAAAGGTAAATCAAGTAGTGGGAAAAACTTACAATAGTAATAAGTCAAATAAAACAAATACACATTTTAAATAAAATTAAGCATCCATTTCTTAGATTGATGGCCTTTTGAAGGCAGAACAATATAAAAAGGGTGTCCAATATGTGCATAATATGTATGATGTAAAAATGTCAATAAAATACCACAACACATGGCATTTTATAAGGTTTTTGTGTGTTTTGTATTAAAAAAAACAAGTTAAATAT
>NW_013952441.1:482888-489652 GCF_001266775.1 Austrofundulus limnaeus | reverse complement strand
GAATTAAACAGGATTGATGTTAAATACTAACAAATGAGAAGTCTGTAACACCATAAAAATCTGCAATGTGATAATTTTGTAAAATGTTATATATCAAACTGTTTTAATCAATTTTAATCCTTAATAATCTGTTTTATATTCACCAAGTCAAATAAATGGAGTGGATTGTGGCAGAATATTTACCTCCTAATGTTCTGCAATGAAGGCACAAAGTGAAGAACAAGGGGCTCAAAAAAGTGTTCATAAACTTTGTTATAAATCATTACAAGCCTGTTTGTTGCCTTTTTTGTTACATAATCTGTGAAATGTTGTGCTAGTTATGAGCCCTCATCTATGATAAAAAAAACACTTATCATTTTTTAGTTTTTCAGGAGGATAGCAATTTCTGCTTTTAAAAAACTTTTAAATGAACGAGAAAAGAAATCTAAACTTCCTGTGTCGCCTGGGCTCCAGCAGCAGCTCGCTGAGCCATTCTTCTCCCACTTTTAGAGGTGCAATGGCCCATGTGCTTTCCTCACAATGTGTTTAGAAGAGGATCCTGCACGTCTGCTCGGTTGTGCCTGGTTTACCAACACTATTGATTGCAGGTGATGTTCTGGACAGAGTCCATCTGACCTCTGTAGGGGCTTAAATACATCATTGTCCAGAGAGGGGCCTCCAGAGGCTGCAGTTATACTGTGTGTGCAGTGCAGCGTCCTCACTCCCAGACACACTGATGAAGTGGCAGCATACACACACAAAAAAAGTCAACAGGACACAGGGATAAGCACTTCTTACTCTTTTCCAGTGCTCTGCAAAAATCTAAAAATACAACTGGAAGAAAGATAGCACAACTGACAGATTTCTCTCTCTCTCTCTCTCTCTCTGTGAAGCAGCTCAGATATTTTGTCTTCTTTCAACCGGACACAGAAAATGTGATAAGAAACCCAACATCTGAGCCGGCTCCGAGCGCAGTCCACTCGTTTCTTGTCCTCATTATCGGGCTGATCTGCTCGTCTTTGTTGCTTTGCTGCAAGTTCTAATTGGTGTTTATTAATCAGTAATCATGTTAACACTCTCGCTAATGTGTGTGGCGAGCACGTGTTTCATACACAGCTCAGAGCCATTGATGGAAATCCAATGAGACATAGGTTTACCTGCCATGAAAGTACCTCAGCAGCAGTCATCAACGCAATGTAAAGAGAGGCGGGGTGGGGGGGTTACACTTTAAATCAATTAACATCAGGCCTCTTGTAGCACTTTCTTTCTGTAAACAAACATTATAATACAAGGTAATTAATTAAATATGCCAAGCCTCCTCTGTTCAGGCTGGTATTTCTTCTCTTGGTCTGTTTGGAAGTATATCTGGTTAGACACTATTTGTCACAAAGCTTTTTTTTTTTTGCTTTGTTTTTTATTACCTAAATCTTTAATAAGACTGTACTGGCATCATTGCTAAAGGTTTATGTTTTTTTTTACATTTAAAATATGTTAATATAGAAACATCTGTTGTCAATCTTGGGTTTTTTTATAGCCAATGCATTTTTGTTGTTGTAGAAATCAAATTTCACATACTTATAAAGTTCAATACTTTTTTACATTTTGAATTTGATGATTTCTTTTGACTTTATGGTTTAGAAAATATAAAGATCTTTTTTAAAAACACTCTTACAGCATCCCACACCCTGAAGACATATCCACCCTCCATGGTTAATGAGTTCAAGACTTTCATCAAGACAAAAAAAAAATCCCCAAAAAATTATTTCATTACTTCAAACCAGATTGGTCTTAAGACCAAACCTTGTACAGGCACAATATTTGTCACAGAGCAACGTATTTGTAAGTTTGTGTTTCAGTGATGAATATTTTAAAAACAAAATAAAAAAAATCATCTCGTTTTTTCTCTCCATTTCATATCTGCCTCACTCATACACCCGGCTCTGCATGAGAGCCGCTCACGGGTGATGATTTTTGAATCGATTCTCTCAAACGAAGGGCACAAAAGACTGAGCAATCAGTCCAAGGCTGGCTGCGTTTGGCCCAGTGAGGGGAGAGATGCTCTGAAAATGGAGGGCAAGCATGGCTGATCTGAATCATGAAGAATAATGTTTAGCCTGGCACATGATTAGAGATGTTAATTTTTTTTTTTTTTTTTTTTTGCATTAGGGGCAGAAGCAAAAGAGGTTGGCACTTGGTGATGTCACTTTGGCTATTTGAACAATCTGGCAGGGGCCAGCACTAGCAAAACGCAGCTCAATTTGCCGGGGCTCCTGCTCCATTTGCCTGTTAATGAGCACTGTTGTTGGAGGTACCCATGTGTACCATGTCGTGAGGCTAGCAGGCAGCACCTTCACCTGACGCTCCTGACCACAGAGGAAAACGGCAGCCGCTGTGACAGATGTTTCCGCAGTCCTGGGGAGAAAGCCATCAGAGACCTGTGCAGTCAGAGGCCCTGGATGTATCACAACTGCTACATGTGTTTGCCTCAGTGTACATCCAGCTCGCTCTGAAACACTGAGTCAGTTCTTTCTTCCAAATGACATCAAAAATGACAAAAACGGGTCCCTCTGTGTGAGTCAATGAAGACACGTTTAAAGTTAAGTTTGTAAAAATGGAGTTTCGGCAAAGACATTCAAATATTTACAGATCATGATTCAGTTTGAACAGTGAAACTGTTGTTTTCTTGTGTATTTTTCAGAGGGGAAGTAACGAGTGTCACAGGATTGATGACCAGGCTAAACTCATTATGTCACAGCATGACAACAGCACTTAATTACTAATGAAAGGAAACACACTCTATAGACCAACCCTGTGTTATTTGATCCATTACTGGAGAAAAATAAGCACTCTTGTGATGACTTTTTATTTATTATTATTATTATTATTATTATTTTTTTTTTTTTATTATTTCAGACAGCAACTGCCCAATGTTTTACAGGGCCTTGGGGCGCAGTTTGGTTCAGAGCCCCCACTTTATTTGAAGTGCTGAAATGCTATTCAATAAACTGGCAGGTGGTCCATTCCATAAATTGAGAGGATGATGATCTTTTTTGCTGTGTGATAATCCTATTAATGACTTTGATTTAATAAATTAACTGCCATTTAGATCAAGTGTTCCTGATTAAAAATGTTCAGACACATTTTTAGTTTTTTTTTTAGAAAGTCTTTAGTGCCTTCCCAAACTTACTGTAAATTTAAACTTGGAACAGAAAAAGATTTAAACAAATAAGCCAGAGGTTTCTGGATCTCCGATAAATATCAGGAATTTCAGGCTTTGTCAGTAGTTTTTTCCTTTTGTGGAAGAGACAGGAAAAAGTGAAATGTGCCCAATAATCATATGGGAATAACCTGAAATTAAAGAMTGTCCAATAAAACACAAATCAAATATCGCAAGCTTCACTCATTTATAGAAAGTGAGAATTATTGGTGTACATGTTACATGAAAAACTACCATGATATGAAAAAAGCACCCTCAATCAGCTTCCATAGAAAGATGATGCATCCATGCGTCAGTAATAGTACAATGCTAATTCCAAGCTGGGATGTTGTGTAAAACAATAAAAACAAAATACAATGACTTGCAAATCCTTTTTAACCATAAATTCAATTGAATACACCACACAGACAAGGTATTTAACGTTCAAATGGATAAACTTTATTGTTTATTTTGCAAAGATATACTCATTTTGAATTTGATGCCAGAGACATGTTCCAAAAAATCTGGGACAGGGGCAACAAAATACTGAAAGTTGAGAAATGTTCAAAAAACACCTGTTTGGAGTGTTCTACAGGGTAACAGGTTAATTGGAAACAGGTGAGTGTTATGTTTGGGTATAAAGGGAGCATCAGCCAAAGGCTCAGTCATTCACAAGCAAGGAGGTTCACCACTCTGCAAACAACAGCATGAGCAAATAGTCCAACAGTTTAAGAACAATATTTCTCAATGTACAATTGCAAGGAATTTAGGGATTTCATCATCAACRGTCCATAATATCATCAAAAGATYCWGAGAATCTGGACAAATCTCTTCAAGTAAGCAGCAAGGCCTAGCCTGGCCCTTGCCTTCCTACGCAGTTCTGCTCAATTCTAGTTTCCCYTCACTGCTCCGTTTRRGWTTTCTCCCATAGACAAGGATTTCACTGGCAGATTTTCAGTCGAACCAATCAGAGAACAAAACGTCAATTTTCTGTGCAGTGTCTGCTTGTAGTTTATTTTACCTGGGCCAATCGGCAAACAGAAGGCGGAGTTTTGAACGACGTCAATTTTCTGCGCAGTGTCTGCTAGTTGGTTTAGCATACAGCAGTGGAGGAAGTKAATGAAGCCAGTCCGTGTTGATAAGGCTTCCAAATTAAATTAAATTTGTCTGTCAAAGCAGCAGCTCTCATTTACAGTTGCCTCGTTCGACTCGGTACTTCTCTCCTCTCAGTAGGGTTGTTTACAGCGCTCGCAGTTTCCGGTTAGCTTTTTAGCTTAGCCTCCTTCACAGCGACACTTCAGCAGAGGCCACACCTCCAGATAGAATCGCTTCTCTATAGCAGCAAGTCCAGACCCTCGCACGAAGCAAAGTGAAGGACAAGGGTCTGGTTTTTACCAGGCCAAGCAAGGCTGAAAACCAACATTGAATGTTCGGGACCTTTGATCCCTAAGGCAGCACTGCGTTAAAACTGACATCATCCTGTAACATATATTACTACATGGGCTCAGGAACACTTCAGAAAACCAATCCCAAATGTTCGTTGAGTGTTGTTAAAAGGAAAGGTGATGTCACACAGTGGTAAACAGGCCCCTGTCCCAGCCTTTTTGGGATGTGTTGCAGGCATCAAATTCAAAATGAGTGAACAATTACCAAAAACAATAAAGTTTTTCCATATATATTTTGTCTTTGTGGTGTATTCAACTGAATAAATGTTGAAAAGGATATGTAAGTCATCATATTTTATTCGTTTTACACAACTTTCCATCTTGATTGGAATTGCCATTGTAATGCAAAACCGAAAAATACACATGCTGTAGAAATTCCTTCATGGTACATTTCATATAAAACAATACCTTCACTTTCATTGCTGCAAGGATTTGTTCAAATAATAATAAGACTGTAAAAGAAGAGGAACTTTCATCATTGGTTACTAATTGAACAAAACGTGTCAATACCATGGCCATACTTTAGAACACTGTTACGCAGCGCACCGATAAACAGGTCCATAAAACCAAGAGGCAACCTGAGCCAGTTTTAATGACAAAAGCTCTGATCTGAAATCAGTATAAATACAGTGCAATTCAGCGAGGTTTCATGCCTGGTTAAGCATGTACATATTCTGGCGGCCCACTAACTGATACTACTTCAGTGCAATATTTCAGGGAACATCAACATCTTGGTGAAATTAACTCTGATGTGTGAGCAGACCCAGGTTCGACGCTCTGAGCTGTCTGGTGATTATATCGAGACGGATAGAGCGAGTTGTGCAGAGAAGAAGAAAAAAAACTCCCCACAGTCTACAAGCTGTCTTGGCAAATTTAAATACACCTCTGAGAGAAAGATGGCAAAATCATTCCTCTAATGTCGGCGCTGCTTGAAAATAGGTAATAGATGCGACGCCCTGAGAGTGTTTTCAGAGGCAGTTGGTTTTTCCTGTCTGATTGCTAAATCTGGGGTTGATACACAGATGTAAATATGCTGCTCAGAAGCACACTCCTCCTCCATCCCTCCCTCTCTTCCTCTCTTCCATCTGGCAGACAATAGTTTAAAATTCTTAATCCATGAGCAACCATTGAGCATTAGGGAAGTGCAAATTACAGATGTTTTACTGTCTCTTCTTCTCCCCCCCTCCTTATTTTTTTCTGTTTTGATCTGTGCGTCCCACTGTCACTCAGTGTCGCATGCGCATCCCTCGCTCCTCTGCATTCATTAGACACCCTGTGCCATCATGGCACCATATGACACTGTCATCATTTGGTAATTAAACCTTTGCTCGTTTAAATATGAAAAGCTGGCAAGGGTGTGATCATAAACAACGTTGCGCAAACCAGATTTTACAGACTAAATGAGAGTTGAAGCAGCATCAACCAGAGATGATTTTTCTCTCCGTTCCTCACTTACTGCAAAGCTAAACAAAAATAAAACAGCCTTGCTCTTGTGCCAGACATTTCACTGTGACTCATTAGAATCTGTGTAAAGCAGAACAAACATGCATTTGATGTTCACAGCCACAGCTCTGCTGTTGAGGTAAACAATGGGAATGTAATAACCCCAAAATGGAAGGATTTTTAAATTCTGCTCCGAAATGACAAGCACGGGACATAACATCAGTGTTGCACTCCTCTATCTTCTAAATACAGCTATGCGCTTGATCATATTGGACCACCAGACAATAAAAACTCCTCTTCGCCTGAGGACAAGCATCGCCTCGCCTCTCATCTACATTCACCCTGAAGATTTAGCCAAACGGCCGCAAAAAAACAGGAGGAATACCCGGACCATTACGAGCCAAGCTACGGCTTTTTATTGCCGCCTAACAATCTTCCTCGGAGCCGTCCTTTAGCGAGCCTCCGAGAGCTCGGGAGCCTGTGAGAAAGTACGTGGGAGGAGGCCATTCAGTCACATTATGGCTTTCCATAGATCAAGGTCACAATTTTCATGATCATTACACCACTGAAGGTGACAGGAAGCATTTACAGAAGTGATCAGGGGCTTATGTGGGAGTTGCTCATCCGTAGATTTCTGCAGAGAGGAATGTACGTGTATACACAGGCCCACACACACACACACACACACACACACACACACA
>NW_013952441.1:480581-482441 GCF_001266775.1 Austrofundulus limnaeus | reverse complement strand
ACACACACACACACTCTCTCACACACACACACAGAGAGGAAGACTGATCCACTGAAGGATCCTGCTTCTCCCACAGCGATGAACACAGGGCCTTACGGGAGGCCTGGCTCAGCTTCTTCCCCTCCCTGACAGACAGACTTCCTGCAGGTCTGCTGGTTGTTGAAAACGATGTTTCATAACTGTTCGTCCAAAGAGTAAGACTTTAGGAAAGGTCACAACTGGACTGACATGCGAGCTATTTTTTTCTAAAAGACAGAAATGTTTTTTTTTTTTTTTTTAAAGTCTGACTTTAACTTTTGATGCCTTTGCTTTAACCAGAGGGGCACACATTTAACTATTCATGTGGAAAGTTTGATGGGGAAGAGAAGGGATTTAGTTCTTGTTCCCAATACAATAAAGGATTAAAAAAAAAAGATGCAACATGGAGAATACTTTTGAAAATGACAAGATACAGTCCTATTTTTAATTCAGCACTGCAGGGCCCATTTAACAGTTTCTTGCAAATCTGCATAATGAATGAGGAGCCCACGTTTTAGTTCCCAATTTAGCATCTCAAAGCATGCTGGGAGACATAAAGCACCGTTTGTCTCTTTTTAGTCAGTTGAGTCAAAATGCAACACTAATGGTGAGATTTTCTTTCGATTTATTAATTTGATGAGGGGGGAAAAACTCACAAACTGGATTATTTTGTTGCCAAKACAAGTTCATGTTTGCTCACCCCTCATGAAAACAGCACATTATAGAATTTGAGTTTTTTTTTCCCTCAGGTGACATATAGAGAWTTTTTTTTTCCTTCCTGTGTGGGTTTTATCATCTGAAATACGAGCCTGGCAGCTGTTAAACTCTCACACTGACTTTTACGCCTGTTCTTAATTTTTGACGATTTCCCATCAAAGGTTGATCTGAGCTGGTGCACACAGAGCAGCAATATGGCTGGAAATGTAGGTCACGTGCTGCCAATAAATGGCCAATTTACAGCTTATAGATATTTAGTAATTCATTTTAAAAATCTGGTTTAAAAATTAATAATAAAAAGCTTCCAAATATGATTTTTTTTGCTTCAACTTGCAAGGAAAAACACAGACTCAAATGCTTTATATAGAAGTTATATTTTATTCATTTTGGTTGATTATTTAATGTGTATAAATCTATTGGATTTGTTTAAAAAATGAGCAAGAACAACTTTTTATTTGTTTATTTATTTTTGCATTTTCTTAAAAATAACTGCATTAAAAAATTACATTAACCCCTATAAATTCTAATAAATTTGAATTATTTAATTACAAATGCTGCAAATATCAGGTGCATCTAAGCCTGATGAGATTGTTTTAAGAAGTTCTATTTCATTTTCAAAATAACTTTTAAAAAAATAATAAAAAAATAACTCAAAACAACAAATAAAAAAACAGATCAGGCTGTAATTTCACGTTGAAACTGGGGAGTCGATGAGAAACAGTCGTAATGATCCAATTAATTATGGTCAAAATTAAAAGCAAGTGCAAAATCAATCTTTCACGGTGTCGAGGATGGAGTCAAATTGATGCTCCATCTGTTGGCGCCACAGCGGCAGAGATTTGTAGCCCGGAGTGGAGCCGCTGCGGCGGGGCGCGAGCACCAACACACGCGGGAGGATGAGGAGGAGAAGGAGGGTCACGTGAGGAAGCTTTGTGGCGCTAAAAAACCTGTAAAACCAGAAAGAAAGAAATTGATTTTGTGAGTGTTTCTTCAGAGACGAATAATAAAGGCAAATATGCAGGATTAATGTTTTTTTTTTTCAACAGAAAGTATATGAAGTTTGTTGTTTAATGATTCAACTTGTCAGGATCAGAAAAAGTTCTCCTTAAATGATGAATCTTCCAA
>NW_013952441.1:473405-478421 GCF_001266775.1 Austrofundulus limnaeus | reverse complement strand
GGATAAGGCAGGGGAGGCTTGCAGCTTTTAGAAACACAGACGCACAGAGAGAGGCTTCATTCCCAGCTCCAAAGATCCAGCCTGACGCATCCAGCGCGCCACATAGAGCGGAGGAAGGGAAAACACAGCCCGACGCGTTATGTGTGTGTTTGTGTGTGTGTGTGTTCCGCGTGTGTGTGAGCTGGTTTGTCCGCGGTGAATTAAAAGGCCACCAGGACTGAGGAGATACCGGGGCCCTGCACGCTGGAACCTTCATTCCTGTAACGGAGAGGGAAAGAGAGGTGGCGTAAAAAAAAAAAAACAGGCGCGAGAAGCGGACTGAGCTGCCTTCGGTCATGGTGCGCACCTGCCGCACATCCGCTCCCGGACCGGACTGCTGAATTTAGGGAGGAGGAGGAGGAGGAGGGGGGCAACTTTTTGGAGCAAGAAGTTGCCGTCAGATCGGAGGGGAGAAGGAAGAAAGGAGGAGGGAGGAGGGGGGACACGAAAAACTAAATCCCTCCATCGAGTAGAGTCACCTTGTTTTTATTTTTCTTCACATTTCCATCCCTCGACAGGAAGGCGAAACGGCGGCTTCAGTCGATTATCTCTCTTTCCTTTGCTATCCAATGGATATTCACTGCAAGGCAGACCCGTTCACAGCCATGCACCGTAAGTAGCACAACCCGAGCTCCTTCTTCCCAGTTTAAAACCATCACAGGTTTTATTTCCCCGCACCTTCCCACAGAGCGCAGCTTTCAGCTCCATTTAAACTGTGCGTCTTTGCGCAAAAAAAATAGACAAAACTTTGCCATATACATGTGCAATTATTTCAAATGATTTTCATTTTGTGTAGCTGCCTTGAATTTACAGGGAGTAAAAAAAAAAAAAAAAGCTTCAAAATATTTCCACACGCACGAGGCGCGCTGTGGGCACGAATCAAACTTGCCTCTGTAAACAAAGAGCAGGTGCTCTCTAATTTTACACGTGCCGCGTCCCCGAAGCTCCCCCGCGCGCACCCTTCTCCGTGTCTCCGTGCGCGCGCGCGCGTGTAATAGGTCAGGACATATTAGTTACACATSTATTATTTAAAACGATCCACGCAAAGAACATCAGAGTTAAATTTTTCCTTGTACTGTGGCGAATCCGCGTGAATAATTCATGTCGTCCTAAACGATATGTGCAGTATGAATAAACGAAAGCTTCTTTAATTATTTAATTAAAAACAATAAAAGACGCAGGTAAAATGAAAGAGCTCGTAATTTAATCTCCAACGTAACCTTTAAAACGAGATGGAAAATAATAAATTAGCCGGAAAATAATCTTAAAAATGTTAATTTAACACCAATTTATACTTTTTTTGAAATTTAAGGCTAAGTAAATTATTAAAAACAATTTTAAAAATAAATTACAGTAATAAATATTAAAATATTGCACATTGAAGTCAATGTCTTTACTTAAACATTGGCACATTAAAAATAAATGGAATGTATTTTGTTCTTATCACTAAAATGTTGCAAATAAATATGTATAAAATAAAAATATAAATATTAAATTCATATAAAATATCTCTAATTAAATAGGTTGTTTTAAAATTAAAACTGCATGTAAATGAGCATTAAAATAATTGTGTTTTGCTTTAAATTGGTGTTTTCATGCAAAATATTTGAACAGCATGCTTTTACTAATTTGCAGTTTCTCTTTTATAAAATACAGAAAAATAAAACACATTTATACCAATTATTAAGTTTCCAGCTGAACTACGTTAACAGATATTTTTATCCTTGTAAAATTAAGCAGTTTTGCGCCAAACAGAAACTAAACTTTGCATCAGGAAGTGAAACATTTATCTCTTTTTTTCTTTGAACCTCCTCATTTACGACCTTATGTAATGTTACGTCTGGGTGTGTTTTTGCTGCTGTTGTGTCCCACGTAGGGCACGGAGGTGTAAACCAGCTCGGCGGGGTGTTTGTGAACGGCAGACCCCTCCCGGACGTGGTGAGGCAGCGGATCGTGGAGCTGGCCCACCAGGGYGTCCGGCCCTGCGACATCTCCAGACAGCTGCGCGTGAGCCACGGCTGCGTGAGCAAGATCCTGGGCAGGTGGGTGAAGACTCCCCGGCGAAGGTATAGAGATTCTGAATGGAGGTGGAAACTTATTATTATTTTTATTATTTTTAATATTAGTGTTTAAATATATTTTAACCATAATAAAATGTTCAAAAGAACTGTTTTAAACCCAGTTTTGATTTCTTTCTGTGCGTCATGCGTGCGTAAAAATGACCCAAATCTTTGTTTTTATGGTGCTAAACGTAGTTTTTTTTTCTGATGTGCCACTTCTTAGTTTTGTCTCAAAACGACAACAATTATTGTAAAAAAAACAGTAATAATAATATTTAAAAGTTTGCTTTCAAATGTTGGTTCTACAGCACGAACATTTTTGTTAAATCTGCGAGAAATTTTTCCTCCTTTTTTCCCAGATACTACGAGACTGGTAGCATCAAACCTGGAGTGATTGGTGGCTCTAAACCCAAAGTGGCCACTCCAAAAGTGGTGGAAAAAATCGCAGACTACAAGAGACAAAACCCAACCATGTTTGCCTGGGAAATTAGAGACMGACTGTTGGCAGAGGGCATCTGTGACAACGACACTGTTCCCAGCGTCTCATCCATTAACAGGTAGGAMCATTTAATGTGCAACTTAAAAATATAGATTATTTTTATTTATTTTTATTTTATTTTATTGAGTTAAACTGTCTGGATGTAAACACGTGGCACACCTCCCACGTGCAGATCTTTGAGCAACTTTGCGCTGCCCCGACACTCCCCGAGCAGAGGTTGTAACGATCTCAGACGGTGCAATTCAATCTTTTTTTTCTTTCCTTCTTTTTTTTTTTAAACGAACTCCCTCAGCAATCAGCACTACATCCAGGTCTGAGTGAAWCTGTCGAGATGAAAACCGATCAATATTCGGTGACCAGATCCCGTGGCGCTATAAAGCAGGCCAATTTTCGCGAGCACRTCTATCACATCATCACAGAAATCAGCTCTGGACTCGACTTGCTCCTGCAAGGTGATGCTGAATATTCAGACACGTATCAACGTTTCTGACTATGCATAGAAGCTGGTGCGTAAAAGCGCAGGAAAACTCTGAAGAGTCCTTTTGCACCCCCCATTCTTCACCTCTTCAGCCCCACCACCACCACCAGAGATCCCTGGTGATGAACTTTGGTTAAGAGGCACCGTTCCATATAGAGTCAGCATCAGCATTACATTTTAATGAGCTGATGGGAAAGCGCGTGGACAGCTCCACACAAGACATCTTTTAAATAGAGGAGGAGGGAGGAGGGAGGGGAAAAAAGAGGGCTGAAGAAAATTCATTTCATGCTTCGTGGCTGCTTAAAAAGCCCCATTTAAGGAGGCTCAGACACATGTATGTGATAAATTCAAAATGTACATTAATATCATTCAAAGAGCCCCTATGAAGTCTTTTTTTTTCTTTTCCAATTAAATGTGGCTACTTTGGAAGGAAGATGGGATGGAGGCCCAATGTGTCTTTGTTTGTGTGGGAAATTAAAATGTGAACACAAAGAGGTGTAATTCTATCAGCCTAAACTGAGAGCTTTGAATTTCTATTATGGGTTAGGCTACCCTTTTGATTTTATTTCATTTGGAGAAGAATAATCAAATGCCAAAATATCACATATTTAGGAATCCTTTAAATAATAATAATAATAATAATAATAATAATAATAATAATAATAATAATAATAATAATAATAATCTTACAACTATTCATTGGGATTTATTTGATGAAGAAGCAGTCTTGTTTAAATCCATTTAAACATCCTGAATGCTTTCATCATAATCAAATCTGACTGATTATCCTTTAAAAAGTCACAAGAAAAAAAATCAAAAGATAAGGGAAGTTTTCGCAGGTGCTTAAATAAGAGTTAGAAGAAGGGAGGAGAAAATGCTGGAGCCAAAGATTTTTTCCAGTTGAGTGGTTCTGACTGGGGCCAGTTGTGGGTTTCTGTGGCAGASAGTCTGACCTCAGAACTGTTGACAAAAGAGGATGCTTGATTTAAACACCTTCCTTCTGCATGCATTATTAAATGCCACAGAGATATAGGGTTGTGCTGCACATCAGGGCCAACACAGCTAACGCTCGCTGCCTGCTGGACATTAAAAACAAAAACAAAAACAAAAAAAAAATCCTCAATGGTGCTCGATATTATTGACTCAGAAGTAAAGCAATTTTAATATCTCTTCGGGGGATTTTCAGCAACAACCAGGGTCATTAATTCATTCTCCTAAATTGCTTATTCAATATGAAGAACATGGATACCAAATAAAATCTTTTTAATTTATGTTGCACACACAAGTCAAGGGGTCAAATAATTGTTATGGGGGGAAAGTGAAAAAAAATTAAAACGTCAATATGCGCTTTCTGGAAAAGGCGTGTTGTTAGGTGGCTTTGCCCCTAAGGGGAGTTTTCTTTGTTTCTTTTTAATTGTGACAGTGTCAGATTTATTTTTCTGATGCCTTTTGGCTCCTATATCAATACCTTTAAAAAAATTAACTTGATACATTTCTGGATACAATGTTCGATTTGTGAAATATGTAGGACAAARAAAGCAAATCTGAAGCTCAAAGGCTGCTCGGCTCTCAGCAGACCTCTCTTAAGTGACTACCGTGGCATACATGATGAATAGTTTTAAAGTTTACAAATTATTGTGACAGCTCCCTTTCTCCCCAAGTGCCATTCAGATTAAAGGAATCTAATGCTGGCGTAAGCTTGTGCAAAGCAATAAGGAACTATTGCTTTCCTGTCACATGTAATTTATAGCTTTCTATTTGCATCTGTTTGCCCGTGTGACTAATCCCCAACTTTTTCTCTCTGYGCCTCAATCAATGCAACCTCATCCGCATTGGCACACGGGTGGCCCACGGGTTGCATTTGATCCGGGAAGCAAAAATGGGACTGCTATTGGGCTCTGATCGGCTGCTGTGCAACCCCTTCCACTGTGGGGATGGGA
>NW_013952441.1:471017-473325 GCF_001266775.1 Austrofundulus limnaeus | reverse complement strand
TGGCCCAGGTAGAAGCAGTGAAGCTGATCATTGAGGTGAATTGATGTGATTTCATGCTTTGTTTGCAAGATCACTCAGACCAAAAGTGCAATGAAGACTTTTCTGAAGACCTCCCCCTTTTTTCAGGGAGGGAACCACTGACCAGGTCTCAGCTTGTATGAGTTTCATTTGATGCCTTTGTAAAGCAACTTGACCACTTCTGCGAGGCAGTCAGAAGCACATCTTCTTCTTTTTTATTATTGTTTCTTTGTTTTACAGGATCATCAGAACAAAAGTTCAGCAGCCTTTCCATCCATCTCCTGACGGGACATCACTGTCAGCACCAGGCCATACAATTGGTAAAAAAACAATGGAAGATATACATCTTTACGTGTGTGCCATCAACCTTTTTTTCTTTACAAAACAACCTTCCACTTGACACTTCTTCTTGCGTTCCCCTCAGTACCAAACACAGCGTCTCCACCTGTAACCAGCGCCTCCAACGACCCTGCGGGATCCTACTCCATCAATGGGATTTTGGGTATTCCACGATCCAACGGTGAAAAGAGGAAAAGAGATGACGGTAAGGGAGATTTCCTAAAACAAAGAGAGAGAGCATGAAAAAGTTTCAAGCTGCTTTGTGCTATAAAATCTTTTTTTTTTTTTTTGCTGACCTTGCAATTACAGCGTTAAAACCTGCTTTAGCTCCAGTAGATGACCCTTATAAAACACCTGGGTCTGAACTCTGTTACACTGCTGTGTCAACCTGCCAAAGACTCTTTTGATTTGAAGACACGACCTCCTCTGTTGTCTCCTGCAATTAATCTTTATGGAAGTGATTAAAGGGCTTCAGATAATTACATGTCAAGATGATGTAGCCAACCACCCAGGTCAGTCAAGAAAGCAGCTATAGCTCTGAGGAGAGCTTTTTTTTAACACCCCCTCCTCAACTAAAGTAGCTTCTCTTCTGCTGCTGTTGGTGGATATAAGGAGGCCTGAGGCGATATAGATTATTGGTTCTGTAAGCAATAGGCTTCCCCTAATGTCACAACATAAGAAGCTGATGAGAATAGCTAAACAGATGCACTTGCGTTACAAGGCATGCGCGGGGTGTAGAGGGATGAAAACGAGCAGTTATCTCCAAACCGGGTGGCGGCGGCGGCGGTGGTGGTGGTGGTGGGGAACGAGAGCCTTATTCCTGCACTTCTCTGGAATGAGAGCTAATCAGAGCACGGCAGCAGTTTACATAGCGTCTTCTTTGTTCTGGCGTTTGTCGGGGAAGCACGGGGGTTTTGTGGGATATTGAGTGGAATTGATGTTTTATGTGCGTGCGGGGAGGGAGGGATGACTAATGACCTGTCAGAGGTAGATTTCCTGGCAAAGATATAAAAAACCAGCATGACGTGGACATGGCAAATGACATAATCAAGCCTTCCCCTGTAAGAGATGCAATCACGGGGGCATAATGCAAACGTCTGGTATTTCCGAGGGTTCATTTTCAGTCGTTTGAAGACCTCTCGTATTAACCGGGGTGTAATGTCTAGTCACCGAATGATAAAATGCACACATTTCTATGCAGATTGCTACTGAAGGGCAAAGAGGTATTAAAGGGCGTGGAGTTGGGGAGTGGGGTGGGGGGGATAAGGAATGTGTGTGAGAGAAGGGGAGCCGGACTGTTTTGTGGAGGTCTTCCAGGTGACAGCGCCATGTTTCTACAGCTATTCAGTCTCAAATGATTCCCCTGATGGGTTGCCATCTTTGTGATTTAGGTGCTCGGCCAGCATTACGATGGAAGAGGAGAAACCCCGTGTGTGTTGGTGTGTGGAACGCGTGCAGCCGTGTGTGTGTTTGCGCCAGGTGTGACGGGGGTGGGGGGGGTGGGGGGTTGGTTCTTATGTACTCTCTCAGCAGCCAGCTGGTGCCTACCTGGAACCACAGGGTCACGGATACTTTATCTTTCCCAAACATAAACCTCAGGTCTTGGCCAAGCACGCTCAGACTCAGACGCACACACACACACACACGCACGCACACACACACTCGGCTGCAAAAGCAATGTCTTGCCTCAAGCCACAGTTTGTAAGAATAGTATATTACACTGGATTTTACCCTGTAGACACAATTGTCCTGTCGCTGTCTTCTCTTAAAGGGAACCTCACCAAATAAAGTGGCAGAATGTTAAGATTTAGCTTGCAGTGGGCAGGTTTAGAAGGTGTTTTGCAGTCATACTGTAGGTGCCATATTTTGAGTTTTTTAAGATAAGATAAGATAAGATAAGATAAGATAAGATAAGATAAGATAAGATAAGATAAGATAAGATAAGATAAGA
>NW_013952441.1:462805-470979 GCF_001266775.1 Austrofundulus limnaeus | reverse complement strand
AAGATAAGATAAGATAAAACTTTAATGATCCCACAGTGGGGAAATTTGCACATTACTGCAGCTTAATACATGAGAGGCTGAGAAGAATAATGAAAGATAAATAAACGATAACGAACAAAAACAACCCCACAATATACACATATGATATATAGTAATGTACATATACCAATGCACATATACACATAAACACATATGCATATTTATATTTATATACATATATACTGCGTGTCTGATGTGGTGTGGATGTTTTACATGAATATTTTACAAAAGTTCTGTCTGGGTTTTTTGAAGCCTTGTATGTTTAAAGACATTATCACAGCAGTCGTGTCAGTTTCGTTTCGATCTCTCCAAATGAGGCATTTTTGCACTAAACTGCTTGCAGAGAGAGAGAAAATCGTATCACTTTTGATTAGATTGATCCAAAAATGAGACAAAAAGAATTCTAATTATATTTTTTGGTAGCAACTGATGCAATTGGGAAAACCCAACTGCGATTGTTCAAAAGGAAAAAAAAAAACTGTGCTGCCACTGCAGTGTTTTTCTGTTGATTTAGCTGTGTTTCAGTGATGCCTTGTTTGCTATTTAGACATATTTTGCTTCGCTCAGTAGGCTGTAGTCTATAGCGAGTTAATGCTTGGATTAAATTTCCTCACAGCACAGTAGCTTCCCTGAGCCCTATTTAAGTTGGTAAGCCTCATGATTATTATGGCACAAGCAGTCATTATCAAAGGATGGAAACATGAACAAAAAATGAGGGAAAGGAAAGGAGGGGGAAAGGGACAGGGAGGGGAGTGCAACACAAGCTCCGCTGAAATGGATTGGCTGTGCAGCTCAGTGTATTTGTTTTAGGCTGTGGCTCTCTGCCAAGCAGCTCCACAGTTTCCAAGTCAGCAGTGCCCTTAAAACAGCCCCCCCCCCCCCCCACACCCACCATTACAAGAGGGATGTAGAGATAATGTAGTGTGACACACGTTATGTACACTGGGTCTCGGCAAGAGAAGCTTCAGGGACACAGGTGTCATAAGAGCCATTAATCTACTATTGTCACGTGTTATTGCAAATTAAAAGTACCATGTTACAGTTGGCAGCTATTGTTGCGGATGGACAGAGAGTGGGAGCGCGGGCGAGACCTCTGGAGATGGTGCCTTTGGTGACCACAGCTGTACAAATTGACACATATTAGAATTTGCAATTCTGCCGAGAAAAGCTATTACCTCACAGATTAACATCCGAGCAGCTCGCCGGGCCGCCTCACCCCTGCTGCACCCCGCCACCCGCCCCACCTCTCCTGACTCGAAAAGACAAAAGAAAAGCCTCTGGATAAAGAACGCACGCACACAGACACACAAAAAGAAAATCAACATCTGGATATTTGGCTACAAATTATTTCATCCACATTCTTTATTGCGAAGGTGTGGAGTCAGTTCTGTTGATAAAACCCACGATGCTCCTTTCAGGGCTATCACAAACTGCCCAATCAGACCAGCAGGATTCTTGGTTTCAGCCATGCCGAACGCTTTCCTGCCCCTTTTTTTAGGGGCTTTTCGTTTTAATTTATAAGAGAGAAACACAAAGAGAGAAATTCCACGATAAGATCATCATCATATATTTGAAAAGCCAACAACAATAGCCAGTGGCAGCCAGAATGGATGTGATTCTGTGCTTCAGTAACTGTTGAATTAATTATTTCTCATCTCTGAGTGTCATGAGGACTGAACTGATGGGGATGAGTGATGGAGCGGGCCACGTCACACCCTGCGCTGTGTACCAGCATCTGTTTGGTGGGGTGCGGAGAGGAAGAACAGAGGAACTCAGAGTGCAGGAAAATGTCAGCATCTAAATGCAACAAACCAAATTAGATTAATAAAGCCTTTAAAAGCTACGGAACATCAGAGCAAATTAGCACTAGCCGATGGTAACATCTTCTAAATTGTCTGAATTCAGGGAGGAACCTCAGTTTTCCCCAAGTAATCAGCTGCATTTAATCCCTTAAATGTTTACAGATCTTCAGTTTATAGCAATTTATAACAGAGAATACCTGCTAATTTTCATCTTTTTAACTGATTTTCCATCAAACTATTTAGCAGATTCCTAGAAAACACAAACGAGAGATCCTTGGTGACGCAGAACAAACATTTTACATTCCAGGGACAGTATTTCATTCATGTTTACATAATCAAAACATTCAATTAGAAAAGCAAAATGCAGCTGAGTTCATCCAAATGGATGCAAATGAGTTTTAATTTGATTCCATTTAGCCGAGAATTGAATCAGGCGGGAAATTATGGAGGTGCATTATTGTGAAACGCCGAATGGCGTGTTAAGTTTAGGAGAGTGGATGTATGTTGACATGTTGTTTAAACAAACAGCTGACTGGGTGGGAGCAAAAAAAGTTGGGGATAAAGTTCTTTAGTGGTGAGCTGGAGGTGCTGGCTCAGCTCCACAGACGTCGAATAAGAACCTAAAACCGGATTTTTTATTTAATTTTTAGCATTCGCACCAACCGGCTGTTTGAAAAGTGGCGTCCAGAGAAAAGTGCCGCCGAGTCTGTGCCTCTTTCGCGACAATTGTTCGGTTTGTGTTTTGGAGGGCAGCGCAGACCTCATGGATGTGTTTGCTGGAGCCTCCCGCCGGGGGTCGAGACCTGCGGGTGCCAAGCCCGCAGAGAGGAGTCCGCTTTGTGGAGCTGGCTATCTGATCTTGAAAGAGGCTGCTCCCTCGTTACCAGAGTGTTAATACAGACTGATGTCAAAATGAATGCTATCAGCGCCAGCGAGGATCAATAAATGAAGACAGAGAGAGACAGGCATGGAGCACGCTCACAAAGCCCGAGATGCTTATCGCTGCAACATAATGGGCTCGTTTGGGTCTGTTCAAATATTGGGTTTGACTTCCTATAGCGGAGATAAGTGCTTACAGAGCTCTTACGAGCACGAAAGTCATTCTCTAAGTCTTATTAAAACCTCCGTTTTTATATAAACATCTAACTACAGCATGTGAAGAAACAAACGGGGGGCAATAACGTTCAAAAACACAGACAAGTTTGATTAAAGTTTGATAAATAAGTTTATCTGGTGGTTAATAAGCAATGCAGTGATAGGTCAGAGGCTTATAATATATTAAACTGTAGTTTTAAGCTCAGGCTGAAAAAAATTAACTCATTTCACTTTTAATAGACCTGAATAATTTTTTTAAATGGATATTATTTGGGAGGATTATTTACTTTTATGGCTAAGTTCTATTTAAATGGGACATATCATGCAAAATCCAGTTTTTTAGCTGTTTTATGCATTTTGTTGTGTACTTGGAGTCTCTGGGTGAGCAGAAAAGTTGAATTCAGTTTCTCCCGGTGCTGCATCCATATCTTTATATTCAATCTGGATCATGTTTTTCAACCTGTTCCGTTTCCTGCAGTATTAGGTCACAGTGTTTGTGAAGGCATTTCTAAATAAGGTCTGAATTTACCAACTAAAAGTTGGTCAACTCTATTCTCCTCTGAGTCAGACTCTGGCTCCAACATGTAAGGCTGGATGGGAGCCGCAGGCGGGGGTGAAGCACCTTGTTTGGATTTAAAGAGACAGCCTCAAAACGAGTTTATCTGAGACACACCTCAGGAAAGGGGTGAAAGAGGGGCTTGCGGAGTTACAATAAGGAGGAATTCAGACCAAAGCATTGCACTTCCACTTTATATGGACCCCAACTGAAATACATAAACGCGAAAAAGAAGGATTTAAAAGCAAACTCCATTAAGCTTGTCCTTCTGATGCTCAAGGGTTAAAAATGTGTGTCTTAATAGTAAACTGAAGTTTTATACACTGAACACATTGTTTTTCTCATGAGCACAGTCCCAAAATTATATAAAGATGCATAAACTTGACATATCCGGGATAAATCATACTTTTCTATGGCTTCTTTCGTGATCCAAATGACCTTTGAGTTGTCTTTAATCACCGCAGCTTTGTCAGAAGTGGGGAGGGCAGATAGGACTGTCTTCTGTTTGAGTGGGAGGAAGAGTGTGCAGTTTGACCCAGGATGGTTTGTCTTGTGTGTGGGAAGTGTATTCCACAGTGGTGAATGACAAATATGGTGTGGGGGGTATTGATCAGGTGCTGTGGCTCAGGCTAGCTGATGGAGAGTAATTAATGACTCTATTTGCTTCGGTAGCAAAGAGAACAATTGAGTTTGATGAAGTGACACACAGCAGCAGCAGTTGTAGGTAAGAAGATTGTATCTAGCTCTGCAGAAATTATGCTGAATATTCACAGATCTTATCCCAGGAAAAGTCACAACTGTCTGTTTCTTCAACATTCAACACATTAGAAGCAAATATTTTCCTTTTCACAATGTAGAGGTACTTCAGATCATGGGAGAATTGTGTGAAAAGGTTTAGAACAAAGAACATCTTACCTGTTGTAGATAGTTTTTTTAAACAACCTTAATTTGAAGAAACAGAAATTCTAACCCGATTGACGAGCTTTGTTTACAATTTTTCTCTCAAACTCTTGTATGTTTTTCCCCTTTCTATTCACTCACTTTAATTGTAGAATATAAATCTTCATATACAAAAAATATTTGAACTTAATTAAAGAGCGTTTTCCGTTTTATACGTGTTTGTTAAAATATGTAGAGATTCAGAAAAGTTGTATTTTTTTTGCCACAAATCTTTTTTGTTTTTACTGAAGCCAACAAACATTAAGTAATAAAGAAAGTACATAAAACAATGATCTCACATTGAGCTAAGCAAAGACCTGAAAACTACTGTGCATGATGAAATAGTTTCTTCTGTTTATTTTAAAGGAATCTTGGATATAAAACATCAATCTAAGATAAAAGAAAGGGCAGACTGTCCGATTTAGGATATTTATCTATCCAGGAATATTTCCTGACAGGTGAGCAGAAATTATTATACAATTATTATGAAATAATAAGAGTACAGATAAGAAATACTAAGAAAAAACAACCTGACATTAAATTGAAGTTGACTAAAAATGTTTAAGTCTCATTTGAGAAGATTGATTTCAAATTGAAATATGCTAAATTTAAAATTTATAAACAGCTACTGTACTTAGTTTCTTGTGAGTCACCTTTAATCCAGCTTTATGTCCTAAAAGACTGAGAATCTACCTTAGGAATATTCTTGTTAGAAGTGTTATATGTGCTGATGTCATAATAATTCCTGGAAACATAAAACACTTTTGTTAGCAACACTGGGATTACAGCTATATAAAAATTAAAAAAGTAGAAATTTCAGAGAAACGTATGTGTCAGATGTTTTGAGAAACAGCAATAATGTTATTCAAAATGTTGGGAATATAAATTCCTGTCATTTAGGAAACGGCAATTAAGAAACTGTTAACACAATGAGCGTTTCTTTAATTCTTTTCGTTTTTGTATTTTAAACTCTTCAAGACAAACACTTATGCTTGTTTAGAGGTTGTTACTTCACAACACATTGCCACATTTCTTCCTCTTCTGCCATCATAGTTACTTTACTAAAATGCTAAACAGTTTACTTGTTTATTTTTTTCACTATAATGTACCAAAAAAATCATCATTCAAGCACTTACAGAAATGGAGACAAGCTCCTTCCACTTGTCTGCAGTTTCAACATTTTAGATCAACATATTTGGCCTTAAATCTGAAATGAATACAATTTCTTTAATTTGATTTGTGTTGCTTTTTTAAAATCTTTATGGCAAAATGATATCATGGCAAAAATGACCTTAAACAAATGTAAACATTGTTTAAAACAGTCCAATGCATTTCTTTGAACGGTAAAAAAAAATAAAGTAAAATTTTATTTTTGTTCCTAGAAAACTCAGAACTTCCTTATTTTACAACTATCAGCACATTCCACTCATTTATGCTCAGAAATACACACCTAGTTCTCACATTCTGTTTTTGAGCTCCCTCGGACAGTTTGCTTCATCCTCTGGCCTCAGCGAATAAAAAAAAAAGGTTAAGCAGCAGAATAGCCCGGTTCTAACCCTCCCAAATGGTCCCATCACACAGACATGATTGATCAATTGAATTCTATGGCAGAGAAAAATGTGGGATTAAGTAGAGTATTATACGCACAATGAGTTGAGGCATGATGTTCATTTCAAGTTCATTTCAGCTCCCCCTTGCCACCAGATCAGGCAATCAATAGCGGGCCTTGCATATCATACATCACCACTCTCCCTCAGAGGGAAGAACATAATCAGCCTCAAATTTAGAATGACAGATTTGTAAGGGAGCTGAAGCTTTCTGGGATGCTGGGAGGAGACCTGCAGACACTGCAGCCATGATAGGTGTGTGTGTGTGGGGAGCGATGGAGGGATGGGTCTGTAAAGGTTTTAAAGCCTCGCACGCAGCGGGAAAAGCGAAGGCATCCTCCTCCCAACAGTCAGGTAATCGGGTCAGGAGTGGGGAGAGAATTCCTGTGTTTGGAGCGCGGGATGATTGAACTAGACGATACAATTTTATTCAGCATCTTGTCCTCTGCCGCTGCTACCAAATGGAACCACACGCTCGAAGAGAATAAAGGCCATATTGAATTGTAAAAAGGGAAATTGTGCTTTAAAAAGCACTTGGTTCCAGTGAGCATCGGGCTTTTCGGGGAGAAGAAAAAGAAAGGGGGGAAAAAATCTCTGTCTGGAATGAAAAAACCACTATAATGGGCTTTTTGCTGCATTTATTACATTCTCTTTTTCTGTGACATGTATATCTTTGCAAGTGACTGTAATCCATCAATTACCAGAGGGCTTTTAGATCATGATGGCACTAATTCTGAGCATGGAAAACCATGTTTGAGGTAGCCAGTGGCTCACTTCAGCCATTATGGTGAAAAAAAACAAAACGAATTCTGATCTCAGAACCTATGAGGGGAATATAAAGTGCGTAGGTTGAAGTGAAGGCCAGCTTCCCGGGGTCAGTGTCTCGAATGTTGCTCTTTCTTCTTGTAGATGGTTCAGATGGTTCTGGCCCAAACAGTGATTCTCAGGGTAGCGTGGAGAGTTTACGGAAACACCTGAGGGCAGACGCCTTTACACAGCAGCAGCTGGAAGCTTTGGACCGGGTCTTTGAGCGCCCTTCGTACCCCGACGTCTTCCCCACATCGGAACACATCAAACCGGAGCAGGTCAGTGGTTCTTCAAACTCCGTTTCTCTTTTGTCAAAACTGAACAGGAACATGCAGAAATAATCCCAGACCATCTTCAGCAGCAAAGGCTAATTAAACAAAGGTCCTAACAGTGGGCTACTGTCAGCGCCTGCAGAATACTGGAGGGATCGCAAGAAAAACTCCCACACATTATTGATTTTCTAATGAAAAACACATTCCTTGTACCTGCTGTAATTGAGAAAAACAGTAAAGCAACATAAAATTAATCAATATCTAGATTTTAGTCTTTTTTGTGATGTTTTTCACCTGCTGTTTCTTTTCTTTTCTTGTTTATTTTACACTTTTGCCACACGTTTTTATTTATAGAGAAAAGGTCATAAAATTTGCCTTTATTTTTCTCCCGTTTTTGTGTCATCTGTGACGAAAACTGTGCAAAAAAGCCTCCATCGATCCCGAGTCATGATAGTAAACAATGCTCACTGTAGATTAAGATGCATTCAGAAAACAACACCACCCTGACAACAACAAAAAGCACCTTTTAATAAAGGCTCTGGGCTTATTACAATGAATAACCTTTATTTACAGTACTTTCATTATACTATTAAACAACAAGAGACTATTAATTTCTCGCACCAAACTACAAGTTAGACCCATAAAGCAAAAGCAGTCACCTAATTGAGTTCATTTTAATTCCTCTCCAATCGGGGCGAATTACGCAGGTGATAAATCAGTGGGACAGGCCTCACCTCCAGAAGAAGGCCTAATTTGCAGCTAATTACAAAACTGATTTCTACTGGAAGATCAATACCAAAACGAATTGGAAATGACTTGCAATCACAAAGAGCGTCAGGGAGAGTATTAAAAGGTGGGGGGTGGAGGGGGCTGTTAGCCTCGAAAAAAGGAGGCAAATGGGTGAGAAAGGTAGAAAAAAATGGAGGCTAGAAACAGTCCAGAAAAATCAGCTTTAATTTACTGCAATATTAATCAGAGCACTTTCCCTCTGTATGGGTGCCTTGTCTCTCTCTCTCTCTCTCTCTCTCTCTCTCTCTCTCTCTCTCTGTGTGTGTGT
>NW_013952441.1:452204-462771 GCF_001266775.1 Austrofundulus limnaeus | reverse complement strand
TGTGTGTGTGTGTGTGTGTGTGTGTGTGTGTGTGTGTGTGTGTGTGTGTGTTTTCCCTTCAGGAAAATGTGGCCCTGTTAGCCAGTGTCTGGGTTCTGTAGCGGGGCATTAAAAAGCCATTCTGGAGATGCAAAACTCAATGGATTCACCCCTCCCACACTTCTGCCAGCCATTTGGTCATCCTTTTCAGACCCATCTTTTCAGTTTTCTCCCTCCTGCCCTTTATCTGCATGATAAAACGCCTGTTTGGCGTCTGAGGCCGGCGAGAATAGAGGAAAACATCCGACATTGTGCCAGCGAACAGTTGTAGCAGACAATTAGAGTTTATCTGCGATAGTGACAGACAAGAGCGGGGTCACGGGCGTCCCCCCCCGTGGGAGAGCGGCCCACTGAACCACTCACACTGGGCTTTGGATAAACATTGTCAACACTCAGACTCCGGAAGTCTCATCTCATTAAAAAAAACCTGCTAACATCTGTCACTGGTGTCTTTGAGGGGGCTTTTTTTTTACAAAAAGAGATTATTTTGATGAAAAGAGAAAGAAATTCTTATTACATGTTTTATTTTAAACTAAAGGGTCTATTCAGAGAAATTACAAAAGGACTTATTTTGTTTGTTTGACTGTTGAATTTTGAGCCCTTTACACCGGAGAGGAACAGGGTTTAGCTTATAAAACTCAGCAGAAAGGGTTGAGTTTCTTTAAACTCAGCATGATGGGCAAAAACTAAATCATATAGTAGCATCTTTCAGTTCAGACAGGTCTAACATTTGTTACTTTGTTCTGTGATTTAGTTGAACAAGAATTGCAGGACAAAATCTTGCAGCAAATGAAAGGAAAAGCTAAATCCATAAAGGTGGTCTGCACTCCAAGTGAGCAAAAAGCAAAAGTGAAATGTGTTTCTTAAACAGGACCACATGGTGTGTCTGTAACAAAGCAGAACTGCTTTCTCCCTTGGCTGACCAGGAGCAGGACTGCAGCGAAGCACAAAGGGCCAGCTGACGCCTTGGCTTTTCACTCATCTCAAAATCCCACTTCCTCTCAGACAATACCAAAATACATTCATGATATGCTTGAACTGCCACCCTCCAGCACACACACACACACACACACACAATGCTCTCATCCAAATTTATACCCACCCAGGCTTGTGTGGAGTGCTTAATGGAGGAGGAGAAAAAGGAGGATTTCCATCTTGGTATTGTTTGGTTGTGTAATCATTCAACTGTCCTTTTCCCAGGCTAATGAGTACTCGCTGCCTGTCCTGAATTCCAGCCTGGACGAAGTCAAGCCCAGTTTATCCTCTAGCGCCAACCCAGACTTGGGCCCCAGCGTGTCGCAAAGCTACGCTGTAGGTAAGATCATGTGCCATCCAGTTTGCCTTTATGCTGCCAAAGCCACAGTTTAAGCAGAGGGTGGTGGGGTGGGTGGGGGTTGAACCATGTAAACAAACAGTGCTAAAGATGCTCAAATAAAAATGTGTGTCAAATAAAGGCAAACCAAAAAGTGAAGTGTGAAGACTTTTACTCGAAGCTGAAAAGAGGTTGCAGTGACGTGGTGGAAGCTTAGCAGCTGTCTTCGGTTCAGATTCTGCTGAGCAGGCAGGGTATTGAAAAAAGAAAAAAAAGATTGGGAGCTGTTCAGTCACCGCTGGACAAGGACCTTTGGGTGTCAGCACATCAGAACTATGACTGCGTATCAGGGCAAGGTCTTGAGGAAGAAAAAAACGAAGAAGAAGAAAATAAAACAGCTAGCGTGCAGGACTGGCTGCTCGTTTGGCTGCTGCTGCACTGCTCCCGCGATTTGTCCACCAGGAGACAGTTCGTGCGGCTGAAAGCACGAGTAATGTGCTCCGGTAAATACGCTCTGGCATTTCTGCCGCCTAACTCTAACACCATGATCATTTATTTCACCCTCCTATCGCTCCCTTGCTCTGTCCCCCCCCCCACACACACACACACACACCCCATCCCTCCCTCCCTCCACCCCAGAGTTGTCTCCTCTCCTTGTCACAGTTAATGACCGGCTGGCTAATTGAAATATTGCTTCGTTGTTACAGTGTTATTACCAAGAAGAAGGTTAAGTTTACTGAAAGTTTACGATGACTGTCGGGCGCCTGAGATTAATATACGGAGCTTTTATTAAAATTCATATAATTATGCAGCAGCCATCAAAGGCAATGAGTTCTGCGTGGGGGAGGGGGAATGGGGGGGTGATTGAAAATTGCGGCAGCCCTTCTTCTCAAACGATAGCCGAGCAGTCTTATGAGAAAAGAAAGAGCCCTTTTCTCATTAATATGTGGGAGGTAGATTTCCCCCTGTAAGGCGGGCCTCCTGAGAAGAAAGGTGTGTGTTTGTCCTTTGTGTACGGATGGCCCCGTGGAAAGCAAGCCTGGTTCTGCAGGCAGCTCTGTTTGCACCTGGGATACTTTAGATGGTCTCTGCAGGAAAGGCTCTCCTTACTTCTTCACAGGTGCAAGAGAGAGGAGAAAGAAAACAAAAAAAAAATTTCCTGCCTTGTGATCATATCACAGTGTTCTTGTGTTTGTTTGAACAGGAAAAGCACTTGTTTTAGCCGTTTATTCCGTGCCTTTCAATGTTCACAGGAGGCAAAGAAATAAAGCATACAGAGGTCAAACTAATGGAACAAACATCAACTCAGACTAGCTTGATAATTACTATTTGGTTAGTGGCTTCTCTGCTTGGTTTTCCCTCAGTGGCTGCCTGTGTGGATAAGATGTGATATTCAGGTGTGTGGTCTTCCCTAATGGCTGAGTATTACAGTTTACTTGCCAGCGATAAGCTTACCAGAGGAATTTTAAGCCGTGCAAAAAGTGGTAAATTATCTGCCGTATTTAGGCTGAGATCCAATTCCAAATTAATTGCGCCTTTATGGTGGGAAGGACCGGAGAACACGCTCATCCTCAGCATGTTTTTCAGCCGCCAATTAAAATGCCTGCACTTATTGATCTTGTTGATTTCATGCCCCGGAATTTGCATAATCTATTAAAGATGAATGATTCATGAAGTGCTCGTTGCCAGAGACCGGGATTCTCAGTGAACTGAAAGAGTTGAGCGATAGAAATCTTTTGTGTCCTCTGCTTCATCCGATTTGGCCTCAAAAGTATACCTCCAATGAGAAAGGGATTTTAGGGCATTGTGCACATCATCGAAATTCAGAGGCTTCCATTAAAAGTGCTTTTTTTCTCTCTATTCCTCCCCTCCACATTAATTCTGTATTACCTGCTAAATAGTCCCTCTTACCCCATAAAAACACCAAAGGGTTCCCTGAATATGTGGAAAGGACAATTGCATATTGTGAGGTAATTTCTATTGTTGATATGGGAAGTAATTTCTTTGATGAATTCCCGTTCGAGAGATGGATTTTCATCTTCTTATTCTTGTTCAGTCGAACTGCTTAAAATTCAAATAGTGTGGGTGAATCTGTGAATAGCAGAAGGAGGAGCTCTGAACTTTTTTTTTGCGTATTTTGAGAAATAAATGAGGAGATGGCCTCGATACGGCCAATTGTCCACTATTTCAATAGAGAAGTTTTGGTAGTTTTCCTGAAAGTAGTCGGAGCCCATCTGCTTTCTTGCTGCTGCTTCAGAGTTAAGAGTCATCTTGAGGCGGTGAGTGGTTTCCCTCAGGCTTTTCAGAGGGAGTTTTCACACATCTCCATTCGGAGACTGCATTCTGAATGCTCTTTAAACTCGTGCCCTGCTGGGCCTTTTAATCAAGGCCTCAAAAGGCTCGAAGCCCTTGGGTCAGTGGTACATTTTCTTCTCCCCTTCCGTCTTTCTTGTTAGTTTTTATTTTTTTAAACAAAACTTCATCCAGTGAATTAAACATTTATTTAAAGGTGAGGATGCTCTCAGGGTGAACCGCCCTGAAAGCACCGAGACCCGAGTGACAAACGGACAATGAACATGCCACCCGTGATGCGCGGCCTCCTGACAAACCACTAGCTTGTCTCCCCGCCGGGGGGAAAGAAACGCTCCGAAATTAATGCTCATCTCGTCTTTTACAAAAGCAAACTAACCTTTGAGCACACATTTGATAATGAATGACTTTCAGCTGGTGTTTGGGGAATTAAAGCAATTTGGCTCTCCAAACATTCTTTACTTAGTTGTAATTAATTAGGGTGCAAGATTTTTTTTGGCTTTTGATAAATTGCCCCATTCCACAATACTGCCCTGAAAATGGAGGTCAGAGATTTCTGGTTGTTGCCGAAGCAAACACGAAGGTGTCCCTGTCATGCTAAATTTAATACTCGTGCACGCAAAAGAGTCATTGTCAAACGACTTTGTTTGCGAGCCAAAAAAACAAAAAAAAACAAGAAGGTCACTCTAATTTTCTGTTTGTGCAATAAGAAACTGAACTGATGGCAGCTACAAAAAAATGCAATTCTTTTTGCATTGTTGTGGACTGAGAAAAAAAACATTAAATCAGTTGCCGTGTGGTGCAAAAATCCTGTCCAGCTCAAACTTCAAGCAATTTTGTGATATGATCAACTGGAAGGAAAAATATATTCCCAGTTCAGCGCTTACCGCCATGAGCCACTTCTCAATTTAAGGCGGAAATCAACAGGCTTTTTAAACAGCAAACCAAAAAATCTTTGAATTGATTTTTCTTTTTTCCTTTTTTTTTTGCAAGGGGAAGAAAGAAAGAGAGGGGGGAAAAGAGGCCAGAGGAAAATAAATAGCTTGATTTGCTGGCATTCAATCTAAGGGGACTGTCAGAGGAAGCAGACAATAATATAAAGAAGCCCATCTTTTAATGAGAATCTCAACACACATCTCTGTTGTAAAAACAACAAAGGCTAGGAAGCAGCTAATGAGGCTATCATTGCTGTACAGAGGGTTCTGCGAATGTGCGCCTCTCTGAAAGAGGGCTCTAAAGGGAACATAAAGCAATAGTCACAAAGCTGCTGGCAGTCACCGCCAACAGATTATACAAAAACAGAATTTACCACAGTCGGTATGCCGGCAAATATGCAGCATATTGATTTACATTTATTACACCTATTGGTCGTTTCTTTTTCTTTTTTTTTTTTTTGTTCTCCTCATCAACAGCCTTCAGTAAGTTTTTAGTTTGATTAATCTGCTCTGATTATTGATCTAAACTTGGGCTGAAGTGTGTCTTACTGATGTTGTTTGAGGTCGGAGCGAAGGCTGAAGTTTCCTAAGAGGGTTAAGTTATTGATCACCTGATTTGATTCAGGGGATCAATATGAGAGCTGGTATTGATGAAGTGACCAGCTAGAATTATCTAGTTTCTTAGTCACTGTTGTTAAATACTAGAATTTTGTAATCCTTTGATGTCATTTGGCTAGATTCAAATGTAGAGAGGGATTTTCTACTTGTCTGTTAAAATGTAAAAACAAAAGTCTGCGGGTAAAAAAATAAAATAAAATCCTGGTGTGACTTTCTGTAAATGTTTTGTACGAATTGTAAATGAGACACGTTTCAGAAATACATTGAAGATAAAACGACACTTTTAATACAAGACTGCTCCAGCTGCTGACATAATGAAAAAACATAAAAGCAGGTTCAGTGTTTGTGGAGATCTACAATAGTCACCCTTGTCTACACAAACACACACAATGACTTCACCCCTGCCGGACCCCCACTACAGTACTCCCACAGCTCCCTTTGACTCATGTGCACTGGCTTGTGGCTGACTAATTCTTATTATAAATGAAAGGTCCAGCATGACCTCACTCTTCTCTGTAAAGCTCTTTAACTCACAGCCCTGAAGTCTCAGCGCTTTAACCGAAGGACACATTTCACCAGGGACTCCCAGCCGCTGGTGCTGACAGAAGTTGTTCAACAGAGTTGGTCAGCTTGAGATTTTGATCTGTTGCATGCGTGTGGCATTTTGGTGCTCTTGTTAGTAATCACTTCCATACAGATTTGTGTCGTCTCCTTTGTGTCACTGGGTTTTTGGTTTCTTCTTTCTTGAACGACCAACAGACAAATCTTTGCACTCGAGACATCCAGCGTTTTATTAAAACATCTGTTATACATGCAGCAGTAAATATTAAACCACAATGAGGACCTCCTGCATTAATAATTATGTTTAAGCATGTCTGCATATTGTGTGCATGAAATGCTAAACATGTTAAATGGTTTTGTTTTCAGAGCATCTCTAATATCCGTTTAAAATAACTAAAACACTTGTTATAATCTATGATTTTACGATGACAGAACAGAATTTGGGACTAGAAGGCCACAATAATTATAGACAGAAAACCTTTATTTCAAGGCTATTCAACTAAATTGCTCTGGTGGCCACAGTTACAGCAGGCCAACAGCTCAGGGCCCAAACATTCAGCAATTATAGTCATTAAATAAACAAACCAGGTATTAAGATACATTTGAATTAGTTTATTTTGCAGCATTTAATCATACAACATACAGAACCCATTGTAATAAAAGTAGTGCAGTTGAAACTATATCAAAAACAAAAATAAAACATTAATGCCCTTTTTTAACAACAATATTTTTTGACATCCCTGACTTGCCAGTTTTTAAAAACCAGTTTTATCGTTATTTATTTAAGTTTTATCTTCAACTGCTTGCTTTAACTATCTTGGGTGTTCAAAGATTTTTTTACCAGGTTTTAAGATTCATATGTTTCTGTAGATTGCACACATCTGTCTCAAACTAAAGCAACTTATGGTAATTAAAACAGAAAACTGGGAGTTTGGGCTTAAGAGATGAATGAAGCAATTGGCGGGCTGGACTTTGGTTGGCCCACAGGCCGCCAGTTGAATAGCCCTGCTTTATTTACTAAAACTGAGAAATCTGCAAGCAGCAACTTTCTTAATATTGATGAAAGTTGCTTGATTTCCTAGACTTTTTTTAAACAGCAACATTGCTGCTCTACTGTACCAAGATGCGTTTTATCCACTAGGTCCTCATTAAAGCTCTTTCTGGAGATGAGCTCCTCTTTGTGTCCAAGTGACCCTCACACAGCTGACAATATAGCGGGGGCCTCCCTCACTCCGGTCTCTGTGTATTGGGGTTATGCGCTGTGGTCCAAATATCCCTGTGGCCAGGGAGGACAACCCGGCCGTCACTCTCAATTACAGAGCTGAATATCTGCAGCCCAGTAAATGATGCTCTGCCTGCAGAGAGGCCTGCCCAGTGTTCTGACTAAAGGCTGTTATATGCAGACAAGTTTGAACTGGTTGGTGAGCAGACATGACTCAAAGCAGGAACTAAGAGTTAGGAATAAATGTCTGACTGATCCTAACCCTTTAGATGACAAGTATTTTTGTGTGTGTATGTGTGTTCACTTTTGCCTCTGCAGGCCGAGATATGGCCAACACAACCTTACCTGGGTACCCCCCTCACGTTCCCCCCACAGGCCAGGGCAGCTACCCAACCTCCACGCTCGCTGGAATGGTTCCTGGTGAGTCAGAGTTTTTTTTGCTATTCTACTTTGTTAGTTCCAGTTCTTGTTGCTTTCAAAATAGGTAGAAGCAGAGATGTATACTTTAATGTCAAATTATACAATAAAGGCAATGAATACTGACATGAAGAGTAAGAGGTTCACACTTCTTTATATTACCTGTGCATTAACTATTAATTTGGACAAGATCGATCTGTAATCAAAGAGGAGAAGATAGGCTTCCTGTTTCTTGCATGGGTGTTCTCATCTGTTTGTCTTTGAAAAGAAGACCTGAATTTTATTGCCTGGCTGGATTATTGCAAAGATAAATGTAAAAAATAAGACATCCAACTTGCAGCAGACTCAGACCCCTGAAAATACTTTGCTAAAGCTATAAATTATGGGAACTTTGAGATTTTTTTTATTAGAAGGATTGTTCAGATCTTTTGGGTTCTATGGAGAGAATAGAAACAAATACTATCTAACCCGCTGTAGACAGCATTTTGAACAATTTCAAACACAGGAACTAGAGCTGACGACAAATCCAATTGTGGACAATAAAATGGTGGATTGCTATTGTAAAATAACTTTAATTTAAAAAATGTATAGCGATTTTTACACAGTGTTGGATAAAGTACCACAAAGTGATACTTAAGTAAAAGTACAAGTATCTTACAAAAAAATTACTTTGGTAAAAGTTAAAGTCTCCTTTTGGAATATTAAGTAAAAGTCTAAACGTAACTGATATTTTTTTGTACTTAAGTATTAAAAGTAAAAGTATTGATTTAAAATAAGCAGTTAGATTTTCCATGATGACATTTATTAGGAGGTGACCTCCCCCAAAAATACAGAAATGAATATTGTTTTAAAATAATTAATTTATATTAAATTTAGGATGCACTAGTCTAGATGTTTCAGTTTATATACATATATCAAGGGTGCTCAAATTTTTTCTCCAAAATGAAAATCTATCCGAGGGCTGCGGCCAAATACAATAATATAATTCATGAAATACAAATACTTCTTAAGTACAGTCCTTTTACTTTAATGGTTGTGTCCTGCTGGAGTGTGACATTTGTTTGTGTACAAACTAATACGGTATCAGAATTTTAAACAGTCATACTTCTCATTCAACCACAATTAAATTCACTCTAACTAGGAGGCACAATTTATATGGACAGTATTGATTTTTCACAATAACAATTTGGAATGAAAACAAGCAAAAAAGAAATAAAAGTAACAACTTTGTACTTATTGCCTTTTTAAAAAATGTAAGGAGTAGAAAGTACAGATAACTGTGTGAAAATGTAAGAAGTAGAAGTAAAAAGTAGGCTGAAAAATAATTACTCAAGTAAAGTACAGATACACAAAAATTCTACTTAAGTACAGTAACAATGTATTTGTACTTAGCTACTTTACAGCTCTGTTTTTCTGAAAAAATAATTTAGAAACAACAGTTTTGCATCACACGTCTTGTTGTGGTCTTGTTCTAACTAGCAGCTTATCAATGGTTTAGGATCATGAGTTAAATTTAGAACTAATGTGCTTCAAACTGAGTCCCTTCAAAGAGCTATCCACAGCAGGTAAGATATTAGTTGTGCATAAATTTTCTACCAAACCTCACTTCAAAATACCTGAACTATCATGTAAAAGACTCAGTTTGTTTCTATGTTTTTTTGCATATTTTTGTGAATGTTTTATTATTGAGTGCTGTAGACATTTAAATACGGCTTTTATAAATGCAGTATTTGGAAAAGTGATGTGCTTTACATTATCTTCTGGCAACAGCAAAGTCGGTTTAACAGCTGACAGTAAAACTAAAGGCAGACGTGGGCAGCCTGCGCTGGCAGTCTGTCTTTATGTTTAGATTTTGCTTAATATAACTATTAAATCATGTGGGAGGAAAAGAGTCAAGTCAAACCCGCTTTTACTTTCCATTTGTTCTCCTGCGGCAAACAAGTAGAAGATGAGCATCCTAATCCCATGCCTTGTGGTTATGCGTTACAACCAGTTCATCCCATATACAACCACTAAGTTTTAGTGACAAGAGCAAAACACGGTTAAAGCAAAGCCATTTCTCAGCAGGCTCGTATAAAATCCTGCCTTTACTATCTCATAAAGGCAGGAAACATGTAAAACCAACACCAGTGTTCGCTGACATCCAAGTTACTTCTGTTGCGAGAAGGACCGAAGGGCGACTTCGGACTGGAGATGTTAAAACTCCCCTAAGAAAGGTGGCAAGATTTATAGCAGCAAATCAAAAATGTATGCATGAAACTGTTTATTACCACTCTGTATTTATTAGACTGGTTTGGAATATGCCGGAGGAAGAAGAATGGGCAGATATCCATAAATGGGACAGGGAAAGCCGCCTTCAGTGTCACATCCTGTATTGTTCAGTGTTGCATAACTTAAGTGAAATGAAAAAGAAATAAATTACTTGCCTGACTGGCTGCACATTGATGACTATCATTCCCCGCCTCAAATTGCATCCAGTTTTTTTGAATGACGAGAGACGACTGCACGTGAAGCGGTGAGGACTGAAATGCTAATTGATTTGTTGTTTCGTCTTGCAGGGAGCGAGTTTTCGGGGAACCCCTACAGTCATCCGCAGTACACAACTTACAACGAAGCCTGGCGATTCAGCAATCCAGCATTACTAAGTGAGTCACAATCTATATAAATAGTCAGGCTACATACAAAATTCCAGGTTTAGTGCTCCTGTTTGAACTGATTTTGAGAGGTGCGTCACTCAAATGGCGAATTACAAATCACTTGTATTAATCTTCATCCCATTTTCAGCTAAATGCAAAGTAAAAAGTCAGTACTAATATATAATACAACCTGGTACTTCTATAGTGCTAACATACAGCCTATATAATTGAATAATTTGTTCCCCTGTAAATACAGGTTGCATACCTGGTAAGTATCAGGTACATTTCAGCTAAGTACCTGATGTGTACCTGGTATGTAACAACTAAGTACTCAGTAATTTCCAGGCAAGTACCAGGTACATACAGCGGGTAAAATAAGTATTGAACACGTCACCATTTTTCTCAGTAAATATATTACTAGAGATGCTAATGACATGAAATTTTCACCAGATGTCGGTAACAAACCAAGTGATCCATACATACAAAAAAATCAAACCATAAATGTCCAGAAATGAAG
>NW_013952441.1:442167-448510 GCF_001266775.1 Austrofundulus limnaeus | reverse complement strand
TGTAGAAACACAGTATTTCCATCTACAGTATGTAGAAACACAGTATTTCCATCTACAGTATGTAGAAACACAGTATTTCCATTGGTCAAATGACTATATAAAAGGGCTGTTAGTGAAGGTAGTTTTCAGTCTGACTTTATCTTTGATTTATTAGGATTAAACTTGAAACATGAAACGACAACAAGAAATATTTAGATCAGATTTAACCCCACATGTAGATTTGCACACTTTATAAGGCCACAAAAACTCATATTTTATCAATTTATGAAATGTCCCATGAGCCTTTGCTACTTGAGCGTGTGGCAGACTTTCTCCAAGTTCACAGACTAAAACAAAAGAGGGCCCTTGCATACTTTAATCATTAAAAATAAAGGACTTTACTTAAAAAGTATTTGTATTTCATGTATTACATTACTGCATTTGGCCCGCAGCCCTGGATAGATTTTCATTTTGGCCCTCTCAGGGAAAATGTTTGGGCACCCCTGACCTAAATCAAGCAACTACAATTAAAATCTAGAGAACATGTAGAGGATAAGAGCTTCTCTCATGTAAGCTTCACCACCATTCAAACCATCAGACTCTGCTTTTGTCATTTGAAGACCTCATTTGACAAATTACAAAAGCAGAGCCCCCCATTCCCATTAAAAACTAATGCTATGGGGTTGTAGCCAGTGAATAATATAAAATGTGTTATTTAAATGTTATTACCACCACTCTTATAATCAGCAACATTAGAGTCTGCACAGATCAGTTAGTTCAGTAGAAATCCATTTTTTGATTATTTTTTCTTGTGTCAAACTTTTAACAAGAATAACAACAGCAAGCGTTAAATGTTTGTTTTTCCCAAAACTGTTCAAAAGAGCGTGAACAGAGAATGTCAGTCAACAAGTGTTTCACGTCATTTTACAAGTTAAAGCTTTATGTGTTGTTTCAAATGGTTCATTCTTCTGTTAACTTTCAGGTTCCCCTTATTATTATAGTGCCGCATCGAGAGGCTCCGCCCCTCCCACTGCTGCCACTGCCTATGACCGTCACTAGTTACCATGGAAACCAAATCAACCTGCAGGACCATGGCCTCAGCCTCCATATTGCCCCGGTGTGAACGGCACGGTCCACTGGACTCTGAGCAGCAGCGCATATACATGTTCCCAACACAGTCACAGAAAAAAAATTACAATGGAAACTTTATAGTTTTGGGGGGATTTAAGACGACTGCTGTTTCTGATTGCATTTTTCCCTTTTTTTTTTTTTTTTGACTTTTAAAGCCAAAAGAATAAAACTCAAAAACATCATGATGGACATTGAATGATTATCTTTTTTCCACCCTCATGATTAAACTGGAGTGGTTTTAGAAGAATGAAATGAAAAAGAGACCAGACAAAAATATCCAGGATTTATTTCCCCCTCCTGCAGCGTCACACTTTTATCCAACAGTGGATCAATACTGTACATTCCTCTCCTCGATGGCTCTCAGAAGGGACGTTGTCCAGAACTCACAATGTGTCAGCAGTTGTTTGGTATTTTTATTTCCATTTTCCTTTTTTTTTTCCCTCCCATTTGATTCAAATTGCAATGCACAGAAAGGGGAGATCAGCAGCAGGCTGTGGCAGCTGGTTTTATCCATTGGAGCGGGCACTGACCAAACCTTCAGCATGAGTAAAAAACGATTGCTTTTGATGCCACGAGAAGATTAGGACACGCTCTCTGTGATACACAATCAAGATGTAAAAATTTAAAAATGAAATAAATAAACATCAGTACGAGAAAAAAAAAACTAGGAGTCATCCTATATCACCGTGGCTCCATATTTGCAAGTAAATATGTTCCTAAAATGTGTTTATTATTTCATTTTTATAATTTGGAACAACAAACTGCTCGGCTAGTGTTTGACTAGTTCTTTTGTTGTCAGGATTTTGAAGTTAATCAGGCAAAACCTTTGAGTGTTTATTTTAATTATTGTTTTCTTTTGTTAATTTTGCACTAATTTTGATGGTTTGCAACACTGGAACATTATTATGCAGAAAAAAAATGTGCATATTTGCCTTTTTTTTCTAACAAGAGCTGACTGTAAATCTAGGTCTCAATCTGAAAAGGCACTTACAGTTTTACAGTTGTAACCCAAGGTCCTTCATGTCACTGTTTTGACGTGCACTATCCTATGTTATGTTCTCACGGCTTCCGTTTATTTCATTAAGTCTTTGGCATTCAAACACACACACGGAAAGGATTTAACAGCCATCCAAGTCAAACCTCTATCACCGTTTGTGTAATTCGTTAACAGAAGTGTCTAGGTTCACTCTGATTTGTTGATTCCAATGAAGACATCAAAAAGCAGGGCGACAGTTTCAGCTAAAAGCCTTAAACATTTTCCCGGCAACTTTAGCTCCCTCATATGTTTCAGGCCAAGTCCTTATTTTTAATAAAACTGGAATGAGAGTTTCAAGTGAATGTATTTGCTTTTGCCAAAGACTTAGTTCTTGTTACTGTTTATTTACAGGCTGCCAATATGCATCATGAGCAGTATTATTATTATTATTATTATTATTATTATGAATCACCCACAATGTTCATGAGGGGAAGTTTATGTATAAATTCTATGCAGTGCAGAGATGGTCATCATATGCATATTCAGCTGTAAACCTAAAGTTAGGTGGAGTTTATTTAATGTTTCGTTATTTGCAAATTGTTCCTTTTGTAGAAGCATTTTTTGTTTGTTTGTTTGTTTGTTTGTGTGTGTGATGTGAAGACACTTCTCTGTAAATACAGCAAAGAAAAAAATGTCTTTCATGTTCATGAATAGTATCACTTTCATTATGCTGGTATCACTTGTACAATAATAAAAGTGTCTGAAATCTTTTATGCAAAACGGTCTGCGAGGTGTGTCTGACTGAAGTGATGAAAACAGAATTAACATTTATTAGAAGATTCATTGCAAAATATATTTTAATTCAGGACATTCTGTTTTTGTTTTGTTTTTTAATTAATACTATTAATAACAACGTATTGGTACTAATGCATAGAATCATTTCAATTCAATTAGAATATACAAAGTCCCATAGGAAAATTGTTTGGTTACAGTGCATTAAAAAAGGCAAGAATAAATAATAAAAACAAATAAAAACAGGACTCAAAACAAAATTTTAACTATCAATAACGTTCACATTTTAAAAATAATAATAGTTGTTTTTGTAAAGCGTAAGTTAGAATAAAATATTGAAATTTCACAAAAAAATCATGCTGAAAATATATAAAATAGACTTTAATGCAGGTTTAGACATCAGTGTCACAGTTTGATTTTCAGTTTTGAGAAACAGAAACATTAACTCCTGTTTTAGATTTTTCTTTTTTAATTATATGCTGTTAGAAAAACACTTATTGGGAAAACGTTGAATGTTTGAACTTTTTTAATGTTTACCTTAAGAAACGGTAAGTCAGTTATAAAAACATATTCATAAAACTTGGACTATGTAGTATTATTATATAAATTTTAAACTTTACTCATTTAAAGTAGAAAGTTTTTACATTTTGAGAGAATACTATAATGAAAAACATCAATTAGTGATTTTTATTTATTAGTTTATATTTTGGCTAAAATTAATCAATTCAAAAGCTATTGCTATTACAATATATAGTTTACGTTTAAAACTGGTTGACTAATTATTAAGAAGCAAAAACTTTAAATGAAAGAAAAAGTATAAATTTAAGTTTCTTGGCAACACTATATTGAGTCAAACAGACCTAAAATAGTCATATATTTACCTGGTGATGAAGATGCATGTGTGGCATTTAATAATGATTTAATTGCAGAACCTTAAAAAGTTTCTGTTGTCAATAATTTCAAATCAATTAAAAAAAAGTTGTGTGATGTGCTAAAACAATAGACAGGTCTGAACTTTGACCCAAGAGACTTTGACTGATGCAAATGATAACTTCTCATTAACTCCCTCAGTATGGCCCAGAAGTTAAAAAAAAATTATAACAGTTTCATTGTTTTTAATTGTTCTCAAATAAAAGATGAAAATACAATGTCACGTCTACTATTTTGACTCGAGACAACATCTTTGTGATGAAAAACAAATGTGTTTTAAAGTCAAAGAACGCTTTCAAAGATATGTTTATGTTTCTCGGAGTAAAGATCAGAAAAGGCGAGAGAGAAATGTTTTCTCCATGATGTGGATCACTGAGCAGCACATAAAGTGTTTAACCTCTCCTCGCTTTGTAAAGCTGAATTAATTTTTCTAGCAGTGCGCCTGAATTCAATTTGAGCTAAGTTGCAGGGAGAGATTTATGCATAAAATCCCTCTCAGAGCTTCTTTTTCACTCTTTCTTTGCTCCGTAATCCCCTGCCACTGCCGCCTTGTATGACTTAGTTATATCATTATTGATTTATGACAAGTGGACACTGGTTTGATTAGAGCGCTGTGATTCGCAAAGGATTTGGGCAGCGTGTACGTTTAAATTTATGTCAGCTGAAGAGGGATTGTATAATGAAGCAACTCAACCTATTCTGGATCCCCACACCTTTTTTTTTTTCAAACTTGTTTAAGTGGCAGAAAAGTAAGTTTAACCAACTTAGTCTAAAACAAACTGAACTGTGATTGAGCTGAATCTTTTTATCTTACATTTCAATTTTTTTAAATCTTTTGTTTATTTCATAGCTCCCTATGAAGCAGTCGATGTCCTGTCAGTGTCAAACAGTCATGTTTGTCATTCACAGTTCTACTTTAAAAGCAACGGTGGGACAGAAAAACAGAAGCTTAACTCTTTTTTTGCCGCTGACAATTCCCAGAAGTAGAATTATTCTATTTAGAGGGAAACTTCATGTCACTTTCCTGTCCAAATTGGCATCTCTGGTTCTCTCTTCTGAAACCAATAAAGGGGAACCTGAATACATCTGTCAATCAAGCTCAACTTGACTGCAGCCTGCCAGATGACGACAGCATCCGCTGGTTTAAGAAACGTAGTTCATAAAGACATAAAAAGTGAAATGATCTGATTGGCTGGGATCGTCACCTTTTGTAGTGTTTGTTTGTTAAACCTTTAGTATAAAACTGCTTGTTGTTTGTTGATTAAGTCTAAGATTTAAGCAGATTTTAATGGTTTTGTTTAATCATTATTATTGAAAAACAAAAAAGTAAAGTCAAACTCAGCCAGTAATAAACTTAATGCTGAAGTGCTGAAATCTTGATTTATTATATTTGGATAAGAAATTTTCATTTCTTTAAAAGAAAATAATTTCTTTTATTGCATCACTTTGGGTAACTGTATCTAGTTTCCTGACAAGTTGTAGAGCTTTCTGTCCAACAGAGATTAATGTTTTACTTCTAATTTGATTCACAGTAACTACATTTATTTGTAGAGCTCCTTGTACATAATGCAGCTGAAGCAATCAAATCATGTATAAAACTTGGACAAGATGAAAACCCTCTACGTTTGGAAGTATCTTGAAATCTATATATAGAAAAACAGTAGTCAAAAACATGAAATATTAAAGTTCTGCTGTATTTTGCTTCTCGTACACATCTTTTAGTGGCTTGGGGGGGCCAGTGGCAACCTTCAACTCTTTGGTCCCAACGAAAGACCCCCTAAGCCTAACAGTCTTATTCTCCAAGGTTTTGATCTTTTGTGCGTTTTATTTCATTTTCTAAATCTGTTAGACCTCATAAAACATTTCTTTGGAATGTTAACAGCTAAAGATGATGAAATAATTTAATACTTAAAATTAACCAAACTTGTAAGGTGGTTTTCCTGAATAAGAACAATAGGTCTAAGTTATACAGAATAAAACGTTATCGTGAAAACATCCTCATATCAGTATGAAAGGTCACAGGAGGCCATATGCATAAATTCAAGACAGAAAATTAAATGTTTGATAGCGCTATAAATAGTAAAAATTAAAACTGTGTATGCAAAGAACAAAATGTAATTCTCCAATTCCCATGTTTCCCGTAGCATATATAGCTTATTTTTCTGTTCCTTTGCTACTGTTGCCCTAATTTTAACTTTTAGCTACAGTTTTGCTAATTTGTGCTTTTAGCTACAGCTTTGATAACCGTTTAGCTATTGTCTTGCTAATTTTAGCATTCACCCACTTTCTAATTTAAGCCTTTAGCTTCAGTTTTCCTGCAGCTTTTAGCAATTTGTTCATTTAGGCTTTGAGCAGCTGTTTTGCTCATTTTAGCTGTTAGTTATTGCTTTGCTCGTTTTAGAATTTAGCAACAATTTTGCTTAAATGGCTGTTTAATTGCTGTTTTGACAATTTCAGCTTCTATTCTTAGTTTTACCTTTAACAAGTCAGTGCAGTCATTCAGCACTCAAAATTCACAAAGATTTTTTTCAGAAA
>NW_013952441.1:423744-441852 GCF_001266775.1 Austrofundulus limnaeus | reverse complement strand
TATATATACTATACAAACTACTATGGTATATTTATGTGCAGAACTTCAAACCACACCTCTTATCTCTCTGCTGACCTTTTGAGTGCACTCCATGCTGGCACGTACCGACTGAACACTCTTTTTGTGCGATTTGTACAGTGGTTCTTTGAATGCGCTGCTGCGATTGAATTATAATTTGGTTACTGGCGTGTCAAATGTACAATAAATCCTCAGGATGTTATCATTTGCGGGGACGCCCGAAGAGGACGAGGAGAAAGGGGAGGGGAGAGAATATGAAAATGCATTTCACGTCTTCATATTATCTGAGTGTCATCCAAGTGGCGGTTTGTGAAAAGAGGGAATGGATCTGCTGCTTTATGTGCTGTATCTAATTGGATATGGCAATATATAATATGATTCTCCAGTATCCATCAATTCCTGTGTTAGACCTGTTTGCACGGCTGTGTCAGAGGGGCAGCCTAGCTTGTTATGATGCGTGAGCGGCAATTATGAGGTAATTTTTGACTCTTGCTGTGTGAGGCCATCCAGAGGATACTTGAAGGGAAGTTCCTAATGAGTGAGCATTGATTGATTGGACATAATAAGTGCCCTGCTTGACTGAAAGTGAGTGTGAGAAAACAGGTTGGGGGACGGCGGGGAGGCGGGGTTTGGATGATGGTAAATTTTCAAATGAAGCAAATGACCACCTATTAGAGATCTGTATAGGTGAGCACCACACCTCTGCCAAAACCAGGCTGGCGAAGCCCCACGCCAAACCTCATTTACTCTTCACCAATAAATAATTACCCTAATGCCTATTGTGTGAGACATGATGCAATTAAACCCTGATACAAGGCACCTTGCTTAGTGATCCTGTCAGGTTCCACATACTATAACAGGCACTGGTGGTCCTGGACTAATAGTTCTCGCTACCTGACTGGTCAGTAATGGGGATATCCTCCAAAGCAGACAGAAGAGCTCCCTAATCAGCTGGATCTGTCAGGCAGGCGTGTTTGTTTGCAACCAGGAACCAGGGAGGGGGCAGCTGGGAAATATTCAGAGGAAAGTAAAGCAGGGAAGCAGATTTTGATGCCGGCTATTCCTGTTAGCAGGGTGGGGGGGTGGGGGGTGAGGATAATGAAAGTGGGTAAAGAGAAGAGGGCAGACTCATCCACCCTCTTCGCTTCCAACCCCCTGTAACCCCAGCTTCTCCTGTAGCTTCCCTCCCACCCCGTCCACCTCCACCACCAGCACCACACTCCCAGCACCCCCAGTCACTGTCAGGCCAAACACATGATGAATTGCCCTGTCAACAGAATTCATTCAGGGACCAATTAATTCAGCAGAAATGAACTAGAGCCATCAGTCGCTGAAAAACTCCAAGCAAAGAGAGCAAAGTAGCTCTCCTCTGAAGAAGGCGAGGCAGTAAGTGTGTGTGTGTGTGTGTGTGTGTGTGTGTGAGAGAAGAGGAAAGAGATGGGGGAGAATGAGGGAGAGGGTGCCAGGGGAGAGCCAGTGGAAGTTAGCCTGACAGGAATTGGTCATTTAATGCTTTAGCGCACTGGAGACAGCCCCTGTCATAGAGGAAGCCATGACAGGACTCCCCTGGTACTTTATTTATTAATTATCCAGAGCAGCAAGGGGCATTTAACTGTCTCACTCCAGGCCTGTCAACTTGACTTCTTGTCATTTTTCCTTTTTCATAAACAGTTCTTTGAAAAACAATCAAAGCAGGAGGAAAATGTAATTATTCACAGTGCAGATAAATATTTTTGTTGCAACAGCTGCTGGACTCAAATAAACATTCAATTATAATTTTTGGAGTTGTTCAAAAGTGTGACCGTCTTTGAGAAATGAAACATTTGATTGGCACTGAGAAAACAGTTTCTTGCCTCTGTGACTCTCGTGGCTGTGAGTCTGTGAAAAACAAATTATGTAATCAATTTATTTTACATCTTTTAACAGCCAGAACCAGAACATTTGGTCATTAAACTTGACCAAAATACAAAATTAAAATAAAAGATTTTATCTTCAATCTCTTTCAGGAAATTTCTACCAGTGGTTTTCCTCAATCGTGCATTATTTTTTAAAACTTTTGTGTATTGTGTCCATTTTAATACACTAGTCTGTTCACACAACAAAAATTGTCCATGTAACCAAGTTTTAAAATCTTACATCCAGACAAAAAGTCTTTTTGATCTTGTTTTGAGACTGATTTACTAAACAAGAACAGAAAGTGTAAGAATAATAATCTTGTTTTCAGAATGTGTCGGATTACTCATCTTGTTATCCTGGAAATTTGACTCAAATTAAGTGAGAATTTTCTGCCAAGAGAGTAAGAAAAATTTACTTGGTAAGATTTTTATAATACTTGATTTGATTAAAATTTTTCCTATTTCAAGAATCTTACCAAGTAAAATTTTCTCACTCCATTGGTAGAAAATTTTCACTTAATATGAGTCAAATTTCCAGGCTAACAAGAAAAATATTCTTACACATTCTGAAAACACGATTTTAATTCTGTTCTTGTTTAATAAATCAGTCTCAAAACAAGATCAAAAAGACATTTTGGCTGGACATAAGATTTTAAAACTTGGCTACATGGACAGTTTTTGCAGTGCAAAATCTGCTCTGGAAAAGGCAATGAATTGGGTAGTAATTTAACATTAATATTAAAGACATGACTTTCCTAAAAAGCACATTGCCAGAGAGCTTGTGTTGAGTTGTAGCCATTTTGGTCAAACCTTGAAACTAAAGTTATGTTCGATCTACATCTCAGCTAATACCACACCAAGCTCAGCATTTGAGTTCTACCCAGTTTTGTGTTTGCTAACATGGATTAGCCTTGGTGAACAACTTGAAATGTATTGACTCCAAAGGTTCATCAGCTGTATTTGTACATCCATCAATTACTTTCTTAAAGTTTCATTAAAATCTATCAAGTGGTTTCTGAGGTGAAATCTCCCACGTTTATTGATAACGTTTTTAGGAAAGATCTTGTATGATTTGTTAGGACTAAGTAAGTGTTGGGGATTGTTCTCAGCTACAACCACATTCATTTCTAGAACATTATCTGTCAAACTTACTGAATTAAAGTCATTTTCCTGTTTTCTAATATCAGTTGGCTGTGGCAGCCATCTTGAAGTACATTCAATGATTTTATTATGTTGTCCCCGTTAGCATATTATTTCATGAAATTACTTGGTATTAGGCCACATGCACACACAGATATTGGCAGAAACTTCATTATCTGCTTTTGCCTTTCATCGGTGGGCTATAATAAAATATCATTAAAGCTTTTGCAGTATGAGAACTATTGTTGTCTTGTATGGCTCTGTTTTCTCTGCTTGAAACCCAATCGGTTGGACCTGACCTAGTCAGTCAAAGGTTTGATCTTTCTCCTTTGTTTTGTGTTGATCAAGTGGTGAATATTTGATGCAACCTTTTCTTCGGCACATCATGCATCCCAGTGTAACAGGAGGATGAAGCAGCAGCTGGGACACTGTTTATGCTATCAGGTAAACCTTCACAAGATCAAACGACAGAAAGCACAACGTCAGCCTCGGAAAAGGTATTACGAAGCACTTTATTGGAAGCAGGAAAGACAAACTGCATTACGTGAAGGAGAAATGATAAATGACGTGTCGTGAGAGCCACTGCCTGCCACAAAAGGCCCAACGCTAACTGAACAGCGGCACCCAACTGGGATCTGATGTTTCCTCAAGTTTGGAACAAAGGCAACACAATCCAGAGAAAGGCAGAACTAAGGAGATGTGCTGCAGAATATAATTAATTAAATGAGACTAATTAGGAACATGAGAGCAGGTGCCAGGCAATGGGCTGACAGCATAGACAGCCAGACAACAGAAAAGAGAGGAGGGGAAAAAAACCTATGGGTAAGGGGTGTAACGTGACAAGAGGAGGGACAAAGCAACTTTCTGTGTTTTGTCACATGAAACCTCCAAGGAATATACGTGACAGAAATTGTAGATCCAGACACCATGGGGGTCTCTTCCTTTGTTTAAGACAGGTTTTCATTTCACCAATTTGAGGTTGATGCAGGCAAGAGATTTTCCTCCTCATTATGTCTGAAAGTTGATTCAAATTATATATAAATATATACTGTATATGCAGTGCAACATGACAACAAAGTGCTACAAGAGACAACACTGAGATAATACATATTTAGCCTTCAGCTACGCCAATCCAGATATTTATAAAGACATTATGCGACCCTGAAAAGGAAGAAGCGTGTACAGAAAATGGATGGATGGATGGATTATTTTTTCCTCTGTAGAAGAGGTGTCGAACGAGGTTCACATGTGTGTTATAGGGCCAGTTGTAATCAGCTTGGACATGTTTAACTTCAACTAAACACAAAACGTCATGTTCCTTGTCTTATTGCTGAGACTGAGCACTGCTAACAAAAAATAACTGAGCTCTACGTGGTATTTCCTGCACTGAAACAGCGTTTTAACACATTCTTCTTTAAACACCAAAAAGTACTACATGTACTGCTGACTAAATGTGATGGAAGTATTACTGAAATGTTATTAAAAGTAAAAGTTAGAGTCTTACTCACTGCTGAACTGTAGTAAGTCTTGGATTCTGAACTCTACCACTTTCTGACAGGGAATTCCCATGAATATTCAACATGCATTATGGGGGATGTAGTTTATGGTCAACTCTGGCTTTAAACTAGCCTAGCCTTCCTACTCAGTTCCGCTCAATTCTAGTTACCCTTCACTGCTCTGTCTGGGATTTCTTCCATAGACAAGGATTTCTTCGGGAGAATTTTCGTCCGGGCCAATCAGAGAACAGAATGTCTATTTTCTGCACAGTGTTGCTTGTAGTTTATTTCACCTGGGCCAATCGCCAAACAGAAGGTGGAGTTTTGAGCGATGTCGATTTTCTGCGCAGTGTTTGCTAGTAGCTGAATCATAAATTTAAAGTTTACCATTGATATAAAACCTGTTTTCACATAAAATTAAGAAAAAAAATTGGCAGTTTGGGACTGAACTCACATAGGGGCCAAATGTGGCCAACGGGCCTTGAGTTTGACACATGCTCTATAGGAAAAAGATACATCTGAGCAGACAAAAACATCAAACAGTCCACTAAATGCTGAAAAGCTACTTCTAGGGAACTTAGTAATGAATAGTCAAAAACGTAAAAAAAAAAAAGGAAGATTGTTGTTTCTTCTGATTTACCTCTGAAGTCAAAACTTTGTAATTTCAAGTTGGAAAATTGACTCATTGGGCTCAAATGGTGCATTTTCTAATTTTCTTTTGGTAATATATACCTTGTACCGACTGGGTACCTATGTTTGCACATGGTAGGTATCTGTTTCAAAAGACAATGTAAAAAAACAATTTGCATTTCTGCAGCAAAATGTTCCCTTTATCTTCTTTTTCTCTTTCACCAACATTATAGAAAGTCCAGCTTGATCATCCAGAGACGCTCAGGGAGAGCATCAGTCTATTTTATCGCAATTTGCTCACTAAGCAGTTACAAATGTGGCATGTGATGACAATAATGAGGTTTGATGTCACTTAGCCTTTGGGCTGTGTGCGTGGAATAGTAAAGTGGGACATCAGGGTGTTGCAGGTCCTCCACTCTCAACGCCGCGTGGGCCTTCTGCCTCTGCACTCGAGGTGACAGACACCTTGGTTAGAGAGTGAGCTGCCTCTCTAGGAGCGCAAGAAATTACTGTAGATCCTATTTGTGTCAGTGGAGGCAAGAGAGGGGAAAATTCAGCATCAGCCTGTTTATTCATTTACTTATTCTCAGGCTGAACATCGCTGGAGAGGAGCTCTGCGGTGCCACTCTGCCTCAGAACAAATGCTAAGTGTTTACCGGGGGACACGGCGGTGTGTCGTTTTAAAAGCACTAGTGATGTCAGAGACTATCAGGTCAGAGGAAGGAAAGCTTTAGCTGGATTTCGTTTTACCTAAAATGTCATGCATTAAATTGATTGAGTGAGTTATTGAGACTTTTCTCGTTTTTAGCAAATCAACAAACTCACCTGCTTGAATATTCAAAACAAGAAGGGTTTTTCTTTTTTTATTTTTATTTTGAAGGAATCGATAAACAGGTGACAGGGAATGGATCTGGAAAAAAAAAGCGAGAGAAAAGTCATTTCCCTGCTAACAACGTCACAAGTGATTTAAACGAACAAAGTGACTGCAGCTCGATAGGTTTGTGTGCAGATTTGCTAATTCACACAAACACACACAAACCCAGTTCAGAAAAAGACATGCAGCTTTAGTTTAATTATCAAGGGATGGCTCGGACTGTGCATCATCATTAGTTTGACTAAATAGCGTCGGTCAGTGACTCAAGTAGTGGTAAATGGCACAATTAGCAGGCTGAGCAGGGAGAGGTATATTCAATTTGAAAGCCTTCTTTCTTAATCCATCTCCTGTGATCATGAGATCTGCTGAGCTACAGGCTTTTATGCCCGCTGACATTAATCAGGTTAATTTCAAGTAAAATGTCAACATTGTAATCAAGAACTAGTACGCTTCAGCAAAACTTCTACAGATGCTAAAGTCAAGCAGCTTTCATTTCCCTAGATCCAGTTCAGCCCTTTTTTTTCTTTAGCAGATTCTTGTGTGTGCAAATTAGCACATTTCCTCTTCAGCTGAGTATATTTGATTACCAGCTAAGAAAAAAGATGCACAGATTAGTTGGGATTCTACATAGCAACAGACAACAATGAATAGCTTAAGCACAGACGCCCACCAGGGAGGCGTTGACATGCTTCCTTAACATGAATCTGTTGTTCCTTGTTCTACTTCTCCCAGTGCCCCCCGTGTCCCCGCGCTTAATCCCCCTGTGCACTTGCTCTGTAGCCCCTGCAGGTGCAGTGGGAATCCATAAACACAGCTGGTGCGTCTCCGTTTTGAAGCCCTCAGATGTACCTTCACCTCGCGCCTCACCCCACCAGAAAAAAAAAAAAGAAAAAGTTATCCAAAATACCACACATAACCCAGATTCACGAGGCTTGCTGGTTCGGCTATAGGGCCGCAGACTGGACAGGGGTGATGGGATAAAAAAATAAGCTGTTGATGTTTTTAACTTGAGTTTTAGAAGAATGTTGAGCTGAGCAACAGAAAAGCACTTGTCGAACGCACACACCTCCATCTAATCACACAGCAATTAATTAATTATCACAGTTGCAATTTAGCCAGTGATGTTTTTCTAAAAAGTTATGCTACAATACATTATTTAGACTGTGGTTAGAAAGGACAAAGTTAGCCACTTTATGCCCACTTTAGCCCATATTAGGCTATGTTTAAAAAAAGACCGTTTATAGCCTACTGTAACTATCATTTTATTTATTTATTTACCGTTATTTAACCAGGCAAATCACATTGAGACCTCAGATCTCTTTTTCAAGGGCGGCCTGGGCCTGAAGGCAACCTACTGTACGTGTTTTTGTGTTGTGGGGGAAACTGGAGTACCTGGAGAAAGCACGCAAGCACAAGGAGAACATGCAAACTCCACAGAGAAAGACCCCAGGTCCGAACCGGGGATCTAACCCAGGACCTTCTTGCTGTGAGGCGTCAGTGCTAACCACTGATCCATCGTGCTGCCCAAACATTATTATATTTTTATTATTATATAATTATAGGCCCACCTCATGAGTATACACAGTATTACACACTTTAAATGTGTAAAACTCTTTACTTTTACTCAAATCGATATAGTGGAACCAGTTGACATGACTTGGTTGAGTAAATTCAACGTTATTTGTTCAGAGTGTATGATAAGCATATTTTCTGCAGTAAATGTAAAACAGTAACAATGTTTGTCTAAAATGCCATAAAATGTCACCGTGTGTCTCCCTTGTGCTGAGGAATCTTGATGATGATGATGATGAGTGGGTATTGGTTGTCCTGTTCTCGCTGATTTAATACTCTTCTTGGCCTTGCATTTTTACTTGTTAAAGTGCAGTAGTCCATACCTGCCAGGGACCGTTAGTCCTGATTGCTTAGGAAATTCACCGCTGCCTTCCTGTGATGAAAGTGGACAGGGGTTAGAACAGCTCAATAGGAGAGATAAGCAGTCTTTGATCCAAACAGCCATGCAGAACATGCAAGCAGAAGCATCAGAAAATGTACTGTCAGGAATTCTGGATTTTTTAATTTACACCCGATTAAGCTGAAGTGAGGAGGAAGAGGAGTTTGGTGGAGTTGGACAGCAGTCGCGCGGTCACATTACCTGTCAGGTTTCCTCAAGTCTGTGTAAGCAAAGTCAAAAGAAAAACAAACCTGCTAGCAATCACTTGCCAAACACAAAAATCTAAAGTCTTTGCTTATTACGGGTTGTATTCATGTGCGCCTGTCATTCACGTCCATCTTCTGTGAAAAACAGCCCTTGTTGATCAAGACCAGTGAACAGTCTCATGCTGCAGATGTTTGCAGTATCTGCAGTGCACATCATTCTGCCTTAAGACATGTATAAAAAAGACCAATTTAAACTTGAAACAGCAATTACAATTAAATTACAATTTTAAATGCAGCATCGTTTCCTGAAAACCTGAGAATTTTTTATTATTTTTTTATAATTTTATTAGTAAAGACGTGGTTTTATTCTATAAAATGTGGACACTGTCGAAAGCGCTTGCATGAAAACATGTCCTCTGAGAACAAACGTCAGGTTTTTGAGTAATTGATATTTCCTTCAATCAAGACTCTAACAATTCCTTTAGTCCGACATTTATTAAAACAGTAAATTGATACTAAATATTGCTTCAAATCCCTCAGCTCATGCCAATTCACAAGGGTCAACTGAAAATACTGTCAACCCGTTGCCGCCCATTCATAAACTGCCTCTCAAAACACCTGAGGGGGAAAATTACTTCCTCATTGGCGAGCTAATGGTATTCATTTCTGTTAATCTACAGCCCAGTGTTTTCCAATTTGGAGGGTGTATCCCCTCGACTGTCTATTATGCTCGGGGGCCACAGGGGCTACTTTCTCCCCATCTTGTGGCACTTGAATTAAATAGAAGCGTCTTGATAGCCGAGAAGCACGAGGCCACGTGAAAGCAATTAGGACACTCCGATTCTTAGACAAAAGATGGAGCTGCGGTGGCTTGGGAAAGAATTAATTTGTACATAATGAAAGTCTTTTTTTATTCACATTTTATTTCATGACTCTTCTGGGCTCTTTTGTATGAAAAGTGCACTTCTTTTCTTAGCATGTCAGGAAAGTGGAAACAAATCTGTGGTTAATAGGTCCACTGTGGACACAAGAGGTCTATTACTGGAATGAATGGCCAGGACTGGCTGAAGGGACTGGTAGAATAGATTCAGAAATTGAGGTGGAAGTGGGCACTTCATTTTGAATTCTGCTAATATTCTTCTACTTTAATAAGCTTTAAAAAAAACTTCAAGAGCTACAAGTGTTTCTTTGTAGAGAGTCTCTCCTAAAAGAATTAAATAAGTTGAAAATAAGGTTTTACTGCTTTTTAAGAACTCGCAGGTTGCTTCACAATATATGAGAGTTGCCCTTTAAAATGAACAACTTTTTTTTCATAATACAAGATTAAAGTTAATGTTTATGTGTTGACACATTAAAAAAATAAGAGTACAAATGGATTTTTCATCAAACCTAGCACCTGTCAGTTGTACTCAAGACCACCTAACCTGAGTCCAAGTCAAGTCCAACACCAGAGTGTATCAAGACTGAGACAAGAGCGAGACTTTAGGGGTTGGACCAATTCAAGACCAAGAATAGAAAAGAAGGGAAAAAAACAGAAATTAGTGCCCTAAAAAAATACAGTATATTGTACACAGGAAGATAACTTAATATGTATAGCTAATATTAACTAAATCTTTTTGCGTGAGGGCCAGGTAAACAGTTTTGGTATAGAGGCAGATTGCTAATGTTAGCTAGGTAGCTTTGCAAACATCACTTCCACATTTACCTTTCTTTGTGCTGTCTTTCTGAGTGACGACAAAAGTTTAACGTAGTCCCCACCGTCTCAAGCACTGCAGAATTTACAAGTGCCTGTACGTGTTCTTGTTGTTTTACAGATGTATTCTTTGTGATTTATGTAGCCTAATTGCATTACTGAAGTTTGTGCAGACATCTTCTCCCGTTCCTAGACAACCATCGTTCACTTTCTTGGAGTGCCACCTGGGAGTGAAAGGTGGGGCCTGAGGGGGTGGGTAACAGCGGTAACAAAAATACAGAATTCGCTATGAGTCACGCTTAGATTTGAATCACTACGTTTTACATCCATTGAAAGCAAAGATGTCAACGAATAAATTGGACAATAATTGGGCAATTTTGTGAAATTTCCACAGTTCTGGCCTCAACTGAAATAAAATCCAGAGTCCTCAATGTCTGAGACTGAGGCAAGACTGAGTACAAATTCGGTCAATAAGACAAGACCGAAATCATCAAAAAGTGGTATTGAGACTGGTCTCGAGACAAAGACCAGTCTTGAGTACTACAACACTGCCTCTCAGGTTTTATTTAAGTAGCAAAGGTACAGAATGTATTATAGTGTCCAGTTTGCAGAACTAATCTATCCTAACTGGCTATTTAACTGAAGTTTATATGAGTTTAATTTTCATCACCCCTTAACAGTCTTTGTGACATCAGTGGGCAAAAACAGTGCCRTTTCTGCGTTTAAAAGTTTCCAGATGCTACCAGGGCCTTTTTTTTAAACCAGGGTTTCAGATGACTTCCTCCAGTTCTTAATTTTAGCATGACACCCTTTAATAAAATGACAGGCTTTTAAGGAATTTCTGGGGTGACTTTTAAGGGGCTCTAACCCACATGCAAGGCTGTAGCTGAGTGTTGTTCCAGGGTGGGGGGGRGGGCGGGACAGGAAGTTGAGGAGTGGTAATAATTTTCTAATCACAAGTGTGATGGCTTATAGACACTAAATGTTTGAGAGCAAACAATTTTCTTTCCAGCTGGCCTCTTTATAGATCATGAAAATATATTACTTAAATCAATGGGAGACAACCCACGCACAATGGCAGCCCTGCTGTTCAGTGATGGCTTTTGTGCTGGAGATAATCTAGAAAGGTCATCAATCATGTCATGTGTCCTACTTAAAACACACACACAAACACACGCAGAGGCTTGGTAATGCAATGGATTAAAATAAGAGTTGCTTCTTCTTCACACACAAAACATGGGTCCCTAGAAATTATCTGAGGGGAAAAGTGAGTATGCCATTACCATTCTAAGGGAAAACCTGACTCCAAACTCCAAAGGAGTCAATAATGCAAATTGTTCCAAATTCACTGTCAGGGCATGTGGTGAGACAGGCATTTTCACAGCAAAACACTCCCTGGTTGAGCTGGAAATGTACAATTGACCCTGTCTGCCTTTTCAAAATGGTGCAACATTATAACCTGGGGGAATGTGTTGTCATCCAAATGAGATAAGTTTATTTTCTRCAATGTAGCATTTGTTCCATCAGGCAGGGAGGCTRTAAAGCTCGAAGGATCAGTGGGGAGTCGAAGTCGGCACATGTGGCGCGAACGAGGAGCCCGTTGAAAAGGTTTGGCCACCGCCCAAATCTCTGCCTCTGCCTTCTGTGCGGGCTCAGCCTCGGAAAGCAGGAGGCCACAATATTGTGGAACAAATTTCCTCTAATCTGAGCGTGCTGGTCTCGGGGGCTCCGGTGGGAGAGCTGCTCTCATGTGCCCTCACCGCCTGTCCCTCGGATCGGACCGGTTTTACCCTTCACAGTGCCAGCACAACTCCATGACGAATGAGTTGTCGGCAGGAGGGGGGTGGTGGGGAAGGTTGGAGTCTCTGTCTCGGCCCCTCGCACGGGCTGCTCATGTGTGTTCTCAGCAGGCCAAGTTTCGCCTTGGGGAAAGGAGGCGAGTGGAGAAGGGCTGGCACAAGATTGTCCAGCTCCCACCTGCATCCTCGGAGCCAAAACAAAGATAACTTTAACAACTTTTACTGCCATCATTAGCCTGAGAGCCTTTTGTCGTGGTTCAAAATCAAACCAAAAGCTAAAACACAAACTCTTTTCTTTTCTTCATAGATAAATGAATAAACTTGTGGARCAAATGTTCAGAAAAGCATCCTATCAGAAGAAAAACATGAGCTGTTTCCATCTTTAACAGTCAGTTGAGCGGACAAYATTTAGATTAAATCGGATGCCAAAGGCGCTGATGGAGACAAGTCGCAGGTTCTGCTGGGGGACTAGATCCGTGAGCTTCTAGTCATTTTAAAGCAGCATGGTGGGCTCCTCAGCTCAGGATTGATCCAACCAAGAAAGAGTGGGAGTGATAGAGCCAATAATTATTTATGGTGGCACGGCTATATRCAGCTCCTCTTGGCACATTGTTTTACAAGCTTGTTGAGGAGGAAACATTGTTTTTGAAAGGGAATTTTAGCGTTAAAACTTTTGAAACAAAGACATTCCTAATGAATAAACTTGTTTATGAGTTTTGGGTGAAGTTTTCTTTTCTAAATCCAGAGGTGAGGAAAAACTTGTTGCACTTGAAAAGCAAATGAGAAAAAAAAAAGTCTAAAACTCATTTGAATAAGTGAAATAGTTCCGGTAATAAAAGAATCTGAACTGTCAGTGCTGAAAATATTTATTAGAAAATAATTTTAATCTCTGAAATTAACTGAGTTATAGCCATTTTTCTGTTGACTGCATTAGATTAGCTGCAGCAGCCATCTTGAATTGGTTTGGTTTCAAAAGGTAATCCATTGTAGATGTACATCCACTGACAGCATTCTGTGAATTTTATTAAAATCTTTTCATCTGTTCAAGAGATATTTTGCTAACAGACACAAGAGCACAGACAAAAACTGTCATTTTTCAGCAGCGGGTGATAACTCCTCGAAACACAACTCATTATTGATTGACAGTTTTCAATTTCTGATTTTAAAAACTTGCAAAGTGAATTTCTATTTCTAGAAGAATATTACACAAAAGCCTTTTTTTTATTTCCAACAAAGAGCTGTTTGAATGAAGGCAGAACAACAAGAAAAAGTTGACTTGTTAACACAGAGGGAAGGAGGAGGACTTGTATGCTCTCAAATGAGCAGTCTGGGGCATTTTCATGCACACTGAGGGGTGGACGGGCGAGGAGGAGGAGGAGGAGGAAGAGGGGAGTGATTTCCATAGCAACAGTCAAGTCCCCAGCTGTCATGTTTGGGCTGAGATAGGTGCTGTGAGCACAGGGACCACTTAACCCCAGCCACACTTCAACTTAGGAAGTTAAAATGCTGCTGGGTGTCTGTGCTGTGCCTCACTTAAAATGCAAACTCTATACCCCCGGGAAGATAAGGGAATGTTTCTGAATTAACCCAGGGATACAGGAGCAGCGCAGAAAGCCTCTTCAGAAATAATTAACCATCAATGCTTTGGATGTCATTGAGTGATATTWAAAAAACAGACATTTAATGATTCTGCCTAAGCAAAAACAAAAAAGATGACAAGAATACACATTTTAGCTAAAATGTCTGTTATTAATTGAAAATGGTGCAGCAGTTTRTACAAAACCAAATCCTGTAAAATCAAAAATGATCACCCATTTTTTTTATTTGCAGCCACTGGATTTATCTTTCCAATTACACAAACCTAAAAAAGTGAGCCAAAAGTGAAATTGTATTGTTCATGACACTAGAAGGCCAGTCAGACAGAGAACATGGGATTAGTTGTGTTTAAAGTGGTGCTTTCAAGCTGTTAAAACATGAAGACTGAAACAGGCCACAAAGAAAAAGCAGAGGAGTGAATCTGATTGGAGCTTTTTTTTTTAATTGAATTCAGCTTTCACTGATTTATTTAGTTGTCTGAACTGTGACGTTATAGTTTATTTCAATGTTTTTACATATTAAACAAGGTTTATAAAGCTTTAATACAAAGTAAAGGACCGGKTGGTCTTTAAGYAATCTAGTGTTTACCTTAGAATAATCATTTCCCTTAGTGACTGACTCTTTGTTTTATAAAAGTTGGGCTTTCTGTTAGTCTTTTTTTTTTTTTGAGTAAGTAAATATTTCTCAAAATTAGCAAACCATAAACTAAACTGCAGGTTGTCAGGTTTCAACTCTTTCTGCCAGCCTTTGCACATTGATTTTCTTTAAAAAGTTAGTTCCTAATTTTCTATCAATAAAAAGGTACTTGCTAAATGTGAAACGTTTTACTGCAGGTGATTTGTTCAGCTTTGCACACAGACTGCAAAAATAGAAAAAAGATGCAAACAGAAATGTGACGCAGATGCATCCAGTTGAATTTGAGGAAAATTAAGGRCGTATCTTTGTAGATTGGTGGTCAGTGCTGTGGTCTAATAGGATCCTGAGGCTACAGGTTTGAGCCCAGGTTGCAACAGGACTGGCATAAGACAGTTGCCAAAGCTTTTAAGCAAGTCTGCATGCTGTGGCAGCCCCTGCTGAAGAGAGCAGCTGAAAGAMTACCATTTGGCTAGCAGTAGCTGGGGAAGAGGACGGCAAAAAAGATCAGCCTAAATGAAATAAGTACAACAAAACATAAATAACAACATTTTTATCTTGTTGTGACTTCACACTATATAAAGTCTACTAAACATTTAATTTAAATCAATAGCCCTTGTAGATTTAGTTTAATGACTGTGATTTAAACATGTGCATTAGATCTGCATCTACGACTGTGTGCAAAACTAAAAATGTCCTTACAACAAGTTAGTGGACATTTAGATGTCTCACATCATAGTTCAGTTAGAATTAGGCTCAAAATACAGCGATTTTAATGTGTTACAAAAAAACACATTTTCATTCATTTTAACTTACTGTGCTCGTTCGTTGACATTCCATTAAAACAATTTATCTCAAGGCCACGTGATAATAAAACATGGCCACAATATAGTTTTGATCAGTTTGCCTCTTTGCAAGTGGTACAGAAATTGTTGGAGTCTGATTTTGAGTAGACCTTGTTTTTGTTTTGAACTGTTTAAATAGGGATGCACCGATGTGAATATTTCAGCTGATATTGATATCCATATTGCTGCTATGACCAGTAACCAATATTTACCAATATAACACAAACACAAATTATTTTTATATACATATGCACAAACACTTCGATACCATAAGAASCAGACAGCATCAATGTTACTATCATGATCAAATAAATACAGCTCAACCAACCATTTCCCTTCCCAAAACAGAAATACAAACAGCAACAAGTGGGAAATCAATTTTAAGTGTTAATATTGGCTCAGTTTTACTTATTGGACCAATACCGATACCGATGTTAATGTCGATATATTGTATTCCCCATTAATTTTATTYGGTGTATGTATAAACAGTTCCTCTTTTATAGTAGACTACTTAGGAAATGACAATGAATACCCTAGATGTGTGTCGGGTTATGGATTTTTCCTGAATGCAACATAACTCCGACTCCTTCCGCAGCAAAGGCATGGTGTGAAAAAGTGTTTGTTTTGAGTGTTGAGCTTCAAAAAATGTAAACAAACATACATGTCAAGTTGTACGGACTGTCCATAATTTACACAGATTTCCTCTCGTTTTGCAGGCATATAGAGCAATCTGACGTATTTTTTCAAGTTTCAGGGATTTTTTTCAAACCTCAGTTTTAAATTAATTTAACATGTTCGAGTCTGTAGGACATTAAAATAACAACAAATAACATCAAAAAACAATCTTCCAACCTGTTCGGCCCCTACAAATAAGACTTCTTCTGCTCTCCTTCCCTCCTGCTTTGCAGCACATGCTGTAATCTTTGCGGCCAACAGCAGCCGTATTACTACTAGTAGTACAGATTTTTTTGCAAAAATTACGGATTTTTGAGGCTCATTATACAGGTAAACTTCCAAAGGGGTTGACATGTATGAATGAAGYTTTTTGAACAAATACAACTCCAGTCACCTGCTATAAGCTGCAACTTATAAGAATCACTTCATGCCTAACACAAATGTCTGAAATTTGTCATTCATTCCTTTATTAAAATTTAATTAAATTAATGCCAACTTGTCTATGTAAACAATCAAAAGTCTTTGCATGGAAATGACAGCAATGATTATCTCATGGACACACGTTATTGCTTGGCCATGAGATTTACTTATTTTTATCCAGCCTTAACCTGTTTTACTTTCATCTTTCTTGACTGTGTCTCAAAGTCCAATCTCATGAGACTTTCAACCAGAAAGCCTAGAAGTTAAACAGGGATCACCCAGCCTTTTTTTTTTTTTTTTTTTTTAACAGTAACAGATATTGCTTGTGACAGGCCAGACAAAACGTCCCAGTTGTTCTGCAAGGGAAAATGTAGTATTGTCCCCTTCTGGGTGTGAATGGCCATCTAATCAAGCGCTCCTTTTCACTGCAGCTGGTTTACAGCGAGCAGCGTGCTGACCTCTCAGGGGCCCGCCTCCGTCCCTCCCCTCCTCCCCGTCCTAGGGGACCCTTCAACAAGCTTTAGAGGCCAAATGAGGTGTAAGTCTATTAAAAGGGAGTTTGTGTGTAGATCACAGTCCCTCTGGGGGTAGGAGCCTTTGCCTTGTCATTCAGGTGCAGCTAATTTCCTTCTGCTCCACACGAAGACATGGGGTCTGCCCGTGGTCCTCATCGCACTCAGACAAGATCTGCTGCTAGAATTTCAAATGGCTGCTTTTTGTGAAGGCAGCAGGTGATTTAATAAAACAGAACAATGAAAAAAAGAGATGTTGCCTTCACGTTGGGGGTCATACTCGCAGCGAATGTGGTGATTCTGTTCACTATCCAAAATATGTGCCAATGCCACTCTCAAAACTATGATATTGTGCAGTCACATATGTAAATATTTGATCTTGTCCATCGCTTCTTACTGAATTGCTTCACAACTCAGCTGACAGGTGAGAAAAGGGAAATACAGGAATAAGGCCACAGGCGATGCTTGAGTGAGTGTGAGTTATGCTACGTTCACACCGAACACGTTTTGAGCTGCAGGAGCGGCCGATTCACATGCAAAGTCTATGGTGGAAGCGCCTCTGGTCATGCGTCGCGTCACGTACATTTTGGGCGGTGCGCAAGGAAGGCGTAAGGGGTGCAGAGCGTTTTCCGCGCATGCGGTGCTGCAGAAGCAGCCGCCGCCCGAGCCGCCACCAGTGTTCAAAAATCTGAACTTTTCGCCGCTCGACGCGTCTCCCACTGAAAACCGAAACAGACGGACTGGAGATCTTTACCTGAAATCAACCGTGTGCAGTTGGATTTTCTGGCAGGATATATCAGCACCGATGTGGATCAGCTGCTCGGGACAAAAAGAAAAAAGTCCGTCAGCCGGCAGCTTCTGAGTGACGAAGCTAACCGAACAAATCGCCTCCAAATCATCTGGTGAGTTAATTATCTGCTGTGCGCAACGTTCGCTTACTTTTTAGTAAAAAACATCAAAGCCATTTTCTTTTATTTTATCTTTATTTCACCCGCCGAGGACATGCTCCTCCCACACCCCCGCTGCTGCCGCTGCTTGTTCTGGTCTGAACACTGGTGCGTTCTTCGGTCTGAAAATAGTGCATCCAACGAGAGACGTTTTGCGCTTTTTGGCCACTCAAAATGCGTTCGGTGTGAACATAGCATTAGTGTTTGTGGTGTAATTTGATTGTAGCTCAGGTTTTGTCAGAATAACACCATGTTCGACCAATCAGGACACTGTAAATAGGTCTGTTTATCCCGCAATTCAAGACAACTGCCAACTGACATTCAAAACATGAAAATGGCTCTATCTCAGTCAGTTTTGCTGATACTGACCTAAACAGTGGTGGGAGCTGAGAGACAAGAAATCTGAGCATGACAGTTTGTAACATTGTTTGAGATTGTGCAAAGTATTTGAGCAAAATGGCTACAAGGTAGATGAGTCCATCAAGGATGGGCAACTGGCAGCCCATGGGCTGTATGTGGCCTGTGAGGTGACTTCTGTCTGCCCTTCCCAAAAACATTCTTTTATTTTTTTTATTATTTTAGTAGATWTTTTTTACTTGAAAAAAAGCACTTAAAAAATTAAAGCAAAAAAATTTTAATGGAATTTCAAGGCAAACCTGTGTTCAGTCTTAGAGAGGATGTCTATAATGGTGCGTTCACACCGAATGCGATTTCAGCATCAGGAGCAGCAGGTTTACATACAAAGTCTATGGTGGACGCGCTTCAAGCAACGTCGGGA
>NW_013952441.1:413955-423164 GCF_001266775.1 Austrofundulus limnaeus | reverse complement strand
TATATATATATGCTGTATATCCCTTATTGAAAGAAATTTTGCAATTTTCTAGGTTTCAATTGGGGAAAAATAAACAAATTTAGTCAATTCTGATCAATAAAATCAGGTTTTTGATCACTCTTTCATTGAAAATGCTTGCTGTAATCAGACGAATTCAATAATTTAAAGCAGATTGGAGTGCAGCAAAATCAGCTTTAGAGTAGAAGTCACCAGATAGATGTGGAAAAAGCTAAGAGCCTGGTTATTTAAACACAAGTAATTTGTATTGTTGCCAATATTTTTTAWTGTAAGATTTTACTTTGTGATAAATTTGCCCTAATAATAAATACAAAGTCTCCATCTACATCGAACACCTGTGCCGGGGGACAAATTTGTAAACAAATCCTCAGTGTGTGAATGTGTGTACRAATGGGTGAATGTCTGTAWAAAGCGCCTTGGAGTCTGACAGGACTTCATAGTCCATTTACCATTTATTGTGGCTTCATGGGTCATGCTCTTATAGGTACTCAGAGTTGATTAAACTCACCCTTGTTTTGGTACTAATAAGTGTTCAAAACAGAAAACAGGCTATGATGTTATCGTTGCCCAAATATTCTTGCCATTTATACTCAAATTCAAAAGACGTGTGTGTGTGTGTGTGTGTGTGTGTGTGTGTGTGTGTGTGTGTGTGTGTGTGTGTGTGTGTGTGTGTGTTGGGAAGGTCAGTTAAGCAGCATTAACCTCTGGAAGACCATCTTTGTGAAATGCATTTGTTACATAGAAGGAGGAGGGATGTCTTATAATAGATTATTGACCAGTAGGCAGCAGCCTGCATCGCACCATGTGGTCCTAGCCAGCTTTTGACCTCTTCATCAGAGATGGAGCAGCCCACCTGCAGCCTACCACAAGGCAAGAGGACACACAGATACAGAATACCCCCCAAACACATGCAGCCCCACTGCAGCATTACAGTATCCACAGTGACTAATAGCTTACGGGGTGCCATTATTTGTTTGGTTGCAAAACAGTTTGCAGGACAACCTGAGGGGTATGAAGCTATATCCATTCATAGCTATAAAATTGGAGTCCCTGGCTCATCAAATTAAAAGTGCCGGAGAAACAACAATTGCTTCCACGAACTCAGACTACCCAATTAAAGGCAGGCAATTTCTCTCAGAGAGTCACACTCAGAATCTTTAATTGAAATCAAAATGAATATTGSTGGAACCCAGAGAGCAGGATGGAGTGAAAGTAGGAACAAAAGCTTCCTTTTCTTTAGTTCCACTGTCAGCTCAAGTAACATTTGATTTGTGAGAAATGGGCTTTTGAATAAATCTATTTTTTTTTTTTTTTTTGCATAGTCCAAGCATTAGGAGCGACTAAAAACACAAAGAAGGTGTAAAAAGAGAAACCGACTTAAGCCAGAAAATTAAGACTTCCAAAATCAGCACTCGTATCATCTGTGCTCTGTTTCCCTTGGCTCTGCCTCACTTTTTTTTTAATTGTTTGATAATTCATCTCCGAGCTCTAATTTACCCCCCATCGTCAGCCCTGTATGTTCGACCATCGTGTGAGACACTGAGATGAATTTCAAATGAGCTTGTAGAATATGAAGTCTCTCTTGCAGGGAGAGCGCCTATTTCTGGACATATTTGTTTGTTTTTCATCAACGTTAACCCTTTGGGCGAGTAATGTCCGTATGTCATCTTTTCCAGAGCACTCCCAGGAACGTCCTTGGGCTGGTTGTCGTGCTGTTTTAGCTGGAGTGATTTCTCAGTAACTCCTAAGTAGGAAACAGAAGATAAATTTTCAGTTACTATTAATTTAACACACTCAATAAGACACTTGTTTTATAACTTTATGCCAAAATTCTCTATGCACAAAATGACCTTTTGAGGTCATTCTTCTTYGCCTTTATAAGTAGAAAAAAATACAAAATGATGTATTGTATATGGTGTACTGATGAATCAATCAAGGAAGTTTATTTTTTCACCGCTATTCACTATCAACTCTGCCATAGCTAGCAACAATTTTTTAATTTTTTTTCAGATAATCTGATGACCATCTGATTAAAGAGTTTTATCATTGCCCTGGTTCTGCATGAGCAAAACAATAATTATGCTTCTGTGCAAAAATAATACACTTCTACATCACAACTAAATGCTAATTGTAGAGGTTAATTTGTAGCTTCTTTATTACCTTTTTTTCTTTGTTAACCTGTTCTTAAAATGACCGAGGCAGAGAGGTTTAACACGTGACAGCTTTCCATGGTAAATTACGTCTGTTTTGTCGGCCATCTCCTTTATTATCTTCTTCACAGAATATAACACTTCTTCTTCGTAGGTTACACTTACTCATATAGAAAACAGCGCCCTCTGTGGTCACATGGCACAACATTCTAAATAAATAATAAATCCCCAAAATGAGATGAATAAAATAAATGTCTTCACTAAATGATTCAATTAAAAAATACAAAAAAAAAAAAAAAACAATTCACTCATGATTTTACAAACATACAAAAATGGCGCTAACACTGATATTCATCAAGTTTTGCTTTCTTAGCTGTGGTGGCCATCTTGAACATGGTTGACTTCGAATGTGAATGAGTTATATTTACATCCAGTGATTCTCTTTTGAGTTCCATCAAAAGCCATTTAATCTTTTATTAAGTACTTTAGTACAGCGGTGTCCAATCCTGGTCCTCAAGRGCCACYATCCTGCATCTTAAGAGGTTTCTCTGTGTTGAAACAGGGAAACAAATAAAAGATGAAGGACAGCGGCCCTCAGGGGAGAGGATTGGATACCACTGTTCTAATGGTACAATGACATACATGTCAACTTGTACGGATTGTCTGTAAGTTATAAGGATTTGATGTCATTTTGCAGGTATATGGACGTATAGAGCAATCTCACGGATTTTTTCAAGTCTTACGGATTTTTTTAAAATAACTCATTTTCAAATTTATCGAACATGTCAGAGCCTGTAAGATGATTTAAAAAACAATAAATAACATCCAAAAGCCATCTTCCAACCCATTCTGCCGCTAGAAATGTTTTGAACTTTTTCCTCTCTCCTTTCCTCCTGCTTCRCAGCAGGCGCTTTCACGTCTGCAGCCGAAAGACCGACCCGACGGTGAGTTGTACTGATTCTTTGCAAAATTTACGGAATTTTGAGGCTTTTAATACGGGTAAACATCCGAAGAGGTTGACATGTATGCAACGAAGTCTTGATTTTCACATGAATTACAATCTTAGAGTACCTGCAAACATTGAAAAAAATGCAAATATTGGGTATTGTATAAAAAAAGGCCTATATGCCAATTTTTAGAGTGGTACTGTATAGTAAATTGTTAGGAAGTAGGAATGTGTGTGCAGAGGATATGCATCATATACTGTACTGTATTATTTTTTAATATGGAACTGATTTTAAGTTAATGTTTATTGCAAAATTAGTAAATTATTGTATATTATTCTATATAATTTAACTTGAATACTCTCAAAAAGGCATGAGAGAAAAACTAATTATCTTCCTTACTACACAGTATTTACTGTATTTCTGGTTTCTGTGAAATTACAAGGATAACAGTAAACTAGTAGTAGTTAGGTTCCATGAAAAAAAAACCCAGAAAGACTGAGTCCACAAAAACATATCGGCATTTTGCCTTTGACTGTGGGAGATAAAAAGTGTAGTTCTGATGTAATCTTGTGAAAACATTTCACGTACATCTCATCAAACTTAAAGAAATCTTGTCATATTTTGAAAACAAAAAAAAAAACATTACATGCCTGGTAAAAGTTTGACTTTGTTTCAAAACGAATGACATGTGATGCTAAAAAACCTGGACTGTAAACCTGAGCTACAAACATACAGCTCCACATGAACAAACACCCACACACGCGCACGCAGGACTGAGAATATGAGGCCATCAGAGCTCGGCACATTACATTGACTGGTGGAGGTCTTCACTGTTTAAGTGGCGGTGCCTGCTGAGGTTTTCCTCGCCGGCAGCAGGCCTTTAAGAGTGGTAAGTGGCAGTGATGAGACACCGTCCCCTGTGCCTCCTTCAGCTGCCATTCCCTTTAAATTGAAACAGAGTCCTGCAAATAAATGYGACATTCTGCGCAGGGAGAGAACGCCTGAAAGTTGCATTTCATATAAGCACCCGTTGGRGAATTGGCCCCCCAGAACATTCTGCTTTATTCTCTCTCTGCTTTTTTGTTATTTATATGATGAAGGAACAGGGCTACATCAGGGTCATTCAGTGTTCATTTATCTTTTTATGTTCTGTTAGGCAGGCTTCTGGGCAACCAATGGCTGTGAACCTGTGGTATGACTCCCCTCCTATGGCTCTAAATATTACAATCTGATGCTTTCACCTCTTGATATCAATATGCATTAGTTTTACCCCCTGTTCATTAGCTTTAAATGGTATCTCTCTTTAAGATTAATTGAAGCCGGGATAAAAGAAGATGGCTCCCAAGAGTGGCCTATTGTTTGTAATTCATGTTGGCCTGAAAACGGCAACAGTAAATCCTCCAAGTTGTTGTTAAGCTGCCTGTATTACCATATGTGGGCCATTTCCATGGAGTGACAGACCCCCCCACTCCACACACACACACACACCTCCCACCCCCTTGGATCAAATGGGGACTATTGATCCTGCAGCACTCCATTTCAAGTTAATTGTGCTTGAAATGAGGTGCACACGCTCAGGCATACCTGCATGGGGAAGGCTTTATTTATTTATATCTGCGCGGGAACACGTGTCAGATAAACAGCAAATATTCAATTCACGTCTTATTCAATTTTACTCAAAAAGCCAGTTGTGCTGAAGTGTGCTTTGACAGTGGTTGAACCAGATTGAATAAGACTTTGATTTGCAAAAAGGGCATTGCTATTTGAGGAGGGGGGGCATGCTTAGACAATGCAAAGCAAAGGATTGACTGAAATTATATTGGAAAAAGCTATGATTTAACCTCATCGTTTGTAAAAACCATCATTAGAATCCAACAACATTTTCTCCGCTTTCTGCTCAAGTGTTCCCATCTTGACAGGCGTTGTTTTTTTTTTTCTCCACAACTAAACCTAGCTGAAAATATTTCAGCAGGGGTCAGGTGAAATCTGACCTCCCCCTGACCCCTATTCCCTCTGACACTAGCGCAGGAGCTCAGCTAACCAGGCATGAAAAGCCCAGCAGAACTAACGGGACTCGAATCACTGGAGTTCCTCAGCAGATTTCCCGCTCAGCCTTCAGCGCGATCATGTGCCAGATTATGGCTTTCAATACACACAGCAGCCTCCAAATCACTTCACTCCCCCCCCCCCCCCCCCCCCCCCCCAGCATGGTGAACTAAAAGTGGGACTTTAAAGAGAAAAATATTGACATCGGAGGGTAAATGTTCCAAATATTATTCAACACGTCACAAATCTGATCCCTTCTTGAACACACGTTCTTTTTATGTTACATAACCTCAACAAAACTGAGTCACAGGAGAGTCAGTGACAATGACACTGGGGGAAAAAATAACAGTAATATTAAATTAAAGCAAACAGATTGTTTACAGTATAAAGGGATAATTCTGACAACGTTTTAACAAGAGGAGACCTCCAGCAGAACCAGGTTCAGGATGAGCAGCTATTTGCCTCGTCATGCTGGGGTTTGAGAGGGCAAGAAAGAAGACAATTGCACAATATGGTCAAGGTGTATAAATAAATAAATAAATAAATAAATAAATAAATAAATAAATAAATAAATAAGAGCAAATTTATGAAGGCAGTGATGGCATGTTTAAATATGGAGCATAAAGAAAGTAAAGAAAACAGAGTGAATGTGGGAATGTGGTCAGTTTGTCCTGCAGTGGTCTAAGTCCATAGCAGCATAACCAAAGGATAGCTTAGGAAACCCAAGTTAACCCTAGGATTTATCAAAAAGTAGACAAAGTTTCATCATCACAGACAAAAATTTGAGTTAGTTACACAAAAGAAGAACCTGATAAGTGAAAGCTCTGCCTCCCATTCTACTTTTAGAAACTCTGAGAAGCACAAGTAAACCTGCAGGTAAGATAGCTCCTAATCACTTCAGTTTAAGTAATTTTGACTAAACTAACAAGCKAGTGTTACCCTAGGGATTGCTGCCATATTAAATTACCCATGACATCAAATTTATTGTTTTAAATATTAATGCATTTTTGGAACGATAACACTGAGAACATATTGCAAAAGAAAACTTCACATCTCTAAGATGAACAGATGTTGAGATATTCTCATGTGCAGTAACAGGAAGTGATGTCAAAGGGGCATGTCTGCATGTGAACTGAACATTGCTACAATGGCTAACAACACAGACTGTAGAGAARWAGCTGRTATGTCTTTAGATYATTTTTGAGTCACTATTAGAGAGATGAAGAAAAGTCAGAGTTCYRATAATKTTGTTTCAATAAACAAAGACCAAAGAGTTTCCCTTTGATGTCACTTCSTGTTTCACTTTGGCTGAGCCAAGTTCACAAGAAAATATGCGAGTTATGTGACAAAATGTATAAAACCATTTGTATTATGTCAGTTTCATTAAATACAAAGATATTTTCTTTGACTTTTTGTATTTGAAAGATATGCGTGTCACAGCTACAATCTCAATTTCATAGTGAGTTATTTGAGTACAGACGTGATACCAAACAGCACCAGTCAGCAACAACTCTACTGACTCTTAAAGTGGCAGCACAGAGGAACATAAACAAAACTGATGCATGTAAAAATATTTTATTCTCCACTCCATCTACAAGTAAGATGATGATTGTTTTTAACCTCTCCACATAACCTCACTTTAAAAGATTTCAACTTCATTAATGCAACTTTGAGTGTAAATCTTTACTTCCTACAGCTCCAGTGTCAATAACTACCATCAGCTCCAGGGGTTCTGTGAAGAAAAAAAATAAATGAATCAAATAAAATAATTCAGCTCAGCACCATAACCCCTCCCTCAGTTTGTTTATAAGCCCATTCTTGTATAATAGTATATATAAATAAGTAAAACAGTGTAATTGATAACATTAAACAGGCAGGCATATTGAGGCAGGATTTAATTTGCATGCCAGATTAGCTTGCCATTGGTTGGGGCAGTGCCGTAGGGCAGCCTTTTCATTAATAGGATCTAGTCTCTTTTAATCCATTAAGTCAATTGAACTCATACATAATCTGATTTCAGAGGCACCGTGGAAATGTTGCAGTGCAGGCTTGGAGCAGGCCTTGGCACCTCCTAGGGTGCAGTGTGTAAGTATTTGTAAGGAGCACTAAAAAGATATCAATGTATGCAGAATAAAATGATTTTAAAAAGATCTCACATGAAATTGGGCTTTCAAAGTTTTGATAAAAGCAGCTCTAACATTTTGATCTTAGAAGAAGATTTTTAACTGCATCCTCACATCATATAAAGCAGCAACTCTGAGCCACACTTACAAAATCATAGATGATGCAAGGAGAGGGCAAGATGGCCTAAATCCTTGTTTGTGAGGCTGGCTGATCAGATTTGAAGAGGGAAACACTGCTGGAGGCACTCACAAGACAACGGGTCAACACAGTCCAGGTCATGCCTGAATGACCCAACTAGCCCCAGATTTACACACTGTACACACCCCAGCATCTGGGCCAACAGGGAGCCACACACAGTGAGACACACACACACACACACACACACACACACACACATGTACTGTGTAGATGTGAAGAGAGGACAGGGACTCACCACTGGGAAATCTATACAGTTTATAATTGGGGAAGGCTACAGAAGGAAGAAGAGAACCATAACAAATCTACACAAGGGTGCATACGGCTAAATAGACCTGAATGTTTTAAAGGAGACACAGAAAATAGGTTTATATGATTTTAATGCAAGACTGAAACACTTGGTATTTTATTAGATACTTTAAATTAAGGCAAATAACCAAAAAAGTTATTATTTTAAAAAGCTAACCGTTTAAAGTTGACCAAGTTGAGTTTTACCTGTATTTGTTTCTCAACTTTRATTCCCATATTTTGTGAGTGGGCTGCAATCAACTAAAGTATAAAATGCGTTTATTTTTGAAACAAACGACCGTGAATGCTGCAAATATACTAGATCACTAAAAGGTCAGTTAACTTCCCCTCACCTAAAGAATCAAARACATCATGCAGTACCTCAGTGATTTTTGTGTCAGAAGATTTGTCACTGCTGCTCCGAGGTCTTCCTGCAAAGGCAAAAGAGAAAAAAGCACACACACAATGGGTGAAAAATTAAATCCCTAGAGGAGGATTTAGGCACTTGTATAACTCCCCAATTATAATTTTTTTTCTTCTTTCTTCAAGAAGCCTCAGTGGCCTCCCTTCTGTTTATATGACTCACAAATATCTAATACTGAACTGTGTATAATGCCAGTATGCCCACATGACTGCAGAGAAGGTTCTTTTGCTTTCTGCCCGACTGAGTCAGGCATAATGGGAGGCTTGAAAAGCTGCGAGCTTAAACCAGCACACTCTTGACAAAGCCTCAACGGCTTGCTGGGAGGCTGTGCATTCTAGGAAGTTGCCCCAAAAACTAATTTTCAACAGCTCCTGGTCTGGTCTTAAATCTTTCTAATGGAACCACATCCATAGGCCACCGGACATTAAATACTACACTTCTATGTGAGCAATTCATTGACAATGATTGTTTGTATTTGTGTATTTAAACCATTGCCATCAGTCAAGGACAGGGGTGTTTAATCCTGGTCCTCGAAGGCCACTACCCTGAATGTTTTATTTGAATAAATAAGTGATTTTTCTGCAGAACTTCAAGGGGTAATTCGGTGACTGAAAGAGGTGTGTTGGAGCAGAGGAACAAGCAGGATAGCAGCCCTTGAAGACCTGGATTGTACACTCCTGGTCTAAGAAAGAATAAAATAAAAACTCAGCACCTCTGAAAACATGATGAAAAGGGATGGAGTTATAGCCATTTTGATCAAACCTTGTAAATTACCCATTGGAAGGATGGCCACCACAKCTAATCAACCCACACAAAAATGACTATACGTTAACAAATTTCCAAGATATTGAGCTAAAATTTGTTGTGTTTGTAGCTGACAGTTCTTCAATCGTATATTTAATAGATTATTTAAGATCAGACAAGTTATTGCAATGTCACACTTGTCATTTTAGAATAGAATAGAATAGAATAGAATAGAATAGAATAGAATAGAATAGAATAGAATAGAATAGAATA
>NW_013952441.1:410529-412263 GCF_001266775.1 Austrofundulus limnaeus | reverse complement strand
ATTCTAGACAGTTTATCAGCTAAAAAAAGTTAATTTTGGGGTAAGTTACTCTTTAATTAAGAATTTTCTGAGTTATTTGATCATGAATCGATTATAAAACACTCAGCTTTCATCAAACTTAYATCTCCCAGGACTTGCATACGAACTGTCAATATTTTCAAATCTTGATCAATATGATTAGCTTTAAACTAAGGTAAAGATCGCATTGATCWCAAGCGTTAAACATTAAAACCTTGATTACTGCTGACTTTATGRCATCCTTTTATATGGCTTGCATAGTTAAACAAAATGTCTGATTTATCAAAATCTCTAGTGTAAAGAAAATCTTTAAAAGTTGTTGTCCTCCAACAAAACCAATAACTTGTTTATTATTAACTTATTTTATTCACACCTAAGGATCCCACATCTTATTTTCCTGTGTTTCATTTTCTAACAACAATCTTAAATTCAACAMGACACATTTTGTGTATTTTTTTCTTGCCAGCGTACTTGCAATTTAAAGCACACTTTGTAAAAATGATTTTATTAGTCTATTTCATGAATTTCCATCAGCAGACCAAGAACGGGCCTTCAGTGCTAAAAACTGTGACTTAATCACAACAATATGTTAGTGATGACAAATAACATAAACTGCCAAAACGCCTTTGTCAAAATGTCTTGTGCACATTTAGAAGCCGGTCATCCCGAAGGGATGAGCTCCACAGAGAGTAACGAGGGGCCATATGGCATCCACAGCTCAAACCCCCCATGATCCACCCAGGCTGATTTCTCATCCGGTGTAGAGAAAAAGGATTTTGGGGTGCCAAACAGTGTTGGTCCCCGGAGGATGTTAGTGGGGCATGAAAGATAAGGAACTACCCATCCCAGACAGCCAGCTCCAGCAGATAAGAGCAGAGAGGGGGCCCCCTGCTCCATCTGAAACTCCACTGATCTACTTCAGGCCAGTGCAACCCTGGCTCGCATGGACGAGATTCCAAGAGTTATTTTACTAAAYATCTTTTATTTGACCTCACATTTTRCAACACAAAGCATCTTACATTGTATTTTGTTTTTACCTTTAGAAACACGGTTTACATTTACTCCTCAAAACTTTAAATGCATAACATTTTAACTATTGTTTCCTGTAGCAGTGCTATAATTTGACACTGTGAAGGACATTGCAGAGATGGTATTGTGTTGTAAGTGATTTATTGCCTGGTTTATGAGACATTATTTTGGTGTCAGCAGTCTGCGTCACCATCCTTTTACCAAACACTCGCATATCCATAAAAAAAAAAGTTTATAGTGTCAACGATACAAGTGTTCGTGCTCTTAGTGTGTCAGCAAAAACYATATTTTAGAATAACTGACATCTATTTTTATTTTACAGCTGAAATAAGCACGAGTCAGAACTTAAAATACTGCTTCAGAGCACTTTTTTGACATCAATCCTAAGCATTTTTATGTAATCAACATCTACTTCAGCTGACAAACCTTGTAAAAGTGCCAGATATTTTGAGATATTATAGCTGCCACCTAAAGCCAACTCTAACAAAACTGTTGGTTAGCATTCCTCTGTGTGAGAACTCAGTGCTGTTTTATTTGGAAAGTGGTTGATTAAAAAGAACCTTATTTAGATTTAAGGTAAGCATCAAGCCTTCAGAGGGAAAAGCAATTATTTGCTCGACGTGTACTGTTTTTCACACACGCACACACACACTCACACACACACACACACACACACACACACACACA
>NW_013952441.1:395299-410008 GCF_001266775.1 Austrofundulus limnaeus | reverse complement strand
GTCAATCAAAAGAGAAGGGTCTAGACAACAATTTTGACATTCTGGTGTTTAAATATATATTACCAACTGTGCAGGACACTTTAAATTGAAATGAAAGTAAATGTGGAACGCAGGCTTTCCATTGCCCTTTAACAAGCATTTGGACAAATTTTTATTTGCAGTTTCACATTCAGATGTTAAAGTGAAGTACTATGCAAAATCGACTTTTTGGAGCTTTGAGAAATCCTTTAATATCCTGTGATGTGGAGCTGCCTAAATGCTTACTGGTAAAAGCACCACCTATTTGTACAAAGCTCCTCCCTGGAGCTCAGTCCACAGCTGAGCTCCTGTCCCAGAGAACACCCCTCCCATGAAGCATTACTGTGAAGACATGCTGAAGTTGGAGTGTCCGAAACGATAGGCCAGTTTTAAGACGTTAAGGCTTTGATGCAAAGTCATATTTATTATTTATGTATATTGTCCTCAGGTAACATAGTTACTTGATTGTGGTATTGAATCGTGCCTGGAAAATACATAATACGCACTTCCTCACCCCCCTTTTAAAAAGGGTCACTTTTTGCAAAGATGAACCCAGGAGGCAGGCACAAAAAGTGCTGGAAGCTCAGTGGTCAAAAGAAAAAGTGCTTATTTTACAAAAAGTATGTTGACGTAGAACCTAAGAACTCACAAAAGGCTCAGACGGACAATACAAAGAACAAAACGAGACTGGAAGCACAACTGACCAAAAGAGGAGCGAAGACAGGACAAGAAATATAAAGCTGAGTAACTGAAGGGATAACTGAAAACACCTGGGAAGGATCAGCAGGAACAGGTGTGCATGGGAGGAGCTGAGGAGGAACCAGAGATGTATAAAGTTCTTGAAAAACGTACAAGTCATTAAACTGCTCATGTTTTTGGGAAATTAAAAGTGCTTTTACTCTAAGAAGTGTGGAATTTACTAAGTTAAGTCAACAGTTGACATAACTTGGTTAAGTAAACTCAGCACYTATTTAGAGTGAATAATAACTCATTTTATAATGAGTTCTGGTCATATTTAAATTTATATAGTGTAACAAAGTGTTAAATTTTAAAGAAAATAAGAAAAAGTATAATTTCTATGTTTTGAATCTAACAAAATAAAAGTAAAAGTTGCAAATAAAAATAAATACTTGGTAAAATTACAGATCCTAAAAAAAATAATTTGGGAGGAACACATAAACTAAACCGACAGTGTAATTAGACATTAAAACAAAGCACAGAATGGACAGTAAACACAGAAATAAGCTAACATAAACCTCACGAAAAGAGTTAAGTTACAACAATATTGTTTTTGGTGTTTGCTAACTCATGACCAGTTTTCAATCATGTAAAAATCTAAAAGTAAGTCTTTATCAACGTAAAATGTGATATTTAGCTAGACAGTTACATGTTTAATACGTTATACACTGTATAGAACCAAGTATAGGGATCGCAATCTTTTACCACTGTTACTTTGTAGGTCAAAGGGTCATAATTTTGGACCCACTGAAATACAACAATTGTATTTTTAGATGAGTTCTGTTATTTTTTTTCCAGTACAACATTTCACCAATGAAGATAACTATTTTCTGCCCCCTGGGCCCTTGCAGAAGTCTCTTGTAATCTTTTCTTTCCAGCTCTGTGACTTAGTCATCTGAGACATCTGAGAGTCCTGCTCTTATCATTCTGACATGATGCTTGTTTGTACCAAGATTATTTCACAATCAAAAAAAAAAAAAAGATCAGCACAACACAAAACTCCATTTTACACCTTTCATTTTTCTCTCACAAGTCTAATAATGGCCGTGTCTGGATTTTTTTTTTTTTTTTTTTTTTTTCAAAAAGATTTGTCACACGACTCTCCTCCGCTGCTCAATAGATGCTGCTCAGTTAATGAAGTAACAACAAATTGGGCTGCAGACTAATTTGGAATGGCGTTCCTTGGCCCCTCTTGGCCCGCAGAGATGTGTTTCATTTTCTCTTATCAGTGATTCAGTCATGTGGATTTACGCATGGACGCTTCTGTCTCCCCTGATCGCTGTGCTAATGGAAACTTCGTTAATGTCATTAATCTATGGGCCGAGACTTGTACCAAACACATATTTTGCTGTTTGTGCTTCATTTGTTAGATAACACTAAGAGCCTCCTTTGTGTCAGACTTTATTGAGAATGACATATGAATCGAAAAACAACTGTGTTAAGAAACAATATGGTGATATTTTAATATGTTTTTTTAATATTAGTTTGAAACCTTGACAAAACAGGCTAAAGAAAGGCCGAATTTCTATTGTTCGAAGCACAGTCACTAAGAAATAAACTCTCTCTCTTCCTCTTAAATCTAATATCTGGCTCCCTCCAAAGTAAAAGATGAGACAGCCCCAGCATCTCTCAGCATCCACTAAACATAACAAGATGTGATCTGTAATTATGCCAGAACACTGAACTCTGATCTTTGCTGCCTGGAGGACACAAGTTCAACACACTAACTCAAAATTCTGCAGCGTAGATTAGTCAGAGGGCAAAACACTTCTGCCAAGATAAATCGCCATCACTTTTATTGTGTACATATTCTCCATTAGGTCATTCGCTGTGTTTTTATTGTCGCCAATTTGAGCACCGCCAAAAAAAAAAAAAACTTGGATCGTGKGTGCTGCTCTGAGTCGGGGTGGTGACAGAAAGCTTGAGGTCAGATTTGCAGGGTGAAGGTCACCTTTTACATAGCTGGACTAAAGTGGAGGAATGTGTCTGTTTTTAAGGAAGAATTACATGTAAAAGGCCTCATATAGGGGGAGAATAACAAGCAAACCGATTGCTTTGGGGGACACGTTGCTGAAAGTGTGAGGTGTAAACACCAGCAAACACGAAATTTGAAAGCAGATTGTATAAAATGATTTGACTGATGCCATCTATTGTCGTACAATTTTCCTAAAAGCATCAGTAACAAATCAGAATAAATGCCATAATACATTAAACATCTTGATTATTAGTACATATATATTGAGACTTATATATTTATTGTATAAATATTGAGTATTGATAAGATGTGACATAGTGTAATCACCAAAATGTTTTTTTTTGTGTTGAACTCAGAAAAATAGTGATAAAGAGCCATTTTCTCAGAACAAGAAAGGTTTTATCCACATGGTTGTGACCCTCTAGTCATTTAAAATAAATTGCAAAATGAATAAAACTTTCGTTTTAACTATTTTAAAGTTCCTGTCCTGTGTACTCAGAAGTACATATGGTTATTGGGAATTTTTCAAAACGTATTTAACTTTTTCCTAAATGTTTCTTAGAGGCTGAAAATACAGCTGTGTCTGACTTTATGTGTGGTATAACATACTTTTCAAATTTTTATTAAGCCCTCATTTCCTTAATACTCATACCAACCTTAKAGTTCATCAGCCTCAGTACTTCCCCACTTTAAAATGCGTTTAAATTGAGCTGCACAGATTTTAAACATACATGTTTAATCATGCCGATTTAAAAACCCAACGTTATTTTTTGCTTGGTTGATTGACGCTCACAAAGGCACTGTAATGTTGTCATTAGTTATGCTTCTGTGGTGACCAAAAGATGGATCCTTAAGTCCCGGGATCCAATAAGTTTGTATATGAATGGTTGGAGGAGATAAACTACATCAAATAAATGAAATAACTGATGGAAGACGGAGGGAATGGCTTCTTAATTAAAAATATGAAAATGAACAAAATCTCTGACACTGTTTTTTGGGCCTGTGTGAACGGCTGCAGTAATTCTCTCTTCATCTTAAAAACATCAAAATAAACTTGACTTAAGCTGGGAAGTATTTTTAACCAGTTACTGACTGTTATATCTGGTTATAACTTAAGTGATCGTCATGTCCTWGAAGATTTTTATATTGTTTCTTTATTATTTTAAGCTAAGTATATTTAGTGACTTTATTTTGACCTTTTGCATGTAACAAAACTGAGCACATTTTCATGCTTGCACCAAATGTGTCGTAATTTAGAACATCAAGACAAAAACACTATCTGTAGTTAAATAACATGCAATGATAATTCTGTATGTTTACATTCACAGGCACTTCAAATCAGGACCTGTCTGTCGCTGAAGTCAAATTATTTGCTGTTTTTGTTGGTGCCAGAGCAAAAATGTGTGTTTTTTTTTTAAAGGGAACAGACATTAACATTAATTAGAGGCTATATGGAGAGGTCTACCTCAGAGCAAACACTGAGACAAAAGAGCTGCAATAAATAAATAAATAAAAATACAATCAAAGGAAAACTGKGCAATTTAGCAACATAGTCACACAGAGCAAAACAACGTTACTACACATTATCAGTAAAGRTTTCTCCTAACTTAAGCTTGAATTTAAGTTGAATTATTTTATCGTTTTAGCTTTTAATATGTTAATGAACAAGAATTTTTAGATGTGGTTCAGTGTAAAAATCACATCTAACTAATTCGGTTTCAGCGCTCTGTTGCTGGGAGTAGAGTCTTCTCTCTGCCAGATGGTTTCAAAAGTCTTTGTTGAGGGAAATGTTTGATCCTTTCAAGGTTTTAGTTTTGGTCAGAAAAGTTAACTTGTCATGTAGCTGCAACAATCTGACCACAGTGTTTTTTGTTTTGTTTTGTTGACAATGTTGAGGGTCCAGCAGTAATTTTCTCCTTTTTTACCTGGGATGTAGATTTATGTTCTCCTTTGCAGACTTTCACAAATCCACAAAAATATTCGTGTCTGTCACATCTTATCRGAAACAGAAATCAGAGTTGTGTCTAAATCTGTCCTGGTTTAATTCCTCAASCAAGCTATCAACGTTTTTGTGTCATTTCTAGGCTCATCTTGCAATCATGCATTTTGAAAAATCATTTCCTGATGCCGTGATCTGTAAAGAGATTTTAAAGCTTTTTTTTTTTGACCAAGTAAAGCTCAGAATAAATAGCTAGACGCTAGTCCAACATAGGGTATAAGCATAACTTGTGACGGGGTTAGGGGGTTATGATCCCTACAATAATTTAATCCAGTCAATATGACACCCCCTCCCCCAAATAAACATCACAAAGGTGTTGTAATTTTTCCTAGCCAACCTGTAGTTCACCAGGTAAATATACTCTTCGAATATTGAGAAATTGATGTATGTCATAACACGTACTAAAAATGTAAAATATTTGTTACTGGTGGAAAAAAAATGGTAAGTCTTTTCTCTTTGTTGAACTGACGTGGAACAGGAAAGGTGCAGAGTAAATACAAAGAAAACAAGAAAGTTAGGTAACTCACAGTAAAAGCAGTACAGTGTATTTTAACCCCAAAATATCCTGAATCGATTTACAAAAGAAAGCATAAACTCAGTTATGCCCTTGTCATTCATTGTGTGCAATTAATCATCAGAAAAACAGTCAACAATTAATATTTGCCTGATTGCAATTTTGTGTGCGACAGACCATCACTAGCAGGCCCAATGGTGGAAGGTGGCGTGGAGCAGTAAACGTTAAACCCTAACGTTAACGTTAACCCTAACATTAACGTTAACCCTAACGTTAACGAACTTGTTTGATCACCTGAAACACAGACATAAACTGGAGTACAAGGAAAGCCAGAAAAATGCGGACTGAGGCGACAACGTCGGCCACATGCAAGCACAATCGTCATCTATAAATCGTCATATCGACTAATTAATCGTGATACATTTTTCTCCCAAAAGTGCCCGACCCACACTGCAAAAAACCTAACCAAGTTTTAAAATCKTATATCCAGCCAAAAAGTCTTTTTGATCTTGTTTTGAGACTGATTTCCTAAACAAGAGCTGATTGTGTAAGAATAATAATCTTGTTTTCAGAATGTGTAAGATTATTTGTCTAATTAGCCTGAAAATTTGACTCAAATGAAGTCAAAAATTTCTGCCAGTGGAGTAATAAAATTTTACTTGGTTAAGATTCTTGAAATACTTGATTTGATTCTTTTTTTTTTCTTATTTCGAGAATCTTACCAAGTAAAATTTTCTGACTCCATTGACAGAAATTTTTCACTTAATTTGAGTCAAATTTTCAGGCGAACAAGACTAATAATCTTACACAATCTGAAAACAAGATTATTATTCTTACACAATCAGTTCTTGTTTAGTAAATCAGTCTCAAAACAAGATCAAAAAGACTTTTTGGCTGGATAHRAGATTTTAAAACTTGGTAAGATGGACAGTTTTTGCAGTCCAACAGCTCCAACCCATGAGCTGGATAATTTAGCTCTGATCGTAGCTTTGGCTAAGATAAACTAGTTCCATCCTTGTAATGTGACCCCCCACCACCACACATAAACCGAACTCACACACCCCGAAGCAGCATCTGTAAGCTCCTCTGTCAGCAAGGACTTTGTGAGCACCTAAAGAGGAAACTCAGATTTATTCATTGTTTTAATAAGAACAATATATTACACTGTGCCTGGAGCTAAAACGGCATCATGAATTGAGTGAACCAACTTCATTGTTGTGCCCTGGTATAAAATGATCAGTTGCTATTGATCAATAATTTAGACAAGTGCCAGATTATTGACAGGAAGACAAAATATGTTTGGCCGACAATGTTTGAGAAATCCCCTCCATACACTCAATCACTGGAACAGAAATTGCTCCATGGAATATAATATTGCACCAATGTTTCTTTTCCCTCCTGCAGATCAATGCTAATTGAGGTTCTGGATGATGAATGTAGTCTGAAATATTTTTTAACCCACGGAGTGCTGCTTTGTAACAGAAATAAAAGCCTGCTGGAGGATTGTATTTTTTCTACGTGTAAAGGTAACAATGTCAAATCGATTTCACCTTCTAATCAAGTACCTTAAAATAAAATAATGAGTAACATCACAATGCCTTCTCTGAGGAGCAGCGGTAAAAAAAAAAAACAATATGACGATCAAAACATCCAACAAAAGGATGCTGTTCAATCCCTGAAGTCCCCCAAAATTCAGCTTGTGGCCGGCACGCAGCAGATGKGGTAAATCATGCCATCATGTGGAAAATAGACCTGTTGTGTTGTCACAGAAACGTGATCCAGCAAAGTCTGCCAAGTGGACCACCAGAGGAAACCGCAGGAAGCTGCGGCAACAGGAGGAAGCTCTTATGTTGCATCCGGTGTGTCAGAAAAGATAACAAGATCCTGCAAGTTCAGCTGTCACAATCTGTTAGGCAGGTGAATTATTTTTTACTTTCACTCAAAATCACTGGAAAACAAAACATTTGTATATATTACATCTGTACCCATGCAATAAAACCATCATGTCGCTGTCATAAACTGTTGTTTTWAAAAAAAACTAATGCAAAATTCCAATAACAAGTGACATTTTTGACTCATTGCTGCCATCAAGTGTCAATTTAGGTTATAAACCACAGATTACCAATCTGAACAGACTCCTTTAAATACAATGATATAAATAGGAGGAACTGTGTTCCACCTATTATAACCTAAAAACATGGAAGTATATTTATGTAAGCGTCAATAATTAAAATATTCATAACGTTTACATTTTTAACAGATTAAATTATGCATCAGAAAACTGACAAGTTATTTTAGGTGGTATTTTTACATTTATTTATTTTTTAATAACTCATGTACTGTGTGACAGATCAACAGCATTTCAACAAGTTCTTTTAAAATCTATTTAGAGACTTAGTGGGAAACAGTCTTGAACAGATTCAAACAAGCAGTAAGAGTGTGCATTTAGATAAAATGATTTAAAGGGTCACCACTCACGTCACCAACATTATATGCTCATCATGTCATCTCTGAGTGTCTTTAATCTGGAAGAAAGTCTCAGTTTTTATTATGAAACTGAAAAATAACAGCTGATAAACACACTGCAGTGTTCTGCAGTGACTTCATTTACCTTTAATTAAAAGCAGAAATCAAAAATAAAAACGAGAAAACCTTCACAAATTAAATGAAGACGTTTCTGTGTGATTTTGGATGACCTGACCCTTTTTACGACAGAAAAATCACGCAAAATGAAACGTTTAATAAAACGCAAACATTTTTAAATGTTTCCAAATGAAACAAAAGACAATCGCTTTGCAGTTTGTTTTAACAAGCAACAAAATAACACAATACACTTTAGGTAAAAATGTTGTTTCCCCCCCCAAAAAAAATTAAATTCAATTAAAAAAAGCCACATTGTTACGACACCAAGTGATAAAGGAAAAAGTGCAGCTTGGACAAGAGGCAGCGAAGCTGAAAAGTGTTCATGGCTTCCTTCAATGAGTTGCAAAATAAAACTTAGTTTTTGTGACACCTTAAACATCCACTATTGGTCACATTCCAGTGATTTATTTTATGTCCACATTTTTAGTCACGTACTTGTGAAAACGTCAAAATCACATCTTCCTGAAGCATTTGTCATAAACGTGTCCACGTGATGCAGCTTTTAAGTGACAGCTGTAAGTCGCCTGCAACAAAAGAAAGCACAAACTGAAATGACTGTCAAAAACAACTGATGGTAAAAAAAGATTCAACTCCAATTGTGGCTTTTTTGCGACAAATTTCCATAGAAATAAATAAAAAAGTGATATGCAACAAAACAAATACCTTACCTGTGAGCACCTGCTGGGCAGATATATTCCCCTTTGGCTAAATCTGCAGGTTGACAAAAGGGGCAAACCCCAGCACGTCTTGAAGAAGCACCAGAGCCCTTTGTAAAGGCGGCTCGACATCAATCACTACATTGCGCTTCCGCAGAGGATCCAGGCTCGACTCTGTCACATTGTGACAGTGATTCACCCTCAGGGACTGCAGTTTTGGGCAATATTCTGCTAGAGTCCTGTGAGCACAGCAAGCAGGAGAGCTTATGGATAGGTGAACAAGGGGGGTTTTGGCAACAAGTCTGCAGTTGAAGATAAAACGTAACATACCTGATGGACTGGTTTCTGACCCGCAGACAACCTGTCAGGTCCAGCTGCTCCAGACCCCTGCAGTTCTTGGCCACCTCTTCCACCGACTCGTCCGTAATGTTGGCGTTGACTGCCAGTGATAGAGACTTCAACTCCRAACACTTCCTGGCCATGTAGCAGATGGCGTCGTCTTTCAGCTGGCGGCAGGCGGTGAGGTCGATCGACCGGAGCCCCCCRCAGTGGTCAGCCAGGCTGCGCAGGGACAGGCTGTCCACCCATTCGCAATGAGCCAGGCCAAGATGCTGCAGATGCATGCAGCTCAAGGATACAGCCACCAGGGAGTGACGGGTGAGGCAAGCGCAGCCGCTCATGTCCACCCTCTGCAGATGCTGATTCTGGCCGACGACGGGCAGCAGTTCCTTGTCTGTAACCCAGTTGGAACAATTCTGAAGTGACAAGTTCTGGAGAACTTTATTGTCCTTTAACATGTTGCAAAACGCTTCCTTGGGAATGCACGGTCCTATCTGCGAATGTTACAGCACAGCAAAAAGCTCAAGAAATGTTTCATTCGTCATTAGAATTTGTTTCATCATTGCTTACCAGTGAAAAATTAAAAGTCCTGCAGTTGGCCAGGCACACCTGGACGAGGCTGTGAAACTGCTTGCTCACTCTCTGCAGGCTAACGAGCTGCTGTAGAGGTAAATGGGACAAAATATGTGGGACGAGGACATCCTCCCAGGGAAGGTCCAAGAGATGACATCTGCAGGAGAACACATATTACAGCTGAACTTTGACACTACGCAATACGAAAACAAGCACATATTTACAAATTCACAAATAACAAAATATAATTCAAACAATTAAAATTGTTTGTGTAACGTGTTACTTTGACCATGTCGCTATAACACATATTTAAACCTTTACTACAATGGGACAAGCTACAGATTTAGTGGCTGAGTTATTCCTCGCGAGCTATCGCTGTTAGCCTATTAGCTAGTCTGCCGGGTTCACCATTTCAGTTGTTTTTAAGATATAAAAATCCTATTAAAAGCCACTTACGTCTGCGCCTTAGCCTCTTCCTCCATCATGAGCCGATTATGTTACACAACCTTCATCAGGCGGTGCTGTTCTTTAATTAGATACCAAAGCAGCATATTTTTTGCTTTAGCATCTTGCGAAGCGTTTTGAGGCGTAACCTAAACCACAAGGTACCTTCACGAACAGTCGGAAAATATTGTTCATTAAAATTCAAATACGACCCAACACATAAAATCGCGAACTTTTCCAAATTTTCTCCGTTCTAGAAAGAAAATAACAAAAGGTAACGCGTTAAAATTGAGTATTAACTGTAATTTCCATCTCAATATGTGTTTAGGAATAAAATAGCGGCTGTTGCCAAAAATTGCATTTTTGGTTTCGTTTACAAAAACATTAACTTGCGTCGCATTCTTTGTGAGTAAATGTGCAACAAGCTGTTATTTACGTACAAAATAYATTATTTATGATTGCTTTGAAGGTTTATTTAACAAATGAACCACTGTTTACAGCATTTACGTTGAGCTTTTGAACGCAGCGGTCTTAATTTTTCGGATTGCAGCAGACTCGAGGAAATAAATGAAATATATTTGTTTTCCTTACAATAAAATTACTTTTTGAAATATATTTATAAATACCTCTTTGATACGGTTTCCCATTACTGTCTCATTTTATTTAAAAAAAACAATGTTGCATTTGTGTGACAAAAATCTTCAAAAATATGTAATCTAATAAGAATACACATCATTAACTTTAAAATCAAAAACCAAAGCCCTAAATTTCCTGTGGCTAAAGGAAATGGATGCAGATATTTTATCATTAAAACATATAATGTGTAATTTAATTTTTCAAATATTTGTTTTCATGGAAGCCATGTAAAAAGTAGTAGTAACACACATGTAAACAGGACTGATTGCTTTATCCACATGAAATCTGTTACCACCCATATCAAATAATAATTTAAAAAGTATGTGGAAAATTCTGATCAAATAGAAATAAAACCCAAATCATTCAGTGTTTATGCGTTACAGAACAAAAGCTCAGTACAACCACAGTTACAAACAGCTTTGCTAAACCATTTTATCTGCTAATGTTGGACTTTTTGACACAGTTAGAGCAGAGGAAGTCACTAAAACAAGAACAATCTACTCTAAAACCACAATGGTTACTTTGAATTTTTAGTGACCCAATTCTATAAAGTTTATTTCAAGTGCCGCTCTTCCTGGTCGAACAGTTAGTCACCCTGCCACCTCACCTCTGCTCCGATGAACAATGAAGTCAGTCACGCTGAACAATTGCTGAGCCATGAGTTATATTTCAGTGAATGAGACGAGCCAACAGGATGGACGTGTGAATACTCACTCCTGTCGTCCAAATACAAGGTGAAGAATGAGCATGGCAGACGGGTCGATCTATGATTTCTCTGCAGAGACTTTGGATGGAGAGCAGGTTCCTCTGAGCATCTACAGAGGAAAAGTGCTGCTCGTTGTCAATGTTGCAACCTTCTGAGGGGCAACAATAGAGGAGGTGATTCCTCACTGATTACATTTTGAATTAATTATTTTGGCTGTTTTTATTGAAAGTGTTTTGTTTTGTTTCGTATTTCCTCAGTACCATCGACTGAATGCACTGATGGAAATGTTTGGTRACCTCAACTTCACTGTTTTAGGATTCCCCTGCAACCAGTTTGGTCTTCAGTCACCAGGTAGGGATCTCTAAACATTTATTCCGCCCCAATTCATAGCTGAACACGGTGTGAATCTAGAGACATGTATATTACACAAGTAATAGCAAATTTCACATGTATCTTTTCAGAGGGAAATGAGGAAATGCTGAATATTCTGAAGTATGTGAGACCCGGTGGTGGGTTTGTGCCAAAGTTTCCTGTGTTTTCCAAAGTTGAGGTGAATGGGCTAAATGAGGAACCTCTTTTTACCTACCTAAAGGTATGATGCCATATTATGAAGAACTAATACATTTTAAACGGTTAACAAATATACTTTATTAGCCGTCAGACCTGCAGCACTGACTCTTCATATTCTCCACAGGAGTCTCTGCCATTTGTGAATCCTGTTATTGGAGACATCAAAAAGTTCTACTGGTCCCCGATTAAYGTTAATGACATTAGATGGAACTTTGAGAAGTTTTTGATCAACGCAAATGGCATGCCCTTCAAAAGGTAAGGCTGTCGGCTACCTAAAACAACTATAATCTTTTGATATATTTGGACAATATCTTACATTTTCTGCAGATATGAACTTCACTCCCCSACTGACGAAGTTGAGAAGGACATTGCAGCACTTCTTCTCTGATGGATGTGACATGATCTTTCACTGGTGGCAGAGTGACGACTTCTCAGTAAATGCATGTGTGCACCTGAGTTTGATCTGAAGAGAAGAGGAACGTGTGTCAGAACTTCAGTGCATTCAGTCTGAGTGCAAGTTCCCTTCAGCCACTTGAGGAGTTTTCACGTTGCTCTAAAATTACAATAAAACACATATAAAACATGCTCACTGTTATTGTTAATTTTGTATTTACTGTTATTGTGTTAATATYGTTTATATTAACTGCATCATTTGACACACCCTGAGGCAAAAAAAGACAATAATTTAGTTTTATTTTTTGTGACATGAGAGAAACTTACAGAACAATAATTGAGTGCAGCACTCCACATGTTTCAGTRTATACAGTATGAACAGTTAAAGAGAGCATTGTTTATTACGTTATTTAATACATAATACAAAACTTACAGGAACTGTAGTTATTTATACAAGAAATTTTAAAAGAAGGAATAATTTGTTCAAAACGTCTAGTAGAGACAGAACTCACCCACAGCTAAAAAAAAATCTTTGGAAAAAAAAAAGTTTGAATAACCAAGATGTTGGTCATCCCTATWTATAAACTTGTCCCTTACCGCGGCCCGTACTTCTGTAGTCGCGCATGCGCAGTTTCATTCCGTCAAGTAGCCAGCCAGTAAACATGGCTGGGCTTGGTTTCCGACGTTTGGTAAAACCTCTCGCCAAAGKGAAAGGTCCTGGCCTTTCAGCCCTCCTATCTGGATGTAGAGCAGGTCAGTTCTATTTTGTTTATGTTTAAAAGTTRAGTGAAATAGCTTTGCCTAAATATATTTTTCACGATTTATAATTAAAGCCTATATATGTAACCTTGTCCTTGGCATGCTAATGGTAGCATTGGCTACCTGAGCGGCTGCAAGAGGCAAACACTGTAAAGTCGTATGTTTTTATTTATTTGTTTGGGCTTTGGCGCAATATATTCGATGTCTTCTGAAAGTACGTTTGTTGTTGCTTTAGCCTCGGGTTTGTCAAAGGACAAGGTGCCTGGTCCGTACCCGAAGACTCCAGAGGAGAGAGCGGCTGCTGCTAAAAAGTACAATATGACGATTGAGGACTATGAACCATATCCGGATGAGGGCAAGGGGTGAGCTTTACTCTGAAAACATCTTTTGTCATAACACATTTTATTGCACATTTTTTTCTATTGCAAGTAAGAGAAGTTAAAGCATTTATACTTGTGTTGCCAAATGTTGACTTCTGCTGCTGCAATCATTGTTTATACTAAAAAMCACAATTTACTGCATAATTAACTAGATGCCATCATTATGTTTTAATAGCTATGGTGACTACCCTAAACTTCCAGACAAGTCTCAACATGAGAAAGACCCCTGGTACCAGTGGGACCACCCTGACCTGAGGAGGAACTGGGGAGAGCCAGTAAGAAGCTGATGACTTTTGCAGCTAGGAATTCAGGCTGCTGTTGTTGTTTTTGATCAGTCACCTTTGTATTTAAGCATTGATAGCAGTTTGAGATAGTTAATGATGGCAAACTTATTTTGTTTCTTTTGTTTGWTTGTGTTTTAGATGCACTGGCATTTTGACATGTACATCAGAAACCGTGTGGATACGACTCCCAGCCCTGTGCCGTGGTCTAAGATGTGCACACATCTGTTTGGTTTCATTGGGTTCATGTTGTTGATGTTCTACCTTGGGGAGCATTTTCCAAGTTATCAACCTGTTGTAAGTACACCCACCATTTAAAAAATTATTATTATTGAGAAATAGTAAATGACCTGAACGTGTATAGCGCTTTATCGTGTCCCTAAGGACTTCAAAGTGTTTTACACATACTGTCATTCGCACATTCACACACTGATGGTGGTAAGCTACATTGTAGCTACAGATGTCCTGGGGCAGACTGACAGAGGCGAGGCTGCCATGCACTGACACCACCTGACCAACAAAGTGTCTTGCCTAAGAACACAACGACTGAAACGGATGGAATGAGGGATCGGACCAGACACCCACTGGTTGCAGGACAACTTCCCTAATCACCTCCCCTAAGCACTCTGCCACGTGTACACTATCTAATCAAATTTAAGCTTTTAATTTTATGAAACTAGCTTTGACAGAYGACAGACAACATGAATGTGTTGTTTAACAAACCTAACATGTTTTTGTTGTTGTTGAAGGGAGATGGTAGTGTTTATTAATTTATGTTCCATCAGTGTAATTATGTGAAGTAAAACTTTTTTTTTTCAACATGACAGCCACTTTGCAATAGGTCAAGGGGGAGGGGGGGTATTATTAAAAAATACTTTTTTAAGTTTAATATCATGTTATGTTACTCCAGAGTGTTGCTTTAACTCACTCACGCATTTTTAATAAATCCTTGTGGTAGCCATGAGGAGCTGCCTAAATGCTTGCTGTTACAAAGCACCGCCTGTTTGTACAAAGCTCCTCCCTGGAGCTCATTCTGCAGCAGAGCTCCCACTACACAGAGCACACCTTCCCCAAGGGATTTAGAT
>NW_013952441.1:376965-394744 GCF_001266775.1 Austrofundulus limnaeus | reverse complement strand
TGGCTAAGCTCACCTTTAGAAATAGGCTGAAATGACTGTGTATTTGGGACAGTTTCAAGAGTAGAATYGCCTGTTTCATGTCTCTATAAGAGCTTTTTAGTAAGAGGGAGGTCTGAGGATCTTTGTTTAGAACAGTATCCCCTTTCCACATAATAGAAGATTGATGTTTTTTGTTGTTGTTGTTGTTGTTGTTGTTGTTGTTGTTGTTGTTTTATTTTATTTTTTTTGAACCAATGATTATACAATAATACTGAGGGGATTAAAAGAACTGAATCAAACATGATTGTTGTTTGTATTCTTTGGAAATTTGTTGTGTTGAAAGTCAAGTCGTACAATAAGACCATCACAACAAATAAAAGTGGTACATAAATTCTATAAAAAGGGTACATTGAAATACCACATTTTTTTGTTGTACTGTTTCTACAGATAATACTAGTAATGTGTGTTTTTTTTTTCTTTAATACCGTGCACATTTTCATTAAAGTTCCTCTTTTTTTAGGCTCCAAAGCAGTTTCCCTACAACAACCTGTACCTGGAGAGAGGGGGAGATCCTGATAAACAACCAGAGGAAATTAAACATTATGAAATCTAATTCATAAGATACTATTCTGCTTCTGTATATATTTCTGRCAAGAATAAAGACTTCTGTTAAATATTGAAAATACTTGTTGTCTGTTCTTGTGTGTGTGGATCTAAGTGTTCCCTCTGTTTATTCCTGAAAATACTATTTTTCACATTAAAAACTAAGTTTTTGGTTGTGTAATTTTTAGAAATAAAAATAAATTGTTTATTTTTAAGTATAATTAGCATTTATYTTCGTTCAATGTTAGGATGCCGTTGGTTAGGAGGTATTTGGTTATTATGTCCCTGTCGGCTTCCGTAGCGCAGTGACAACACGGCACAAGCACTTTGGTCTGAGCTGCTAGCTTGGCTGATAAGTAGATCTGGATTCAGTAAATGCGTACGGTCAAGTTGAGACAAAATTTACGTAAGTTGATTTTTTTAAGCACAATTACTCTTATAGGCGGTTTTAAATGTGTCTTTTAAGTGATGTTTTTGTTTTGCTGAAACGTAGTAGGGGTGGTGGCTGTAGTGTAGGTTAGCTCAGTCAGTAGTAGCAAAAAAAAAAAAAAAAAAGCTCCGGATATTCTGTGGGAAAAAAAATCCCAGATGTTGACCACTTAAGTTGTTTTTGGGTGGATGTAACATACGTTAAGTAATTATGTTTTATTCCTAAAACACCAAGATTCGTGTAATGGCTGGCAATGGATTTTCCTTGTAGAATGAGGAAAGCTAATGCTAACTTGAGGAATGCTAACTATATTAGCTATGTCAGATTTATTGGAAATAAATTATTTCACAAGTGGTTTGAGTGCGTACTAGTTAACACTGATATGTCTGGCAATCGTGTTTATTTAATTAAAATGTAATTAAGCTTTACTCTTAGCATAACACTTTCACACGCGTTTATGATAACTTCATGTAAATTAAGTTTTGTATTTCCAATTGTAAATACTAGTCTAATGTTGCGTGTTAAATAAAAAGGTTTACATACAATTAAAAGTGATGATCAAAAATCGTGTATCGCAAGTGTTTTATAGAGAATCAGCTTTTAATGCATTATCAACAATTATTAAAATAAATGCATAATAAATTTGACGTTTCTTGTGGTGGACGTTCACCTGCCCAGGATTTGAGAAACCTGAACACTTGTAGAAGAAGATGAGGCTGAAGGAAATTCAGAGGACTGCCCACCAGGCATGGAGTCCTGCTGGACACCATCCGATCTACTTGGCCCTGGGAACTTCAGCACAACAGCTTGATGCTTCGTTCAACACAACAGCAGCCTTAGAGATATTTGAGTTGGATTTTGCTGACCCCTCTCTGGAGATGCAGCTCAAAGGATCTTTACCAACAACAAATAGGTACTTTATTTTTTATAAAATAGCATGAAGGAATTGCTGCAGGTTTGACVTATAGTTTGCAAGTTTTTTTCCTGGTGTATTTTGTATTTGTCATCAAGGTGAACTGTTAATTCTGTTTTGTTTTGTTTTGTTTTTTTCCTGTTATCTCATAGGTTGCACAGTATTGTTTGGGTAAATTTTGGAATGGGAGAAGATTGTACCGGAGGGAGACTTGTTGGTGGAAGTGAAAATGGCACACTGACTGTTTATAACCCCGAGGCCATAATAAGTTCTGCAGCAGACGCTGTTGTTGGACAGTCTGATAAACATACCGGACCTGTCTGTGCTCTTGATTTCAATCCATTTCAGGTAAATCTACTGTGGTATGTGTCGCTGAAGACAACTAAGATGGAGGTACATCTCAATAAGTTCATTTTATTTGTCGTGTTCTGTTTTCTTAGAGTAATCTTCTTGCATCGGGAGCAAATGATTCAGAGATATATATCTGGGATCTAAACAACTTCAGCAGTCCAATGACACCTGGAACAAAAACGCAGGTTTGTATTACAGTAGATGGGAAATTATAGGATGTAAGTACCATCAATTAACCAAAACAAAACTAAAGCTATTGTCTGCTGTCAGTTTGTAGATTTGTTTTTAATTGACCTTTTGTAGTAGTAAATTGATGGGTTTACAATACAGCTTCTAGGAAAATATTGTTTACCGTTTCCTTATTTCTCAGTGTTGTGTGCAGCTTAGAGAAAAGAGTTGTTGATGCACTGTCTCATGAACCTAAACGATATATTTGAAAGTGCTAAGAGTACTTACTAAATGTCAGAATCCTCTAGTACAAACAATCATCTACGTACTTGCTATAAAGCAGAGGTGCCCAAAGTGCAACCCRCGGACCAAGCATGGTCCGCCCTAGCCATTTAATTTGGCCTGCCAGCAGTTGCACTGGTTACTGGGTTGTGATCTTCCATCATCAAACTCTTTCCATGTAGTCATTCTATCCATTGACCCAGTGACTATATAAAGGGCTGTAGTGTATATAGTCTTCACTTATGATTTTTACCTAATCTATGATTTATATTAAGATTAAACATGACATACACAGAAGACATTTAGATTAGATTTAAGCACATATTTAGATTTGCACACTTTATAAGACCACAAATGCTAATATTTCATCAATTTATGAAATGTAACATGATCCTTTGCTGACCAAGCAAACATCAAACTTTTTCCAAGTGGGCCACMRCACTGGCTGCTGGCTTAATCATAAAAAATTAGAGGACTTTATTTAAAAAGTATTTGTATTTCATGTTATATATTATTGCGTTTGGCCTGCAGTCCTCGGATAGATTGAAATTTTAGTCTTCTCGGGGAAAATGTTTAGGCACCCCTGCTTTTAAGGTTTGTTTTCATAGTGCATCAACTGTGTTTGCATTAACTTTGCATTTGATAATCAGAGATCTGTTTTCCTCAGAATCACAAGCCCGTTTGTGTCAACACTGACAGCTTCTGTCTCTTGTTTCAGCCCGCTGAAGACATCAGYGTTGTGTCCTGGAACAGGCAGGTTCAGCACATCCTGGCCTCTGCCAACCCCAGTGGGAAAGCAGTTGTGTGGGACCTGAGAAAGAATGAACCCATTATAAAGATCAGTGATCACAGCAACAGGGTTGGTGGCTTTTATTTAATCATAAAACACAGCAAGTCAAGATCTACCTTCTTCACTTTTACAATAACGCAAAACAAATAATTGTACAGTACTCCGCTGTTTATTCTGCATCATTCAAAGCGTTACTTATTTTCTTGCCATAATTGTCATAAAATATTTTTAGACTGTCTTGTGAACAAAGAAGAGACTCAAGGAAAGATAAAGAAAACAGCATATTGCCACTCGACTTTAGTTATCTGCCAAATATAATTTTCATMAACAAGCTATTAAAAACATCTATTTTAGCATGGAAAACAGACATTAATGAATCTTGCAAAAATATATATTCCATTCTGATCTGTTTTTGAATTTAATGATGGAGCAAAAACTGCATTCATCTCAGATCAGATGATCCGTTAAAAAATAGTTTTGTATCCTGTAGAAAAATTGCTGCATGCGATTTGTAACCTTGCTAATTATCTGACTTTTAGATGCACTGCTCAGGAATGCTCTGGCACCCTGACGTTGCCACTCAGCTGGTTTTGGCCTCWGAAGATGACAGACTGCCCGTCATCCAGATGTGGGACCTCCGTTTTGCCACATCCCCTCTTAAAGTCCTCGAGAACCACACAAGGTGAGACTTCATCTGATTACCCGTCAGGATAGTTTTCTTTTTTACGTTTGCAGAATGACCTCGGCGTTCGCTCTTCCTTTCAGGGGGATTCTGTCTATATCTTGGAACCAGGCTGACGCTGAGCTCCTGCTGAGTAGTGCTAAAGACAACAGGATCCTCTGCTGGAATCCAAACACTGGAGATGTATGTAGCATTCATTTCTGTTTCGTTGTCATCACTTTAGGTCAGGGCTTCTCAAACCCTTTGGGTCTGTGGACCCCTTACAGAGGAGGGATATTTTCAGGGACTCCCTCAAAAACCTCATGCTGATTAAAACTAATTTACTGCCATTTTAACCTCCTAAATGCCATGAGAATAACTTTATTTTTGTTAAGTATGTTTGTTTTACTGGCGTGTTGGTCTCTATCTGTATATATGCACTTCTTAAAATGAAATTATGTTATTATTTATTTATTTTAATTTATTTGGGGTACTCCCAGCTGTAGCTTTAGGACCCCTGGGGGTCTTGGAAACCATCTTTGAAAACCTCTACTTTAGGTTTAACTATAGATCTTCTGATGTTTTGTTCTATCTATTTATTTATTTATTTATTTACTTACTTACTTACTTACTTACTTACTTACTTACTTACTTACTTACTTACTTACATTTTCATTTTCATTTTAGGTGATTTATGAGCTTCCAACAACAAACCAGTGGTGTTTTGATGTCCAGTGGTGTCCCAGGAATCTAGCTCTTTTTTCTACAGCCTCATTTGATGGGAGAATCACAGTTTACTCTGTGATGGGAGGAAGCTTGAAGGCTCAGCAGCAAAGCACAGTTGACAAGGTAATAAATGCATTTAATTCCCAAATGTAAAAAAAAAATGGCATTGTTTGTCCACAAGAGGGTGCTGGTGTGAAAGAAATGACACTGTAGCAGCTAATGCTACTAAAACTAAAATATTTAATAGCTTTTTGGAGTTTTGAAGCTTATTTTGTAAAGCAAGCAATGCTGCATTTTTCTCTTCATTTAATGTATGTTTTACATTAAATGGATAAATAGTTTGTGTTCAAAAAATTAGAAAATATCTCAACTACCCATCTCTGTTTACTCTGTTACATTTAAACATGTCATTCTGGCCTAACCAGTAGTTTAGAGTTATCCAGTGTACTATTACAGAAGCAAACAGCTGGTACTCAGGTTTCTGCTTTATTTGTAAAATAAACAGAGCTATTCCTAGTTTTTTGTTAATTAAATGACTAGTTTATGTCTTGCCCATAAGCCCTCTTGATTAACATTTCCTGTTTCCTTTTCTTAACAGATATCCTCCTCATTTGATACCATGGATCCTTTTGGTACTGGACAGGTGCTGCCTCCACTGCAGGTTCCTCAGCCTAGCATGGAGGACACCATCGTTCCTCCTCTGAAGAAGCCACCGAAATGGGTGCGCAGGCCAGTCGGAGCTTCCTTTGGTGTAAGTGTGATATACGTCATAAACCTGGTTGTTGTTGTTGTTGTTGTTGTTGTTTTTTCTTACCTAATAAACTTGTTTTTCGTTTTGTCAGTTCGGTGGAAAGCTGATAACCTTCGAGAATCCAAAGCAGCCTCCGATGCAGAGCCCCCATCCTGTCCCCAGGCAAGTGTTTGTGAGTCAGGTTACCACAGAGACGGAGTTCCTCCAGCGCTCCAGGGAGCTCCAGGCGGCGCTGCAGTCGGGTTCTTTCAACAACTACTGCCAGGCCAAGATTCAGAACGCCAAATCAGACGCAGAACAGGATATATGGAAGTTCCTTTTGGTAGGCCTTCCTCATGCTGCATGCTGGGATTGAGACCTTTTATTCGGTGAGATGTTGAAAATGTTTACAGTAAGCAGCTTCCTCTGATTACAGGTGAACTTTGAGGATGAAGCACGCATTAAATTCCTTAAACTTCTGGGTTTCAGCAAGGATGAGTTGGAGAGAAAGGTAATCTAACACACAGTTTGTTATTCTGGCAAGATGATAAAAGAAATTCTAGAGTTTGCAGTGATGCACTGTAAGCCATTCAGTGTTTGATGTGCAGAAATGTGTTTGTGCAGATTTCAAAATGCCTGGGACAGAACTTTCAATCCAACGGATTCGGAGTGGATGCCAATGATCTTGCTGAGAAGATGCAGCGGCTCACCGCCGAGGTCACGATTTTTCCACACATAATGTCTTGTTTTCGAGTTTCGTGGTTTCTGTTTGCTCTAAAAAGAATCTTTATTGTTTTCAGAGATCGGATGAAGCAGCAGCTGATGGCCGAACCTCAGGCTCTGTTTCACCAGCAGACTTTTTTAGTCACACCCCAAAGGAGACCTCCAACTTCAAGATCCCTGTATCATGTGGTAAAATAAACAAACCTCTATTCAAAATATTAAGATTAATTACTTCATCACTTCATCATGTTTTATGACTGCAGTTGTAACCCCRTGATTTGTTAAGCTGATGCGTATCGATCATGTCTTTTTATTTATGCAGACACAGATGGTTTAATAAGCCAAGCGCTGCTGGTTGGTAACTTCGAGGGAGCGGTGGATCTGTGTCTGAACGATGGTCGCTACGCTGAAGCCATTCTGCTGTCCATCAGCGGAGGAGAGGAACTTCTTAAGAAGACGCAGCAGAAATATCTCAGCAAGCAAAAGAACAGCATTTCAATGGTAAGAAAATCATTGATTTTTGATTGATTGATTATTGTTTATTCAGTCATCAGAATTGTTCAGCAACAAATCAAAACATTACAAAACAGTACAAAAATGTAAACAGTTTGACTGGAAAGGTACAGGCAGAAGCACAAGGCTTATATTTGTGCCCGTCCTACAATAACAAAGAAAACAAACAATCCTTAACAAAACAAATACAATAACAATTTAAAGTTATTGTCGCTTGTAACCCACAAATATATATCTTTTTAGAATTTTTTTGAAAACCCATAATGAACTACATTATTATAGTTTATAATTTAGTTTAGTTTAGTTTAGTCATTTTTATTTAAGAAAAAACAAATTCTATATACAATAAAAATACAAATCAAAAATGAAAAGTAGCAGAAGAAAAATTCTTACATCTTCCCCTTTTCTCAAAAAAAATTTAAACAAAATAGTCTTCAAATAACAAAAAAGAAGAAATAAATAAAGAAATGTTAAACTAGAAGAACAACTCGTATAAATACACATTATACCATTACATATTTCTCCAACAGACTAAGCTCTATCATTCTCTTTAATAATCCCATTGATATGGTGTTTTTAACCCCATCTTCTAGACTATTCCATAATCTTATTCCTTGGATTGAAGTACACCGTTCCTTCAAACTGCTTGTAAATTTAGGTTTAACAAACATCTCTGTCCCCTTGAGATTGTAACAACTCTCTCTCTTTTAACAAAATGTAGTTGGATGTTTGAAGGTAATGTGTTTTTTATGAGCCCTGTACATAACTGATAAAATACTAGAATCAACAAAGTCTGTTAATCAATCACGTAAAGATAATAGACTTTATTGTTTTGTCCAAATTGTAGCTTATATCCTCAGTGGTGACCCAGAACTGGAGGGACATAGTTGAAAGCTGTGAGCTTGATAACTGGAAGGAAGCTCTCGCTGCTCTGCTGACTTACGCTCATCCTGAAGACTTTGCTGGTTTCTGTGGTAAGTTAAAGCTGAAAACTCGAGCAGTTGATCAAGTTTATGAAAAACACCTGTGCTCCTTAATAAAATTTCAGTATTTGTTCCGTTTTTATTATTGGGTAAGTTTGTATTTTGTGTTGATAGATACCCTGGGAAGTCGTTTGGAGCACGAGGGCACAGAGAAGCGCTGCCTGCAGGCCTGCTTGTGCTACATCTGCTCTGGAAACATCGAACAGTTAGTGGAGTGTTGGGCTTTGCATAGAGACTGCTCTTCTCCTCTTGGATTGGAGGTAAAACATCTAAAGAGTTTGAGTTTCCATTAGCTGAAAGAGATCACTGATTAGTTGTAACATTAGACTTTATTTGATAAACATATTATAACGGTAAAATAAAGACTGTAAAAATACTGTAGGCTGTTCAGTTTTTATCATTTTTAAACTAAAAGTTCAGACGGGCCATTTTATTTACACATAAAGCATTCTGGGTAAATGATGACGTGGATAGGTCATCGGTGTGAGGCTGCTAGCGAGCTATATCCACCCTGAAGGTAAGTCTTGGAGAATATCTGATGATAAACTCTTTTAAATGAAACCAGAGAGCATTGACAGAGAGGAGAAGGTAGAAATGACTCAGCCTGTAACTGAAAATATGGATGGAGGACAACAGAGCTGCTTCATGGAAGAAGAACCCCAGCTTAGCCTGTTAGCTTAAGCGTTAGCCCCGACGCTGTCACCATACATGTATTAGCTCAGCTCTACACATTCTCCTCTCGTCACTAAGGTCCTCCATCCACATGACAGAGAGGGGAACACAAAAGTGACTCAGCCTGCAACTGAAAATATGGATGGAGGACCTCAGTTTAGCTTGTTAGTTTTGTCGCGCTAGCACTGAGGTAATACATATAAGGCAATATAGTGTCGGTGCTAGCGCAAAGGCTAACAGGCTAAGCTGAGGTTCTTCTTCCATGAAGCAGCTCTGTTGCTCCATCCATATTTTCAGTTACAGGCTGAGTCATTTCTACCTTCTCCTTTCTGTCAACGCTCTCTGGTTTCATTTAAAAGAGTCGATCATCAGATATTGTCCAAGATTAACCTTCAGGGTGGATATAGCTCGCTCACATCGAGGACCTATCCACGTCATCATTTACCCAGAATGCTTTGTGTGTAAATAAAATGRCTCCGTCCGTGTTAAAATATATTTAAAAAAAAGTACAAAACTAAACAGCTACAGTATTTTTACAGTCTTTATTTTACAGTTAAAATATATGTTTATTAAATAAAGTCTAATGTTACAACTAATCAGGGATCCCTTGAACAAAATACTGAAGTGTTTAGAAGAGAGGGCAGAAATGATCAACAAATGTCTGGGGCTCATTGGCTCAAGTAAAGATTTTTTTATTGCACTTCGGGAGTGAATGCCTTTATCTCTTGTTTTTAGGATTTGGTTGAGAAAGTAATGATGCTGCGAAAGTCCATTGAACGCCTCCGCAACAGCGAGGTAGCAGTCCAGAGCCACGTCCTGGCCGAGAAGCTCACCTGCTACGCCGGCATCCTGGCCGCAGAGGGCAGCCTAGCCACCGCCATGGCCTATCTGCCTGAGAACTCGGACCAAGTACGACCTCGTTTTCGAAGCTGCAGCTCCCTGTTTTCGTTTGATTGTTTACTTCGCGATGTTTACCTTTGACTGTCTGCGTCCTCAGCCTGGGATTATGATGTTGAGAGACAGGCTGTTCCACGCTCAGGGAGAGGCCGCTGTCCACCAGCAGCCTCCAAACTCCTTCAACAAAGCCGGCGTGCCAACAGCTAAACCCACTCCTGCTGCTCAGACTCCTCAACCCAGTGTACAAAATAGGGTAGAAAAATCTTTTTGTCATCAACAAATTTTGATTTAAAACTGATAAACGCTGTGATTTTATTGTATTATTTTGCTTTCCTAACATTAGAGTCAGTTCCAGCCTTCCGCTCCCACTCCGATGGCTCCACAGCAGCAGCCTCGTATGCCATCAGTTTTTACTCCTCAAGCCCCTCCATCCAACCAAGGGCCTGGTTTGCCCCCCTCCTCCCAAGTAATGCCGCCCACTTCGACCCGTCCTGCCGTAAGACCCTCTTATCCACAACATCCCGCCGTGGCTCCAGGTTTGATCATTTGCGTGGCGAGACGAGTTATTCCTGTCAATACTGTTGAATTAATGGTTTGCGTTTCTGGGGGGTTTTCCAGGTTTTTCTCCTCATCAGCCATTCCAGCCTCAGCCTGCATCCACTGCTGGGATCTTCCCACCTCCAGGCCATTCGGTGCCAGCTGCTAATTTATCCGGACCTCAACTGCCACCTTCGTCGTCGACCCACGGCGGCCCGCCCCCCATGCCCAGTCCTGGGTTGCCGCCAACGAGCTTCGTCCCATCTACCTCTTTACCTTCAGGCATCATGTCGCCCACCTCCCAACCGGGAGCGCCGCTTTCAATGTATCCGGGGGGCTTTCCGAACCAGGGACCTGGACCCTCGATGGCATCTGGCCCATATGTTCCTGTTGGACCTGGGTATCCCCCAGGAGGTCCTGGAGCTCCTGCAATAAATCCCTACCCAGCACCTGTTGCTCCTCCTCCTGCAGGTACATAGTGCTGCTCATGGCATAGCAAAAAGTTAAAATACAATAATCTTCTTCTTTTTATTTATTTATTTTTTTTACATTTTATTGAAAATAATTTCAAGATACAGGCTCATGCAGTTCTCACACAGTCACTTCTTTATATTCAGCTGTAACTTCATTTTTGACTTGCAGGACACTTTCCTTGGCTGAATTCCCAGTGTGACCTTCAAGGTGACAGGGTTAAGGCTTGACATGGAATAGGGAGTATCACTCCATGCACAGTGTACTACAGTGCATTGTAATATCCCTGAAATGTGCCTTGACCCAAGGGAGTTTTTTTAATTGAATTAGCTTTTTTGCTTTTCTGGTTCTTTGATTGTTGCTTGAATCGCCTCATTGATTTGTTTGAAATTGTGTGAGGCTTTAAAACCAGCATAGCATGATTAAAGGGTTTTTGCCTTTGTATAATGAGAAAATCTGTCTCAAGTGTGAATTTTACAGTATTATAATTACATTAGCATCTTGTTAATTTGTTGTATAAATGCATTCTTACTTGTGAGAGATTGCTGTTTTAATATTTTAACACATTTGCTTTTTTGGTTTTTGCTTAACGTGTGCAGCTCTTAGTAGTTTCATGGCATGATTTGACTTACAGAGTGTTGCAGTGTCGACTAACTTTACTTCAAAGTGTCTGAATTAAGCTGTTGTCACACATACAAATCACAGATTCAGCGTAGGACATTTCTTTTTTTTTTACTTTCCCCTAGAATATATTTAAATGGCAAACAGAAAATACAGAATGTTGAGGCTTACAGAGTTACAAGCTTAACAATCACTTCATTGGGTTAATATTTGTACTAAATGCAAAATGACCTGATACAGTTAAAGGGGAACATATGCAAACTGTACTTTTTTTTTAGCCGTTAAAGGCATTTGTTGTACGTGGAGTTTGTAGGAGTGCAATAAAGTTCAGTTTATTCTCCCACAGTGCTGTGTAGATATATCAGTTTTCTCTATTTTCTATGACATTTTCTGAACTATTACATCAATTTATTTGTGAAGGAACTGCCAAATAAGGTCTGAACTTACCAACTACACTTTGATTGGTCTTCATTCTCTTCTGACTCTGGCTCCAACATAAGTCTTCCCTTGTTCACATCTTTTATGTAATTTGTAAATAAAACATTTCTGCTCAGCTAGATAGTCGTAACACGTCTCGAACTAGAACGGGTCGCCCTGGAAGTTGAAGTGGGGTGGGGTTTGGATGTATAGAAGCAGCCTCAAAACGAGTTGATCTGGGACACACCCCAGAAATGGGGTGAAAGAGGGGCTTGTGGAGTTACAATAAGGAGGAATTCTGACCAACGCGTTGCAGTCCCACTTTATGTAGACCCCAACTGAATGTTTTTAATGTGAAAAATAAGGATTTAAAAGCATCTTATGTCTCCTTTAAGCAAAATAAGTGTAAAAGTAGCAAAGTGTTATTAAATCRTGGTACAAATTCTTAGAATAACTCACACTGGCTTATTCAAACATTCTTAGTTTTGCACCAGTGAATTAATTATGTCTAAAGTTTTATCAGAAATTGTAGAAAATATGTGTTCCCAAATAGTTTGTCCAGTTTATGTCAGCATTACGTTTGTTGCATGAGTGAAAACACCTTCCTTTTTTCATTTTTTGCTTACTTAAGTGTCCAAAAGAACACTGCTTTTCATTCTCTTAAAATTTGACTGTTGTTTTTTTCTTATTTAGGACCTCAAGAGGGCTGGAATGACCCACCAACAGTACGAGGTGGACCCAGGAAGAAGAAGGTACTTATTCATTTATCGCCATCAACAAAAATAAATAAATAAAAATGTTTTCATGTATTACATTTTAACTGATAYGTTTATCCTCAGCGATGTCGTTTGCAAGAACCTATGTGGTGTAGACATGATGGAAAAAGAATAATTCGGTCTTTAAAACGAGATAAAAACAGAAAGTGACATATTACGCCTCATTTTTATTAATTAAACAACTAGGCCAAACGCAGGAGCAGTGTGTGTGGAATAGGCACATCATTAATATTTCCTCAGGCTTTTAGGTGGTGCCCAGCAGCCTGGGTGCTGCTAATMAGATGTTCTTAGTCATCTGATCATCTGCTAACATGACGTGACAGAAGATTTGGCAGWTTGCTGGTCTGAAGCATTTGGATGCGTTGTGTGTTTACACGGTGCCGGAAAAACAGAGAAGTTTTCAACCAATGAGAATAATTTGAAACGAGTGCAAAAGATTTAAGACTTCTGCAAGTCTTCTCATAAAGGAACATCCTGTCACTTCACTTAGAGAGAGACAAAGAAAAAGGGTTTTCCTACAAAAGAAAATGTTTTTAATGAACCGAATTTTCTTTAAAAAAGGGAAATGATCCCAAAGATGACAATTAGCTTTTAGTGATGACGAAATTCCAAACTTAGCTCTGAGTAAAAAAAAAAAATAATAAAACCCTGTCGCTCTTTCACATGTAAGCAGGTCCCTGATAACTACACTCCACCAGCCCCCATCACAGCTCCTGTCATGGGTTTCCCAGTAGAGGCCCCACAGGCCCACAACCACACCCAAGTGCCCCCCGGAGCCCCTCAGGAGCCCAGCGTACAGGTTCGTCTCTAACAAGGAAGCCGTCCGCTGAATTCTCAACAGCGACGCGCGGAGTAAGAAAGGCATCAYGTTGTGTTTGTGTGCTTGTGTTGCTCAGCTCCTCCAGCAGCTACCAGCAGAAAGAGTGGAGCAGAAGGAAATCCCAGCTGAGCACATGATCCTCAAAACCACCTTCGACAGCCTGGTGCAGCGCTGCCAGCTCGCAGCAGGAGATCCGGTAAGTTTCAGCCTCTGATTTATTTTTTTTTAATTATACTTAGATGTATCAATTAAAAGAAATTATTGTGAAATGACCAAAATTGCGTATTTTTCAGCAAACAAAACGGAAGCTTGATGATGCAGGAAAGCGTTTAGGACACCTTTATGATAAACTGAGAGAGCAGTCGGTAAGTTTTAGTTGCCCGCCACCACAACGTGAAAGAGGGTGATTATGTTTTTGCCTGTGTGTGTGTTACCCAAATACCTCATGAACCACTGAATACATTTTAATGAGGCTTTCGAAAAGTAATCATTGTACACCGACAACTAGACCTGTCACTATTACAAATTTTGCTGGACAATAAATTGTCTCAGAAATGCTTGTGATAAACGATAATATCGCTTGGAGACTATTTCAAACTGATATAATATAATAACACAAAAAATGTACAATAGGTTGCACCCAGGCCACCCTTGAAAAAGAGATCTGCGATCTCAATGGGATTTGCCTGGTTAAACAACGGTAAATAAAAAATAAATAAATAATATAATGATACCACCCCAAACCCCCCGCTTACAAAACTTATGGAAGTTTTCAAAATTTACGTATGTAAAAAATAAAAAATATTAAAAAACTGACCTGGGATGGAGCTTGTGAAAACAACACAAAACAACAGCTGCAGAAATAGTGCCTTTGCTACCCACCTTTATCCAAGCTGGCACAATTTATTCAGTATATGCATCTTCCTCCGGCTTAGTAAAATAACTGCGGCACGCCGCTTATGAAATTTACAGAGCTTTACAAAATTTACATAACGCTACTGACAGACCGGGAGCAGAGTTAGTAAAAAAATAACTAAAAATAAATCAATCAATCAAGTTAATAAATAAATAAAAATATGCACAACAGCTACTGAAGCAGTAACCTACCTCTATCCAAGTTGGCGCAATTTATTCTGTAAGTGTCTTCCTCTGGCTTCATGACATAATTACGGTCACCCTCACGCTGCGTACAAAGTTTACGGAAGTTTACAAAATTTACATAGTGTTAAAAAATAAAAAAGAAACTCTCGGCTAACACAAGGTTCAGCATGGTGCTGAGGGKGTTCTGGGGCGTCTCTGAAAGAAAGCATCAGAAAACCGAAGACGCTCCTCTAGTTAAACGCCTGTTGACGGGGCTCTCATGCTACGGAGCTTACATGACCAAGCTCCTGGCAAACACCTGATGTCAGTGTTCACTCCACACTACGCTAAGCTGAAGAAAAGAGGGAGACCCAAAGAAAACAAACCAGCAAATGAAAATTATCAACCTTATTTTAATTTATCATGCAATAAAGCTACGATGCAGTTTACTTGACATCTGAAAATACATCTCCTCAAAGGTATTTTTAATCTGAAAAGAGCTTCACTGAGTGAGAAGTAGTGGAGCTCAGCAGAGAGTTAAAGTTTCACTTTCACTTTCACCCGAGAGCCTGCAGGAGTCATGGGCGGGGTGTGTGTGTGTGTGTGGGGGGGGCGCTCTGCCATGAGAAAGTTTGGCTTAGAGACACGTCCCAGGGGCGTTTCTGGTCCCCACCTGTCGTTTTGCTCCTCAGCATGGCTGCCTAAAAACACTGCAGGATTTCTCAAACATGCATAAATGAGTCAAAGCAAGGCTTTGGCCATGTTTTTTATGAGAGTATAACATTATAACATGATATAAAAATCAAAAATGTTGATTTTATATGATATTGCCCCTTTAAAATAAAATTCTCATTATAGCTTGTTACAATAATCAGGTCTGTGTTTCTGGCCCCATGTGGAAAAATCCACACTTTATAGTTTGTCTAAATATGAGGTGAAAGCAGTAACTCAGCTCACCGTTTTTCTTTTAGCTCTCACCCAACATCCTGAACGGGCTCCACGAAATCAGTCGCTGTGTGGCGAGCCAGAATTACCAGCGGGGCCTGGAGGTCCACACCCAGGTGGTCAGCAGCAGCAACTTCAGTGAGATCTCTGCCTTCATGCCCATCCTGAAAGTGGTCATGACTATCGCCAACAAGCTGGGGGTCTAACACCCCGAGGACACCACCCACCACTTTTCAGTGTTATACTGTTGTATATGTATTTATTTCTTCATGGCCTGATAATGTACAACTACGAGAACATCAGCTGGTAAAGTGACAGAATGTGGATCTGGTCACGCCGAAAATTCTCCCTCCTGGAGGACATGGCTGACTGAGACAGTGTGGTGGATTTTTGTAAAAGTCTGTCGATTTTGCTGTGATCATTTTACAAAAAAAAAAAGGAAAAAACGATGAATGTATTCTGAAAGTTGTGATTCCGTGTAAATTCAAAAGTTAATGTATTACACAAAGCAAGTGGTTTGAATCGATGCTGTGGTTGTCCTAATAGGTGGTAAGTCATAAATCTTGTTACTTCTTAATGCAGTTCTTTTTCTTTTTTTTTCTCCTTTTACTTGGACAGTTGAACAACATTTTTTTTTGATGAAGTACACGCAGCAGCCTTCTGGCTGCAAAACAATAACTAGTTCCACAAATTATGAAAATAAAAATTTGGGTTATGATCCACTTTGTCATTGTGTACTCTATGAAGGAGGAACAGACTGACAATCTGGTATTTATTGTTAGATTTTTTTACAAAAATTCATTCAGAGCAAATCACAAAATCTGTAAATTAATATCTTATTGTTCTCCTGCATTTGTAGATTGTGTTCAGTTGATTCTAACAATGCGAGTTTGGGCCAAAACATTGCAGAAAAATGTCTGATTGCGAATGCCAGACTATTATTACAATTATTTTGTAAACTTTGTGTTAGCCTAGACTTGTAACAGCGTCACTGATGGCTTTATTCCTTTCATTTTTACCCAAAGAGTTGCTTTAGTGTCCTAATCCCCTCATCCTCTGCTGAATTTGCACAGCAGTCTGTAAAACGTTTAGTTTAATTTCAAAATATTTTTCCTGCGCTCTTTGTGTAACTTCTCAGTCTTACTCCCCTTTTCACAAAGGCACTACTATATCCTTTAGTAACTGCTGATTACTTTTTTATTTTTTCTTGTCTTACATTAAATGAAACAATAATACAGTAATAGAGTTTAAAAGAATAAAACCGTTTTGTAGCTGCAATAATATCCCTGGGTTATGTGGTGTGTTGTGGCAGCAGAAGGCAGGAAAGTGCCTCAGTGTGCTCATTTTGGCTGCACAGATATTTATACATTCATTGTTGCTTACTTTACTCATTTCCCTCTGATTTTCAAAATAAAGCTTCACTTGAAATATTTGAAGTCTGTGAACATAAAATGATTCTGACAGTTTTAACAGTTCGTTGTCGGCTCCCTACGAAGATATTTACTTATTTCTTCAGAAACTTGGTATTTGCAAATACATCATATACAGTATATAGTAATATTGATACATAGTGGGGGGGGGGGTAACTGCAATTTACACAACTGTAAAGTAAATGTTTTGGGTATTACTTTGACGGTATAACAGTATTTTAACCTAAATGTTTATTTCTTCAATTAATCCTATCTAAATGAGTCACGTGGTGATGTTTTAGGTAGGATATCTTTAGCATCTAAGCTCAGAAATCAAGCATCTCGATCGTTCATCAGTTTTCCTGCACTCAGACGCAGCACTTGAACGCAACAGAGCGGTGTAACAAGAAAACGAGCAAAAAAAAACAGTTTAGTGTCAATTACTCCCTGCAGCTGTTAAATGTTTAGCAATAAAATATTAATTAGATAACGTGTTCACGGGCTCGTCACACATTGGTCCGGACGGATCAGAAGTCAGGACCTCGCTGCTGATTGGCCGCTTTCAAGTAGCGTGCAGTCTTGCGTGACGTGGAAGTTTTTTTTTTTTTTTTTTGTGAAGGTATGAACTGTAGTAACCTTCGTCACCCCGGCGTGGGTTCGCGATACAACAACACATCACCACACACATCACACCACTGCGACCTGACTCGTCCACTGTCTGGACGGGAGCCGAGTTGGCTCAGTTTGTCATGAGGTGAGAATGTGCTGATGACAGGGGCAGTCCGGCTGAGAAGTTTGGTGGTCCTGTGAAACCACTGACCACCACCACTGTGGACGTGCACCTTAAATGTAAATCAGAGGCAGAAAGTTTCATTTATCTGTGGCAGCCACAAATCAACCAGTTGAAGAGTTTTAACTRTATTAATAGCTGACAAAATACAGGATTTTTCAGTTTTTATTTGAMTTTTTATGCTTTTGGCCAGTGRTGGGCWGCACTAATCTAAAAATTAGTTGCACTAACCCTAAAGCACTAACTTTAATATYTAGGTCCCCTAATTCTAAMGMACTAAAACACTTAAAAATTTAGCAAAAGCTAATTCTAAAGCACTAAAAACCCAGCTGACCYATGGAACATTCCTCAGAGTCAAGATGAGACACTTCCTGTGTGCAGAATGTTGTTAATATCCTGATGCATCTCACTGGTGGATAGAGGTGGAGGCCTCCGTTTTCAATTGTCCCCCTCCTACAGTGCTGCTATTGCCAGTATCACTCCACCCCCTGT
>NW_013952441.1:372283-376587 GCF_001266775.1 Austrofundulus limnaeus | reverse complement strand
GTTACTAGGTTTGTTTATAGTTATTATTCCCATGTTAAATATAGTTATTAGCAAAGTTTGCAAACGTAAACAAGTAATATATTGGGTCACAAGTGTGTGCAGCTGTTATTTTGTGGGTCGGACGCAAAAAAAAGTTTAAAAACCACTGAAGTGACACACATAAACACATCTCTTTCACCCTCAGCTGTTGACAATAATATTTAAAGAACTAAATTAGTGCTTAGCCCCTAAATTTAGAAAGTGCTAATCCGCTAATATATTAAGAAATTAGCAAAAGCCCTAAAGCACAAATCAGAAAATTAGTTCCCCCTGTTAGTGCTTTAGGGGAACTGTGCCCAACACTGCTTTTGGCAAATAAAAAACAAACAAGTGTTGAAGGGATTGAAAGTGTACTGAAATAATTGAACTATGAATTTTATTTCAGAATAGTACATCATTAAACTGGACATGTTGAAAATCATTTGGTTTCTCATCAAAACAATAATGCAAATTTTCTTTTTCTGGACAGTAGGAGCCATTTCCCAGGGCTTGAGTTGGAGTCGACAGTTTTTATCACAGCACAAGATTTTTAACTTTGTAGCCTAAGTTACATCGTAGCGACTGATAACAGTGATCTTATTTCTTAGTGTGTGTTACAGACATGCTAACCTGCCTAAATCTGAAAAGTAGAATAAAAACATTCTTTCATTTGGTTTTTCAAGATCTTAGAAACTTACTCTTTTTGTCTAAACTGCTCAAATGTGATCATAAGGCATTTTAGACGCACTTCGTCATTGGTTAGAAACAAAAAGGTGCTTCAGTTTGATAGATTTTCAATATAATATACGAGACTATTTGCCGAATGTTAAAAATGCAAAAACATCAAGTTAAGATTATATTGTAGTCAAGTAAAACAATTTAAAAAACACAAAAACACAAGCATTCAATACACTAGGATTTTCAAATGAACACCAACATCAATGCAGATATAATTTTTTTTAGACTGATAATCGCTTTCCGTAAGACATCAAAGGGGGGGAAGAAGCCAGACCCTGTCTCTGAAATCACCACGACAAATCTGATGAGCCAAAAGCGACAGCAGCAGCTTCACGGTACGAAAGAAATCGACGCAGTTGTGCCACGACAGTCACCGACACGTCACCTTACCACGACAGCTACGACAGCGTATCGCCATGCACGTGGTTTTGAACAGCAGCTGACAGCTGCACCGACCAATGGGAGCTCCGCTGCAGATGTTTGGGACACATTGGATAACATCTGGAAACCCATAACGCTTCACAAAAAAAAACTTCACAATCATATAACTTAAAGACGAAATATTCACTAGAGTGGATGATAGAAATAGTTTAAATACGGTAAACGCTAGAAAATATTTGGCACTATTAAATATTCGTTAAAAAAATGTTGCATGTCACTGTTGAGATGAAAAAGCGGTTTTAATCTAAGGTTACAGATTCAAGCGAAGCATGTTAATTGTTTTCAAAGTGCTTTGATTTTTCTAAATATATTTGGTCTTGTTTTTTTTTTTTTTTTTAGAAGGCGAAACTGCGAAACTCACACAGTTCGGACAGTATTTTTGGGCTTTTAAGAGGAAGGTCTGGATTCCCTCACTTTTCAAATCCTTTGTTATATTTCACGTTTAAGTTAAGCTTTATATTTAAACTAATAATAATAATAAAAAAAATCCCATAAATCTGCATTAAAGGCAAGTGTTCGGTCAGAAATGCAGCCTATCAGCTTAGTTACTCCATATTTTAGTCCTTGCTGCATCTGATTAATATTCGAGTAACRGATCAAACTGAGTGGCTACAAGACTGAGTTTTTAAGAAAAGAGAACAGCAAAGTGGCAGAGAAGCAAGAAATAAAGTTGTCCTAAACAAATGACTCTACTTTAAAATTTGGCCTGGATGAATATCACAAATCCTATATCTTGAATGACTTGTATAAGTTTAGCTACAAAACCCACAAAGAACAAGCAAAATGTGGTCAGGACCCTCATGAAGCTGACTTAGAAACTCAGAGGATAATGAAATCGATCGCTGTCAGAGGCCTTTTGATCTTCGTCGGCTGGTTTCGCCTCGAAGCTGACGACCTCCTCCCTACAGTTTTAGCCACTGCGGTGGCTTCCGTCTCCGGTGCGCTGTGTCCGAGACAGGACCACCTCGCGGGAGACTCGCTTGCGGTCCTTGGCCAGGCCCAGGAGGCACATGAAGTCGATGAAGCAGGTGGTGAGGTTGAACTTGCAGCCGAACTCGCTGGTGGCGTAGTCGTAGGGGAACGTGTGGTGGTAATTGTGAAACCCCTCACCTGGACGGCACAGGAAGCAGCGGTCAGAGAATATGGCTTTAAGCAACTGGTTTTGTTTGTTTGTTTTGTTTTGTTTCTGTCAAGGTGTTGGAGAAAGACAGGTTTCCCACACTATGATCAACATCAAATTCAAGGACCTTTCAAGGACTTTCCAGTACCAATTTCCTTTCCAACATCCTTAAAATCCTTCAAAATGTTTCTAAAACCTTACAGCACCTAACACATTTTGCTCTGGTTCTGCTCTTTTTCATTTTCTAGTAATAATTTTAGCTACTTTTTGCAATTGTTAGCGTTTTCTGCTATTTCAGTAAAAATTCTGCTTCTTTCTGCTATTCTTCTGCTTTTTTCACTTACTTACGCTTTTTATGCTACTTTGTGCTATTTATGCTTCTTATAGTTGCTTTCTGCTATATTCAGCTGCACTTTTAGCTAATGTTTAGCTGGTATTAGCTAAAGTTAGGTTTTTGTAATATTTTGTATATTTTTGTAATTATTACAACTTAATTAAGCAAATTAATTAAGCTAAATTAAGAAAACTTGTGCTTCTTTTGCATCCTTTTGCTAATTAAAATGTTTCCAGCCATGTTTTAGCTGTTTTACTGAAAACGTCGGCTTTTTCAAGAACCAAGCGCAATGGCAATTACCTACTGCTACCACGGAATGTTACCAATAAACAGGTGTAATATCGTGTAAATTCAATAAAAACTGAACATATAAGTTGTTGAGTCAGAATCAATGAAAGAAAGTGGATTAAATGTACACCCTACATTCATATCTACAATACAGGGACATGTAATTATGTCCTGGGAGGTTCTGCAGCTCAGTTTGGGAGGAGGGGATGTGAACATGTCCCAATGCTCGGCGAGGACAGGAGGAGCTGTGGTGCTTCACCTGACCCGCCCTACTCTGCTCTGATTGGATAAAACTATGACTATGGCTCAAGTTATTTGTAGAAAGCCACGTCAGTTTAGTGTAATCCTGGGCTATCTACCGCAACAAATGTAAGTCTTGGGTTTTTTTATTTTATAATTATTATTATTATTTTTTTTTTACAGATGATGAAAACCAGTCGTGTGAATAGAGAACTTCAATCCCCAAAAAACATTCAAGGACTTTCAAGGACAAGTGTACTTATTGGCTCTTTTCAAAAACGTTCAAGGTCCTTGAAATAATTTTTCAAATTCACAAACTTTCAAGGACTTGTGGGAACCCTGGAAAGATAAACTGGGTATAAAATAATAGAAAAAATATATGGTGATAAAATTTGAGAGAAAGACTTGAATTTCAGGCGAGAGTTGCACAGGACAGTAAAGACAAGCTGCAACAAAGACAGGTCACCTGAATCGGAGATTCTTTAAAGTAAAAGTATGAAATCACTCGTGTGTTTTCACCCACAGTGACGTTTAAAAAAAACGCATTTCAGAACATGTTTGTGTGAATTTCATACCTATAGCGCTGAAAGTGACGAATCGGTTCTCCCGGGGGTTGATGTTCTTGTCGTAGGGCCTGTTTCCCCACATGTGAGCCGCGCTGTTGACCAGCCAGCTGGCGTTCAGCACCAAGGCGTAACGCAGCAGAGCCGGGATGAAGTACGCCACCCAGAGGGACTCCCCCCAGAAGTGCCAAGGCACGAACATGGGCACGAAGAAGCACATCAGCAGCACAGAGAGCTTGTAATACCTGAGACAGCAAGGRAAAGTGGCAATGAGGAGGAATGAAGTTATCTTAGTGCTTACTGAAAATAAAAATGTACCTTGGTTTTTTTTTGTTTTGTTTTTTTAAGGGGCAATATTATGTGTTTCTCAGACATATATTTAAATACTATACCATAGTAAAGCATTTATGTCACCTTTAGCTGTTATTAAAATGCTGTTTTTATGTTTAAATTGAAAATAAACTTATCTTCTCATCACTTCCTCTTCTAAATACCTTGAAATTGGCCTCTGTCTATTTAAGAACCAACTTCCGCTTCTGTCCCGCCCATTTCAGTGCGGGGG
>NW_013952441.1:370621-372145 GCF_001266775.1 Austrofundulus limnaeus | reverse complement strand
CCTCAAAGGTATTTTGAATCTGAAAAGAGCTTCACTGAGTGAGCAGTAATGTTAGGAGCTCAGCAGACAGTTTCAGTTTCACCCGTTTTTTTTTTTTGCTTTGTTACTGCCGAGAGCCAGCTTGGAGACACATCCCTGAGGCATTTCTGGTCCCCACCTGTCGTTTTGCTCCTCAGCATGGCTGCCTAAAAACACTGCAGGATTACTCAAACATGCATGAATGAGTCAAAGCAAGGCTTTGGGCATGTTTTTTTATGAGGGTATAACATYATAACATGATATAAAACTCAAAAATGTTGATTTTTACATGATATTGCACCTTTAAGCAAGGATCTCCTTTCTAATGTGTTGAACCAGAATTTCAACTACAAGCTGCCTTCAGTTCTACTCAGTACACTGATTTGTGAGTCTCTCCGAATAGTAAAAATAAATCTGCGAGCTGCGCCGTCTACCTCCGTTGAAGCATCACGACTTTGTCGCTCAACAGGTCGCTGAGGTCCAGCTTGCCTCCTTTCTCGATGACGTCGGGGTGCTTGCGCACCAGCAGCCAGCCGATGTGGGCGAAGAAGAACCCGCGGCGGGCGTTGTGAGGATCGGCGTCCGTCTCCGAGTATTTGTGGTGAACCCTGTGGTCTCGAGCCCACTCGAAGATGTCGTTCTGTGGTTCGAAGCAGAGACAGCGATTGCACAAACGCAACGACCAAGTGTGTTCCTGTCACTGTTGTTGTTTTCTGTACCTCAAACGCCATGGAGTTGGCAAAGGAGAGAAAAATCCTTAGAGGTAATGAAGCCTTGTAGGTTCTGTGGCTCCACAGGCGATGAGCCCCAGCAGTAATTCCTAGAGCGCTTACCAAAAAACAAAGCACAGCTGTGGACAGAAGGAAATTACTCATTTAGTATAAACGTTATCAACATTGCGCTTACAGTCTGCCACCTTTACATGGATGAAAAATACAAATCATCACTTTTGATTGTTGTTTAGCAGCATCTGCAGCACAAACGCCTGACAATTAAGTAAAAAAAAACAACAACAACTTGGTGACTCTGATGACAACACTCATCCTCAGTGATGGATCTTGACACGAACTGTCCATAAATGCTTTTTGTTTCTCCACAACTGATTTCTTTCAGAAGCACATGCTTTTTTTTGTCATCATCAGAGCCAAAAACAAAAAAGAATGGGTTAAAACTTGATGTAGAAATAGCTACTCTGAGAGCAAGATTGAAATTTACAGCCTTAACATGCATGTTGTGACAGGAACGGTGACGAACAGATGCTTGGATTCACAAGGATGACGTGACAGCTAAATGTGATTTAAATGGTGGCAAAGATAGATAGATAGATAGATAGATAGATAGATAGATAGATAGATAGATAGATAGATAGATAGGTGGATGTGTGGATGGGTGGAAAGATGGATAGATAGATAGATAGATAGATAGATAGATAGATAGATAGATAGATAGATAGATAGATAGATAGATAGGTGGATGTGTGGATGGGTGGAAAGATGGATAGATAAA
>NW_013952441.1:358421-370290 GCF_001266775.1 Austrofundulus limnaeus | reverse complement strand
GATGGATGGATGGATGGATGGATGGATGGATGGATGGATGGATGGATGGATGGATGGATGGATGGATAGATGGATAGATAGATAGATAGATAGATAGATAGATAGATAGATAGATAGATAGATAGATAGGTAGATAGATAGATAGATAGATAGCCTTACTTACACCAAAGCAAGGTTAAAAAAGAGGCTGAAGGGATGAGGAAGACGCCGTACACAGCTCCTAAGTGCAACAGAGACATCATTATGACATTTCTCCAGACGATGATCCTGGGGGGCTTGGGGCCCTCCTTCTCCCTGTATGTGGAGTCGAACGCGTCCTCCACCCCGCCGGATGTGTCTGAACACACGGCCCCGTTCTGGCTCCACTTGTGCTGCTGCCTTTTCTCCAGTGTCTCCGTCCCCGTCATTTTGGATGAGTGATGCTCTGAATTAGAAACAAATAAATAAATAAATAAAACGAAATAATAGCCTCTGTGTTTGTTTGCAGGTCAAATAAAACGCTAAAAAAAAACGTTTATATTTTTAAGCTAGCAAGATTGTCAAGATGCTACTGAACGAGAGATGTTTGGATTTAAAAAAAAAAGGGAGAAGAAAACATGATGTTGATTTTGGGTGTAGCAACACGTGACGTTGCATAACAGTGATGTAAAAACGTATTTTAAAGACTCACCGAAGATAAGCAGACGGACGACAAAAGATTCGAGGTGGTTCAAACGGAGAAGATGCCGATCCGGCTGACCCAAAATTACAGTAACCCAGAAAGACGGAGCGATGGTCCGCTCCGCAGCGAACGCATCAATGAGAGATGGAGCTCGAGCTGCGTCCGACCAATCAGAAGCTCGGATGCCGCCTCGAACTCGCGCCCTGATTGGCTGCAGGTTTATCTCCTGTTCACCTTTTTATTCATGCTGCGGCCAGCCGACATGTATATTTACCTCCACCGGAGAGAAGCAGCTGCTGTTTTTTCCACCGCTGTGCAGACTTGCAGCTCTAATTTTTAAACTACGCGTGAATAATACGAATTCATATCCGAGTAACGAGTTGAGACGAGTACAGCGAAGCACAGGATAGAAAGTATACGCAAAAGCTTATTAACAAATTAATAATCACGCATACTATTTTAAATATATAGCTTTAAAAGTGATGTATCTGATTAATTAGATGTGCATTTTGCTTTAAGTGTTTTGTTTACAGGTTTTTGTACTTTGCATTTTAAAAATGACATTTTACAACACAAAGACAAATGTGGTGTTGAACTAAAAGAGAATTGCTAATCATAGGACAACATCAAATATAATTTAATTCCARTTTAATCAGGATTAATACATTTCTATGTTTCCACAATCATGACCTACATTTGAAAATCTGGCTATTTGTCGCCATCCAGTGGACATGTAAGGTAAGACAGGGGATGGTTGATCAAAAGAAACATCCGCTGAATGACACAGGCAAACATCAAAACGGATCCGAATACTGATAAATTATTTCTGTATCTGCTGGCTGACATTAGTGTGTCTGCAGCAGCCACGTGGTGTCACCCAGACAGCAGTGCATCCAGTCGCAGATGCTGATGCTGCTGATGCTGCTGCCATGGAAGTAAACAAGGACGAAGCGGAGCGCTGCATTGACATCGCGACCGCGGCTTTAAACAGCCACCAGCCGGAAAAGGCGTTAAGGTTCTTGGAGAAGGCGCAGAGACTCTTCCCGACAGAGAAAGCCAAAGGTAAGAGAAATAAAAATCAAAGCGTCGAGGGGGAGGAGGGACGCCCCTGCCGCTGCAGCAGCATCACCTGCATCCCGTTGAAGCTGCGCATCCCTGGGCCTTTAGCCAGACAGCTAGCTGSCTCAGTTATCAAATAATTAAAACACTTAAAATTATATTTGCAAAGATCATAAAGGCTATTTAACAAATCGTGCCTAGGCTTATATTAGAAATCTATAAAACAGCAGGGCTACAGCAGAAATGGGTGTCCTATTACTACAATTCCTAAATAGCATCTTGCCTTGATTTTTAAATATAACTCTTCCTGGTTTTGGCCCAAATGCACACATAAAACACACAGCAGACAAACATTAAATGTGAGCACACACACACAAAAAATAAATTATGTTATGCATATGTTTGTGGCATCCATGTGCTAACATGTTTTTCAGATTTACTAGAAAAAATATACTTTAATACTTTCTTAAAGTGCCTGTGACATCAGACTTTTGTATTACATATGAATGCATTTTTAGAAAGAGGACATTGATAAAATATTGCAAAATTAATTTCATGTCGCTGAGATGAACAGCTGTTGAGATATTTGCATGTGATGAAACAGGAAGTGATGTCAAAGGGGAACGTCTGCATGTAAACAGAGCGTTGTTACAACAGCCAACAACACAGGCTGTAGAGAAGAATCTGATGTTTGTTTAGATCATTTTGAGTCACTGTTACAGAGATGAAGAAGAATCAATGTTCAAATAATAATGTTTCAGTAAACAAAGACCAGAGAGTTTTCTTTGTTAAAGAGTTCCCCTTTGATGTCACTTCCTGTTTCACTTTGGCTGAGCCAAGTTCAAAAGAAAATATGCCAGTWATGGGACAAAATGGGTTAAATCATGTGTATTATTCCAACTTTCTTAAATATAAAGATGTTTTCTTTGACTTTTTGTATTTGAAGAATATGCATGTCAAATACACTTTAAGTTAGGTAGGTTGGTATAATTAATTCACCAAAGTCAAAAGTGGTTCTGTGGTTAAGATATGTTTCTTTTAAAACAAATTTGGCATCGTCCGTTAGCCCTCAGAGAATGTGCTGAGGATGACTCTCAGCTACTACCACACCAAGTTCAGCTTTGTAAAACTCCAAAACTTTGTGTTGGCTAATGTCGATAAGCTGTGGCGGTCATCTTGAATTGTCTTCACTCCAAAAGTTAATGGGTTTTAGATGTGCAGCCATCGATTACTCTCTGAGAGCTTCATTAAAATTCACCCATCCATTCACAAGTTAGTAGTGTTAAAACTTTAAGCAAAAACATTGCAAAGTATGTAGTGCTCTGAGGATTTGTTAGTGGTTTTAGCTCAATATCCGTATAATAGTCAGAATTAAGGTCAGTTGGCCGTGGCGGCCATCTTTAATTGTGTTGAGTCCAAAAGGTAAAGAGTTCTATCCAATGTTTCTGAGAGTTATGAGACATTCTCTATCAGCACTCCTAGATTTAATATCCAGGAATGGATTCAGTCCAGGACGAGGTGGCCACTCGGACTTCAGTGGGGTCTCGGGGTCTCGACAACGACAGAACACCAAGGAAGATCCCAAACCCGAAGAGAAGCTTCCAGACAACTCCAAACCCTACACTGCAGATCAGCTGGCTGCAGTTAGAAGGTACGGACTCGCTGGAACAGGATGCAGACATAAGTCAGTCTTCGTGCAGCACTTAACATTTCTAACCGTGCACCCAGGATAAAACAGTGTAAAGACTTCTACGAGATTCTCGGGGTCCAGAAAGACTCCTCGGAGGACGAGCTGAAGAAGTCGTACAGAAAACTCGCTCTGAGATTTCATCCCGACAAGAATCACGCTCCGGGCGCGACCGAAGCGTTTAAAGGTGATCTCGTCGCAAACGTTGCCGTCACACAGGGAAAATGTGGGTGATTTCTACATACTGTGCTCCTCCACAGCTATTGGAAACGCTTACGCTGTTCTGAGTAACGCCAAGAAGAGACGACAGTACGATCAGTGTGGAGAAGAGGGGAGACATCCGTCAAACAGGGGCCAGGACAATGGAAGCTTTGAGCCGGACATTTCACCTGAGGACCTCTTCAACATGTTCTTTGGAGGAGGTTATCCTTCCAGTTAGTGTCACTGTTTTGGGCATTCTGTTTCCCACTAAGGATGGTTATTAAGATGCATCTGCTAAAAGCTAAACGTCCTATATTATTCTAGGTAATGGTCCTATATACACTAATGGACGAATGCGGAACCAGAGGGAGCGAAGAGAGCGACCAAGAGATGTGAGTCTAACTTGCAAACAATGTAGTTTGTGGTGCTTGCCAGCAGGGGGAGACATTTAACCGTTTTACAAATTCAACCTTTTTTTAAGGAGATCTTTTTTTCTCTGCTTGCATGTTGTTTTCTTTTGCAGGGAGGTCTGGCTCTCTTCGTGCAGGTCATGCCGATCCTTATCCTGGTTATAGTGTCTGCTCTCAGTCAGATTATGGTCAACAGCCCCTCCTACAGCCTCAGCTTCAGGCCGTGAGTGTCACCCACCTGAGAAGGGTGTAAAATAACATAATGAAGGTGTTTTCTGCATAACTAAAAAGAAAAAAGAACTACCACAAGCGTTTGATTCAATTTTTTTAATATAACCCATAAAGCAAATGATTGTGAATATATTTTTTAAAATTATTTAGCTTTGTGTTGCCTCAGTTTATTCTGAATAATCCCATGGCTCTCAGGCCTCAGAGGCAGTTTTGTGTGAAATTCATCATCACTTTAACAAAGAGAAGCATTTCTGAAACTGCAGCATAAGCTCTGGTCACAAAACTTCCTCTGAACTGACCTGACGTGCACCCGTGCTCGATCTGTCCTTCCTGTCTGCTCGCAGGTCAGCAGGTTACTCCCAGAAGAGGCTGACCGAGAACCTGAAGGTGCCATATTACGTGGGGGAGCATTTCTCCAAAGAGTTCACCGGAGTGAATCTGAAGAACCTGGAGCGATCGGTGGAGGATGACTACATTTCAAACCTTCGCAATAACTGCTGGAAGGAGAAGCAACAAAGTATGATTGCAATCAGTCATTTTGCAACAATTAAATTTTTTTATGCTTTGCTGCCACTCACGTATCACATGACTTCTTTGTGCGGTTTGCTGCAGAGGAAGGCATGCTGTATAGAGCTCGCTATTTCGGAGACACCGAGCTGTACCAAAGAGCGCAGAGGGCTCGAACCCCGAGCTGCGTCAAGCTGTCCGACATCACCGCCTCGTTACATTAAAAGCACGTTTTCCCAAAGACAATTGATACCAACAATTTATTATTTTTGTCCTCCTTTAAAACAAAAGTCAAAACACTCCTTTCCCCCATTCTTTTTGTCTTCAGGTTTCCAGAACCCTCACAAGACACAACTGGCTGTAAATACTGAAGCTTCAAGAGATCAGGGGCTAAAGACGGCTGAACCTTCACCGCAGGCTGAAACCAGATCTGTGGAGTTTTACATTATGAAATTAACTGAAACATTTCTATATATTGTGATTAACTTTAAAAGAAAAAGCCATTTATCACATTTATACAGCCAAACAAGATGTCGGTTTGGCGTTTGGCGAATGCTTTGGTTTTGACCGGAAGCCGTAAAGCTGACAAAGATCACTTCACCTTTGAGAAAGCCATGTGAAACCAGAAACTCCTTTAGTTCTAAATAGTGATGCAGATGCTACTAACGCAGCAGCTCAAAAGAAAAAACCTACCACACTGAATGCTTCCTTTTTATTTTGATGCAGTTGGATAAGCGAAGAAGACGTCTTCGCTGTCTAAAGCGCACTTTTTTAAACTATGCAGGAACCTTTTTTTTAAACATCCTGGACACTTGAGCACCTGAGATTTGTCTTTCCTTGTCGTGTATGTGTGAAATAGAAAATGTTGGGATTTCTTTTCTTTCATTCTAGGAAGGGCAGATTTTTAGTGTTTCTTCACTTCTCAGTAGTTACCAAAAAGGTGAGACGTGTGCCTACGAACCGAGAAACTACAGCAGATTGTGCGACCACGTCATCGATGTTGGGATGTTGTGTAGAACGGAAATAAAAAAAACAGGATGATTTGTGAAGCTGGACCATCCATCAAGTTATTAGTGTACAAGCCAAGCCTCTCTGATAGTATGTGGGTGCATTATTGATATGAGCAGCACATTTGAAAAGCATCAATATACAGGTTTTAGATTATACTTCCATCCAGAATATGTCTTTTTTTTTAAAGCAAAGCCTTGCATATTTCATAATATAGTTTGGAAWATTTAAAAAACAAGAACTTTTTCAGTCCCTAAACATTTGCAGACTGCTGAAGACGTAAACATGATCAACTTTCAGAGAGTAATGCTCACATCCATTTCAAAATTACCTTATTTTTCCTGAACATTTGATTTTTAATGTTTCGTTGTGTAAAATACGAGTTTATGAGATTCACAAATCAGTTTTTATTGATGTTTTATTCAACGTCCCAACTTTTTAAGAACTGAGGTTGTAGCTCTGCACCTATGACGTCTCAGATCTCATCTTAGATCATGGCACGTCATTTGTTCTTTGTATTTATTTAACAAATAGTTGAACAGATYGAGATGAAAAAAAAAAACWGAGATCTTGCTCCCATTTTCCACCTTGTTTTTAACTCCCAGAGGAAAAATAAATCTGTATGCCCTAACGTGTTGGATGTGAGTCATTGCTGCGCCCCGAACAAACACGAAGGAGAGAAAACAAAAGCTCAGTCAGCACAAACTGTGCCGGCAGGCTGACTCAGGCTGTGGAAGTGGACGCATGGCAGCGTGCACGTTCACACGTACAGAGACGTGCAGTGTGACGAACAGCCGGAGCAGTGTCACATTCTGTTTCTCTAAAAATATGTTCAGCTGTTTGTGGCAGATGTTGCAACCCTGCGCTGACAGTGCTTTCTTTTTTCTTTTCTTTTTTTCTAGTTTAGAAAACTTTTCAACACCATGTGTTGCTCTTATACTTGTCACTTGTTCYTTTTACGGTACCCTTATAACCATGTAATTACAAGGTAATAAAAATGGTAATTAAATGTAAATACTACCTTATTACCATGTAATTACGTGGTAATTAGGGTACAAAAGAAAAAACTAATGTTAGAAAAACTACCTTTATTGGGTAACTACAATAAAATTACTATTCAAATGTAACACAACAATATATTTATAACCAAAACTAAATTTTGGGGTTAGTGGTTAATTGCAATAAAATACAAATTTAAAACTGTCCAAATTACCTACTACTTATGCACTGTAAAAAATAAAATGTTGGATTTACTTAATCATGTTACGTTACCTAGTTCCACTTAACTGAGTTGAGTAAATTCAAAGCAATATACCAGTTTTTCAACCAAAGAACATGAGTATATTGATTTGAATTAACTCAGTTAAGTGGAACCAAGTAACAAAACATGGTTAAGTAAATCCAACATTTCATTTTTAGAGTGTGTAGGTGTTACATAGTGAATTGTAATATATTACCAGGTAAGTGCTACATTACTGCAGACAATTACATAGTAAAATTGTTCCCTAATTACCATGTAATTACATGGTAATAAGGTAGTAGTTACATGTAATTACCATTTTTATTACCTTGTAAATACATGGTAATAAGGGTACTGGCAAATGACAAGAAAGCCTAAATATTCAACCTTTCAAATGATAAATAATGGTTATAAATACATGCTTAGTTAGCTAGAAATAGTTTTTAGAGTAACTACGTTTCAAAAGTTTTCTTCTATCTTGACTGGCGTAAGCTCTTGAAATACACGAAGGGTCATTAAATGATAAAAAGGCAAGAAGCTGCCAGAGCTAACTGACTTTGAAAAACACAAAAACTTGGTGAAGTTGTAGCTGAGACTCATCCACAACAATGAGCACTCATACAGTGGGTAAAATAAGTATTGAACACGTCAACATTTTTCTCAGTAAATATATTACTAGAGGTGCTAATGTCATGAAATTTTCACCAGATGTCGGTGACAACAGGGAAAAAGTATTGAACACATGAAGAAAGGGAGGTGTAAAAAGGCATGGAAAGCCAAGACACCAGCTGAACTCTCTCAGTAATTAGAAAGCAAGTCTGTCCCTTGTCAGTGCAAGTTAATATCAGCTGGTTCAGTCCCRAATGATGGCCAGGTATCACACAAGAACCATCTGATGATGGGTAAAAGTAAAGAGCTCTCTCAAGACCTTCACAACCTTATTGTTGCAAAGCATAATGATGGCATCGGTTACAGAAGAATGTCTAAACTTCTGAAGGTTCCAGTGAGCACTGTTGGGGCCATAATTCAGAAGTGGAAAGAACATTATTTCACCATAAACCGACCACGACCAGGTGCTCCTCACAAGATTTCTGACAGAGGAGTGAAAAGAATCATCAGAAGAGTTGTCCAAGAGCCAAGGACCACTTGTGGAGAGCTTCAGAAAGACCTGGAATTAGCAGGTACGATTGTTTCAAAGAAAACAATAAGTAATGCACTGAACCACCATGGCCTGTATGCACGCTCACCACGCAAGACTCCACTGCTGAAGAAACAGCATGTTGAAGCTCCTTTAAAGTTTGCTGCACAACATTTAAACAAGCCTGTGAAATACTGGGAGAATATAGTCTGGTCAGATGAGACCAACATTGAACTGTTTGGATGCCAGAATACACATCATGTTTGGAGGTCAAATGGCACTGCACATCAGCCCAAAAACACCATACCAACAGTGAAGTTTGGAGGTGGGAACATCATGGTGTGGGGCTGTTTTTCAGCATATGGTACTGGCAAACTTAAATTAATTGAAGGAAGGATGAGTGGAAAAATGTACAGAGACATTCTTGATAAAAATCTGCTTCCATCTACCAGGACGATGAAGATGAAATGTGGCTGGACATTTCAGCAAGACAATGAGCCCAAACACAAAGCCAAGGAAACTCTCAGTTGGTTTCAGAGAAAGAAACTAAAGCTGCTGGAATGGCCCAGCCAATCACCTGACCTGAATCCAACAGAAAATCTATGGAAAGAACTAAAGATCAGAGTTCATAGAAGAGGTCCACGAAACCTTCAAGATTTGAAGACTGTTTGTGTGGAAGAATGGGCCAAAATCACACCTGAGCAATGCATGTCACTAGTTTCTCCATACAGGAGGCGTCTTGAAGCTGTCATTGACAACAAAGGCTTTTGTACAAAGTATTAGATAAATTTCAGTAAGTGTGTTCAAGACTTTTTCCCTGTGCCATTCCACATTATTACAAATAACTTCATTTCTGGACATTTATGGTTTGATTTCTTTGTATGTATGGATCACTTGGGTTGTTACCAACATCTGGTGAAAATTTCATGTCATTAGCACCTCTAGTAATATATTTACTGAGAAAAATGTTGACGTGTTCAATACTTATTTTACCCGCTGTATATATATATATATATGGTCACAACTGATTACATAAATATTTATTATACAATGTGTAATAAAAAGTTTGCATCCAATGACGGATTCTCTTTTAGAAAAATTCTGTTTATCTTCCCAGTTGGGATTTTAAACTAATATCTTTATAAGCTAACTCTGACATTGATTCCATCTGTAGTTTTTTGCATTTTGCAGCAGAGAATTGTCCTTTTGATTATACATACAGGTCATTCGGATACAAGTTTTCTAAAATGAGAAGGGAAGCCATCAATTTTTTTTAAAAAAAGAGCAATAATTTATTTGTGATCACAAAAGTACAAAATAAAACTGTGCAATGTTATGACAGTTCAAACGTCAAATAAAGCTGAAAGCAAGAGGTCCAAAGGTGACATTTTAGCCATAGCTTGCACATAAAAACAAGCACGAATAGGCTTTTAATCAAGGAGTGACAATAATCCAAATGTGATCAACTGGAGTACATTCACTATATGGTCAGGTAACAAGAAAAAAAAGACAAGAAATGGTCTTCAGTTAAAACAATGCAACTAGCTGCCCTTTACAGAGTTTCAAAAGAAACTGAGGTACACACTTTAATACTTATGCCCATTTACCAGACAAATGGTTTGAAATGTTTAATTGTGAGCAAGTGATGAAGCAACACCTGCTCTTAGTACCATAAACATCAGCTCATTTACAGTACGAAAAAAAAAAAGGCTACATCATGCCAAAGTCCATTCTCACGCATCTAAAGAYATAAAGTTGAAGTTCGAAGGCCCTTCTGTGAGCTGTTATTGTCAGCTCGGACATTTATTCCGTTCAACATTCCTCAATGAGCAGCTCTTCAGAAGAATACAGTTTCTTCTTGATCACACGAAAACTAGTGCTGAGTTTAATAGCTTGTCTGACAAYAGGAGCCGAGGGAGACTTGGAGAGGAACAGTCCTTGAAGTTTAGGCCACAGGCCGCTGGACTCTAGCCTCAAGACCAGAGTGAGCTGGAAGGTGGGGACAAGGTAGGGGTCCACAGATAGCTGTCCTATGCTCTCACAGACGGCCCCTTGCTCCACGCAAAGGTCGATGAGGGCCCCTCTTAAGCCGCAAGGCTCGCTAGCTGCCAGGTGAAGGAGCTCCTGTCCGATGTGCTCCAGGAGTTTCTCTGGGATGAGCAGTTTGCTACATCTCAGGGCGCAGTCTGTGTTTTTGGCWTCTCTTAGGCTTCGCGCAATCAGATCCACCACTTCTTTCAGGATGGTCTCCTCCATCGGATCGAAGAACAGGTCGTCGTCACACGAGGGACTAAGGTCATTGGAGATATCTGACCCTGGAGAAGAAATGCAACGTTTCAGAACTTAATACGTACACAGGGAATAACTTTGAATAAGAATCAGACAGAGCTGAATCACTGCGCTCACCTGAATCTGACAGATCACTCCTGCTGCCATGGTTGGACCCTGACCCAATGCTGGAGCTGTTTGTGTTGAAATCAGCCAGTCTTTGGACCAGTTTGCCCCAGGACAGCCTTCTGGGATGGCTGTCCACGGGGGACGGAGGTGTGTTGCAAGTGTCCATTGGGGCAAAGGCTTCAGGCATTATTGTCCTCTCTGCAGTATTCAACAGCTGCTTCTGCTTTTTAAAGGGAAACAAAGGGCCACAAATAAACACTACTATCCCAYGAGTTGCAATTAAACTAAATGGTGTAAATTTAAACCGCGGCTTGATAATAAAAGCATTAAAAATCWAATGACATGAACACTTCGGTGTTAGCAAGTAGCATTTTGTTCATTTAAAACAAGTTTAAACCAACAAAACCGACAAATATTTATATCGTACTTACAATTTAGGTGAATACAGCTCCTTCCAAGTTGGTTGTCTTTGATGCAGAGAAATATTTGAATAGTTTATTGTTTCTATCTGCTGTCTGAAAACTTCTACCTACTGCTACTCCTCTGTCCTCTCACCAGCTRCCGAGCTCCGCAGTCTGACCCGCAACAATGTTTATATACGAGAACCGAGAGACCACACCCCCCGCCTCCCCGTCAGCCAATCAAAATCGGGGGCACGCCATCTGAGCTGTATCTTGCCTGGTAACATGCCAGCAGCGGAGAAAGACAAACAAGAGGAAATGAGGTGGGTGGGTGGAGAAGGGGGYTGTGGGCCAGTGTAGTGGAAATGTACAGAGACTTGTTGGGGCTTGCAGGCGCCGTATAACGTTTCTTTTGTCCAGCATCCCCAACAAGGTCCAATATGTTTTATGCTGTTTGCGCACTCTGTCATAAAAGCATAGAATTGAAGTCCATGCATGCCTGGCCACACTGGCTCAGTGTTGCAGTATACATTACGTCACCTGTTTTTCTCAAAGCATTACATCAGAATTTTTATCTGCTTCATGCGGGCACACAAAAGGCTGCACAATAGAACACCCGTGAGAAAAAAAATAAAAATAAAAAAGTCAACATTGAAAAAAACATTGCCCTCAAATATGCAAAAAAAAAAAAAAAAAAAAAAAAAAAAAAAAAAAAAAACATAGACCTATAAATTATAATGCATGCATGCATGCATGTAAATAGGCCTTAACGTATAAACATTTCAGCCTGTTAATGTTTTGATGAGTTTATATACTTAGCATAAAAAGGAAGGGAACTGGTGTTTGGTAGATTATTTCTTTGTTGTAACAATGCTACTTGGCAATAAATCTTATGCCGAGCACCTGACTTTTGTGCTAAGTTAATATAT
>NW_013952441.1:351656-357926 GCF_001266775.1 Austrofundulus limnaeus | reverse complement strand
CCTTTACGGCCAGTGGACGTGGCATTATAAAACTAAAAAATAAATTGTGAATTTCATTATTATTTTTACACATCAGGAAAAATGAAAAGACAATATTTAGGTAAACAAAAAAACTGTATATAGTTTATCCTGAATTTCATAAAAACTAGTACAACTGAACTATTTAAGTATATTTTTTTCTCATTCTTATGACTACGTAGTCTTCAAATTCTTTAAAGTTAATTCCAATGGATTCGAGAGAAAGAAGTTGGATTATTTAAGTAAACAACGGGCTAGCTAACATGTTTTTGTATTAGTAGTATTGATCACATTTTTGCGTAAAAATTGATTTCTGTTGTGAGTATAAAAAACAAAAGATTTTCTGTTATGTTTGCTCACATTTTCAAAGAGCCACAACAGAGGGACCAAAGAGCCACATGTGGCCCCAGAGCCGCAGGTTGCAGACCCTTGATCTATCCATAAGTTTAATCTGTTTCTCAGTTTTAAAGTCCAAAAATTCTATACATTACACAAAATAAGTGTTAAAGGCAGGAGAACAACACTGAAACATGGTTTACAAGAGGAATTGCTAGAAGACAAAAGAACATCAGAAWAAACAAACAAAACAAAACCACAAACACTTGAGTGTTACTTCTGGGTTCACAATGTACTATAGTTAGTTAAAAATCAAACAAAACTAGGAAATAGCCAGATAAACGCTATGCTTCTGCACATGGGTAGGTGTAGAACTGTTTTTGTAAAAGAGGAAACGAAAACCATCCAGTAAACACGTGTAAGTACATCATGTTCTAGCAGTGATGTTTTGATTTAGATGTGATCGTACGAAACTTGTAAAAAAAAAAAAAAGTCACATTTGCATAGTGAAAAGACGTGGGCTGTGTGTAAATAAACCACTAAGAACACCACTTCAGAAAGTGGGCTGTAAATCAAGCTTCGTCTAAAGGAACGCAAACCTTCTGCTGGAGGTGTGTCCTGCGAAAGTCCAGGGCCAGCCTCAGACATTTACGCCCAGAACAGAACATACTGTACATTTCCAACCTTCATCTAAATAAAAAAAAAAGAAGAAACAAGCCATTTCCTGATTGAACCATCCGATCTGCACGTCTCCTTGATTTAAACAGAAAAAAACATGATGCAGGATTACACTGAGTGTCAAACTTTGAACTTATTCAAGCAGAAATAAATGTGGGGAAAAAAAGGGCTGTAAATATTTGGAGCTTAGCTTCAGTAAGGAGGATTATTRGAAAAACTACATAACACCAAGTAAAACAAACAGCTAATTCAGAATGTCCAAGTTCAACTTTATTTACAAGCTCTCTGTTTTGCTCGTAGTGCTGGTGGGACAGGCAGTGATAAGAAGCCAGCAGTGAAAGGAGGGGAGACTTGAGCAAGCAGCAGGTTTTCAGATTAATGGAGCTAAAGAGCAGCAAAGTGGAAACACAATGCTTTACTTGAAAGYGTTTATTACCAAAGATGTTACTTTCCTTAGCATTGAGGCTGATTACAGATTGGACTGGCAGAAAGACTTTTATTAACCTAAAGCAGATATATAAATACAAAGTTTGTAATTAGAAGTTTTCATAATTCTCGAGTGGATCTGTTTTGACAGCGACGTTCAACAACAAAGCAAAAATATTGTTTAAAAATACAACTCATGTTAAGCCACTTTAAATAATTCACTTACTRTACAAAATTTAAAAAACAAAGTTTTAAAGGAAATAAAAACATCTCCTTTTGTTTTAATTCCATTTGGCAAATTTATGAACCAAAACTGAATCTCTTTATCTAAGACGGCGTGAATCCCAGTAGTTGCTCTATTGGTTTGTAACGCCACTCATCTGCTTCCAGCTCCTCAACCAGGCTGGCAAGTTTCTCCATCCGAGACGCTTGTTGATCTGAAAGAACACACACAAGAGCAGTTACTGCGTTATTATTCCACTGTTCATCGAACCGTCCGAGACGAGCATTTAGCGGAACGCATTCACTGACTTACCTTGTTTAACCTGCTTCAGCGTTGAAGCCACTTGGTAGCTGAACACATGTAAACACAGAGGGGATTCCAAAATACAGAAGACAAAAAAAAAAAAAAAAAAAAAACTGTAATAAGTGTGCAACATATTTAAAATGAACAGTCAAGTTTATTTCACATCATCTCCTAATATCTTATGCAACATGGTTTTAGTTTACTATATTTATTTATTTATAATAATCAAAATAAATAAGTTTATACTGTATAATTGCAAGCAGTAAGTGATGAGAGGGATGAACTCAAAAATGAACTTACACATACTGTATACTTAGTGCACTTTTGCTTTATATTCCTCACAGCTTTATATCCTCAACACTGCAGTCAACACCAGCTAAAATGTATGCAGAAAAGGTTGCGATGGAAACCATGTAAATAAAGTATTTTTCTCCCTAAACCACATCTCCTGTAAAGGGAAACCTTTCATGGAAACTCCCTGTTCCACCTGTTTGATATTACACAATTYCAGAAAAGAGCCTGAAGGTAAAGATCATTTTCATTACGTAACTATAATTCACTCTAAGGTTTCATTACACATTTTGCCTGTTCCTGCAGAAGTTACAGCCTTCCAGGCAGTGTATGTTGTTGACAGTACGTTGATGCTCTCATTAAAAAAAGTATAGATGACCTTTTCCAAGGGCAATAATGATATGAGCCCTCACCATCACAGAGCCCAGCTTTTGAACTTGATGCTGATAACAAGCCTGAATGGTTGTTTTTGTCCTTGGCGCACAGAAAAAAGTGTATTTTTCTACATTGTGACTTTCCAWTGTAATCTCTTGCCCTTTTCATCTACTAAAAAAAAATTAAGTTCTCACTGTAGTGCATTCTGAGGAGCCCAGGTGGGCCAGTTTAGGCTTTGAGCCATTTCTCTATGCACTGAAATCCACCCAATTCCTTCAAGTGTTAATGAGATTAAGCATTGTTTAGGGCAAAATATTCTAATCCAGTGTTTCCTAAAGTTGGGGTCGGGACCCAAAGTGGTGTCCCAAAGCATCAAGGTGGGGTCCTGAAAAGATTTCCTGAATTAATTACATTTTTGCCTTAGTTGTTACAAAGGTGTGAGGTTAGTATATTTAAAATGGATAAATGTAGTATAAAAATATTGTTACTGTGCCCATGTTTAGTTGACCTGATACAAATGTTTATCATCCAAAAATAGCTGGGGGCACAGGTCTCTGCTACTGTTATTTTGTGGGTCAAAAGCTGAACAGTTTGGGAACCACTGCACTTTGGTTCCCAAAGTTGGGCTTGGGACCCAATTATGGGTCATGAAGTACCTTGGATAATCTCCAGAAATCAATTTAAGGGGTAATAAAATAATTGCTGATGTAATATTTTCTCTATAAATATTACAAACACACAAAATAACTATAAATAAGTATTTATATTTGTGTACAAACTGTTTAGATTGTCAAAAAGCCTGTGTTTTTAGGGTTATTAATGAAGTTCGTGCACTCAGCATAGGCGTAATTTGCAGGGGGGTTAGGGGGGTTATGACCTCCCCACAAAGATTTGATCCAGTCAAAATACCCCCCCCACCCATAAAATGGCATTGTTTGCTCAAACACAATAGAAATTAACTGGTTAAGAAGACAGATGCAACTCTTTTGTTGTCTTTGTGTACCTTTGACCTGATTAAAAAAATTACAATGTCATATATCAACGTTTTAAGCATAATTGCTAAAAAATGGCATGCAGGGTTTTAGAGCATAACCCCCAATGGAAGGCCTAAAGTTACACCCTTGGTACTCAGACCAGTAATATTTGGGGTCACAAGTTTAAGCCATGGATATTTTGTGGGTCAGAAGATAAAAAGTTTKGGAACCACTGTTCTAATCCAGTCTTAGAAAAGTTGTTTCTTCAGTGTATCTTGCACGATTAAAATTTAAATTAGATGTTAAAGTGGTTTACCTTCCATCATTTCACCTGCACCTTTGGGATAAGTGTAGAGAACCTTTCTTGGAGGGATGAGCTCTGAAGCACTRAACCCAGAACCAGTCACCGAACTGCCGCTAACACCTCCAGCAGAGGAAGACGAAGAAGACGCTGCCATTGCCCTAAGAAACTATCAAATGAAACCCATAAAGACAGTCAAGAACGATGCAGGGGTTTAGTCAATAAAGAGTCCGCTAACCTCAGTCAAACCAGTGTTTTGCTCTATAATAAACTATAGTTTCCAAAGTTAGCAAGCTGAAGCTAGCAAGTACGARGTGGTAAACAAGGAAGCTAGCTAACATAGCATTTAGAACGACAAGCACACATCAATGTTAKTAGACGCTACTGTGTTTTCTAACAGTAAAACCCACCTTAAAAACCCCGGTGAATAGATTTTATTTCAACGCAGCTGGTGTTTAATTGTTAAATTTACGACCAAAACAGCATTATTTTGTGTTTGAAGTGGTGGCGCTTTTAAAAAACTTCACAAACGCAGGGATGGCTCATTTTGGTTATCGCCGAAGGGAATGTGATCTTGCGTATGTTTTATAGATCTACCACGACATTACCGMAAAACAACCCGAGTTGTCGCAAAGCAGCTAACGTCAACGGACTGACCGGCTAGCTTGCTGAACAAGTTTCAAAGAAAATRTAAATTAGTTTACCCATGTTTTTCATTAACTTCTTATCATTTTGCGTTATTTTATTAATATAGCTTCAGCTAACGCTTACTAATTAACAATATGGATGTTCTTCGCCCGCCTCTTATCAATATAAATGGGARAATATATCGAAAAAACATCGTAAAGGAGGAACATTATGAGGAGGAAGATGATTATTCGTGCATGGGACCACTGGGTAAGTTCAGGCTGTACGTATTAACATGACATGCATAAAAGTATGAAAATTAATTGCACTCATTAAAACACCAACAACAACTAATAATACAGTATTTATATGTTTCCAGAGAGAGAGGATCTTGCTGAGGGTGAAACCTGTGATGGCCATTTAATTGAACAGACAGATAAGGGATATCGCTGCGCCATTGATGTCCCCAGTGTTCTTTACAAGTAAGTCGTTTATATTCTGCTTTTTGTCATAATCTCACAAGGCTAGCAGGTTTTGTGTCTGCATATGTGAGCATTTGTGTGCATCCTCTGTCAACAGATACATCATTGGGAAAAAGGGAGAAACACGTAGACGCCTGGAATCKGACACAAAAACATCAATCAGCATCCCAAAACAAGGAGTGGAGGGACAGATTGGTGAGGAGGACTGAGGAAATCTGTTGACTTTCAAACAGATGTACGATTTAAAAAAAAAATGATTACAATTCATCTCCCTCCTTTGATAGTTATCACCGGTTCACACAAAGCTGCAGTTTCTTCAGCGATCACTCGAGTCGAGGTCCTTGTGGAGAGTTTCCGAAGGAAACAGCCTTTCACCCACTTCCTGTCATTCCCGCTGAATGATCCCAAAGTTAAAGAAGGATTCYTGAGATTTAAAGATGAGGTGTTGCAGCAGTGTTCGCAGGTACGTCAGAAAAGTGTGGAAATGATTGAAAGTCTGCACTATCCTATCATTACGTATAAATCATAGGGGTGTAAGAAAATATCGATACACTGAAATATCGCGATATTTCATTTCCCGATACGGTATCGATATTCTAAAGCCCTGTATCGATTTTTAATCAGTGTGCATTGCCAATGCAATGCACACTATTGTTTTCNGTGCATTGCCAATGCAATGCACACTATTGTTTTCGTGTTTCTCTTTATTATTATTATCAGTGTGCATTGCCAATGCAATGCACACTATTGTTTTCCTGTTTCTCTTTATTATTATTATCAGTGTGCATTGCCAATGCAATGCACACTACTGTTTTCCTGTTTCTCTTTATTCCGTCTTCTTCCACGTCGCCACACTACTCCTCCTGCATACTTTGTCCTACATCTGCCATTGTAATTTCTATCTGTAAAGGTCCTGTGCCAAATGATTGCTATGCCTTCTGGTGCCTGTACTACTTGTAGTTTTTGAAATATTAATGTTTAAACTTTATTCCAAATTCATATAATGGGAGTCAATGGGGCCTTGTAATGGTCCAATACTACCCCCAACTGTACTCAACTTGGTACTGCACCATAGTTTTTTAATATTTAATCTCAATAGTTCAGTGTTTACAATACTAATATGATTGTATTTTGATGTTTTACTATAATATTGTCTTAATACTGCTCTATTGTTGTAATATTATGCATTTTTATGTCAATAATTGTATTGTCAATGAGGCCTCTTTCTGCACACAT
>NW_013952441.1:331225-349942 GCF_001266775.1 Austrofundulus limnaeus | reverse complement strand
ATTAATCATGATTAATCTTAAACTTAATATAAAACTTTAAAATTTTAAACTTTTAAATATTATTTATTTATTAAATAAATAAAATAAAATAAGTCATAAGAAGACAAAAAGAAAAAAACTGTACATAATGTGTTACACATGGAGGTTTTTTTTAATATTATTTACTTAATCTTTATTTATCCAGGTAAACTGTTTGAGAACCACTTCTCATTTACAAACATGACCTGACATGAACTGAGTGCATTGCAATATACAAACCTACATATTCACCCATAGTAAAGTGATTGTAAATTTTAATTGCGATTAAAAWTTTTAATCTATGCCCATGCAGCACTAAAATTAATCAGAATGTTTCACAGCCCTAAAAACACATTTTATTATCGGGCCGTGCTGAACTCAAGTTGACTGTGAATCTTACAAACGAACAGCTGCGAGTTCTTTGATTTCCTTTGCTTGATTGCTTATCTTTTTGTCAACTTGCCAACTACAAACTCCTACAAATGAGTCATCAAGTCATCATTTATATCAAGTTGATGAATTGAATCATAGTCTTCAAGCACAGCTTTATAGTTTTTTCTTGTTTTATAAGGAACTACACGTTCAGATTTAAGATAACTGGTTAAAAATGTTGCTGAAAGGTGTCCTGTATCAATTGGTTAACCCCCTAGTAAAGGAAACCATAACATAGTTGACTGTAACATCTCTGTTGCACCACAGTGATCTGCTTTGCTTTCCTCAGGGACATCACTGAAGAAAAGCCTCTGCCGTTGGCAGTGACGGGTATAGAGTACATGAACGATGATCCGGCCATGGTAGACGTCCTGTATGCCAAAGTCAACGTAAAAGACGGATCTGACAAGTCAGTATTTCAGAGATAAAAATCAGCACATTAGTAATTAAAAGTTGTCTAAGACTTTGTATCATTGCTTTGATTATTTCTACACTGTAGGCTGCAGCTCATTGCAGACCGGCTGGTTGAGCATTTCGTCTCTGCAGGGCTGATGGTCCGAGAGTGGGACAGAGTGAAGCTGCACGGCACTGTGATGAACACTTTATTCAGGAAGGACCTCTCTGGTAAATACGCTGCATAAACACATTCAACAGCTTCAAACTGCTTTGTGTCCTGASCTGGTTTCCTGTAACTTAATATGTCATTGTCCAGTTAAAATGAATACCCTGATCTGAGCTTTTCTGTAATACTTTGTACCATGAATCTGTCCTAACATAAGTTTATTATTATTATTAGTTTATTCATTTCTTTAAAAACAACGTAAATTCAACAACAAACAAAAAAATACAAATCACAATTTAAATGAAAGGCAGCAGAAGAAGAAAAATTCTTATTATATCTGCCCCTTTTTCTCAAAAAAAATTTATATCAAAAATTATATACAGATTACAAAAAAGAAAAAATAATAAAAGGTTAAATTCTTTGAAGAACAATTCATACATGTGCATATTTCTCCAGCAAATTAACCTTTGTCATTATCTTAAACATGCATACTGATCTGGCATTTTAATGCCATCTTCCAGATTATTCCATAATTTAATTCCCTGATCTGAAGTACTCTGTTCCTTTAAACTGGTTCTAAATTTGGGTTTAACAAACATTTCTATCTCCTTGAGATTATAACAACTCTTTCTTTTAATAAAGTGTAATTGGATGTTTGAAGGTAATGTGTTTTTATGAGCCCTGTATGTGACTGATAAAATACCATAATCAACCAAACCATAGAATTTCAATAATTTTAACTGATGGAACGATGTGTTTGATGGGTGATAGTAATGGTTTCTGGTGATAATTTTTACAGCTCTTTTCTGTAAAATAAAAATAGGATTTGTAATCGTTATACATGCTTTTCCCCAAACATCAATACAGTAGATCAAGAGTGGAACAATTATTGATTATATAATATAAACGGAGCTTTATCATTAAACAAATCCTTTACTTTGTATAATACTGCAATGGATTTGGCTGTTTTTGTTCACCTAGTAACATATTCACTAATGAACTGTAGTGTTTTCATAGCCTGWCTTGCAGTAGTAATTTTGACAATAAAACAGCTTGTTTTAAAGTGTTGTATTGGACTTAAGCAAATTTTTCTATTTCAGAGTTTTAAAAGTTTGTCTTAAAGTGTTTTTGTGAAGGTTTTGCACATTAAGTTGACTTGAATTGAGATGTTTTCATTTGGTTTTGTGGCTAGAGGAGTGGAGCTTTTATGAGCKCAGTTTTTTTCTTCTTCATCTTTTTCTGTTTTAAATCCCAGCAGATTTGAGGAGTTTGGCGGCTGAGTTAACTCCTGAAACACTTTGACACATTCTTGAATTCTGTTCATGTTTTACTTGCGAGGATTATTTGTTCCATCAAGTTTTTTTTTCTTCGTTTTTTTTTTTTTCGGCATCTGAGCTTCAAACAGGGACTTTTAAACAAGAAAGTTGTGTTTCAGATGAAACACACATTATTCCACACCTGTTCTGTTCGAAGCATTGTGCTTAGCACAATGTGCTAGTTAGCTCGATATACTTTTATATTTGGCAGAGTTGCACGTTATGTGAAAATTGTAGCTTTAGAAAGACTCACGAGGGCTTGGTTGACACGATATGTTTAGAGGAAATGAATGCAGCGCAGTTCAAAATGAGTTGAASATATTTTGTTTGATAAGATAAATTATATCACGTCTGCTTTCATATAAATATTTTCCTGTTTATAGCTTCTTTCGTGCATTTTCATCATAATTTGAGCTATTTTCACCACTCWTTTATCACAAAGGTCATGTTGTTCAGGACAGCTGAGTTTTGGTTTTTGTAACTTTTCTACTTTTTTGAAATATTAAACTTTATTTACAAATTGTTCTCCATTGGAATGAATGAAAAACTCTTGAAATCCTTWATAAATATTGTGCTCTTTGACTTGCTTCATTTTAAGCTTTTAGCTGCTGTTGTACTCATTTTCGATTTTAGCCACGCATTTTAGCTTTAAAGCTATTTCCAAWTTTGGCTACTGTTTGATAATTTTAGCTTTTGTTCTGATTGTTTTAACAACTCCGTTTCAGTTTCTTTGTCAGATTTTAGTGAAGTGTCCWGACTCAGCACTCACTGTTTTCAGAAAGCGCAGTATCTGTAATAGAAATGATTAATTGAAGAAAACATTTTGTTTTTGCGACACCTATTGCACAGARGATATGAATGATGCTGGTGACTGTCAGGCCCGGACACGCTCTCCAATGTTCCCTTATTATCTTTTGGCCGGACCGGAGCTGCGGTGACGCCACACAATTACGACTAATTTGTTCAGCGAGGACTCAGGGAGGTGCTTCTGTGTTTGTCCTCGGAGCTGTGTACGTGCGCCGAACASTGTGTTTTCCCAGTACCCTGACAATGATTTCATTCAGTTTGGACATGGATGCGATCCAGCGGCCGTTCTCAAATTTGCGCCGTGGCCGACCAACAACACTGAGCAAGTGAGGGGCCCCTCCCCCTCGCTGACCATGTTTACCACGTCTCGGTGTTTTTCTCTTTTTTTATTGTCCTCCGTTTCACAAGATCCGTTTTACAAACCAAGTAACCTTGAGTCTCACTGTGGTGTGGTGGTAAAAACCGGAGCTGCAAGTAAACATGTTTATTGGTTTTCTGAGATAACTTATCTGTTTTTTTCCCTCTGCATTACATCATTCATCTTGTGTCTCTGGTGTTTTTCCAGCTGAAGATGCGTGTGGAGCAGGAAGACAAACCTCCAGTGACAGAGAGGCTTTTGATGCCAGAAGCATTTTGAAGGTTAGACAGATTCTGCTGCTTCTGCATCACATCCAAGATTTTTCTCACKGTTTAACTGCTGTTATCAAAGGTCACACAATAATTTATAATTCAGTGATTAATCTTTATGCATCTTTTACATACAATGAAGAAATTTTACTCACGTTATGCCTTGATTATGATAAAACATGCAGCAAAAAAAAAAAACCTTTCTGTACACATTACATAGATTTTCTGCTGTTTAACCTTTCCACTACATTTGTAATCTCATGAGAGCTCACCGTTTAAAATCTAAAAAATAAAAAAGAAGTTCTGAACTTAAGTTGGCGCAGCTCACGAAGCTCACTCATTCATATTAAGTATTGCGAAAAGTGTTTTGATTTCAGTCTGATATTCAGCAATTATGTTGCAGTGTGAAACAAGTGAAACCACTTGCTCCTCTTAAAGGTCAAGGCAGTCAGATTTTAAATCTCTGTGTGAAATTAGGATTTATTTTAAGACGATCCATCTCAATGGGAGTATTACATTTTGTTTTGGTCATTTATGAATATGTTCTACCTTTTTATATCGGACGTTTTAATATTTAAGTAAATACTTTTTGGCTCAAGTGTCCCAAAGGGTCATGATTGTGTGAACACTGAAACATCTGTCTTAAACCATGGTTCGTTTTTACGTTTCATAATAAAGCAAATAATCTGGTGTTTTAAAAGAAATTGTATTAAAACTAAATTAGAAAACCTACAATAGCAAAATGATATTTTGTTAGTGCACCATTTGTTACTTTCTGGCAGAACCAGAAATCATCATGGCCTGAACTCCTCCTGATGCTTTATGTTTTCACATAGCACTTCAGAAACAGCTTTTTATAGAAGAAGTCGATGCATCTTGAGAGCTCTTTTTTTTACCGTGAACAAAGTTGCTTTAGTGTTCAAATTTATGCAGCATCTGATTGTTTTCAGCCACTGCCAATATCTTTATGATCAGTTTCAGTTTTTTAGCAGTCTTCCAGCTGCTGTAAACTCATCCTCTTTGACGACTTCCATCATTTCTGGTACATATTAAAACAGAAACGATATATTTTATGGTGGATATAAATAGCTAAATCAAAAATCAAACACTGTGGATTTTTAATTAGTTAAGATTTTAAATTTTTACATTTAGATTTTGAAAACAGAAAAACAACAAATACAACACTGTTGTTATATTTTGGCAATTTTATTTTGAAACAGAAAAATGAAAGAACAGACCATGCACAGTTTGTTGTTCAAAGTTGTTGAAGAAAGAAAAAAAAGAGCTTTTTCTTGACATTTTGCAGGATTTGTTGAGCTGTAAAATCCAGTTAGAGTTTTTATGAGCAAGCTATAAAAAAAAGCTATAGAGATAAAGAAAAATAAAAAGACGTCCATGACAAATGTCATATTCAGTTTGAATTGTTGTTGGCATTTAAACTGAAAATAACACGATAGTGGACTTTTTTTCAATAATGATAATAATATTAACATTTAACACAGATCATACCAGAATATGTTTGCTTTAGTTGCCTTGAAGACACTCTGCACTACATGAAAGTTTTGAAGTGTAAACATGTATTTTTTTGTTTTCCTTTGCAGAAATTTGATTCTTTTTGTTTCGGTGAGTTTGAGCTGAACACCGTCCACCTGTCTCAGAGATATTCAACAGACTGCACTGGATATTACACAACTGCTGGGAGCATAAGCTTCTCCTGACCCTCAGAGGAGCTGAGCATATAATGAGGTGCAAAATATTAATAAAGTATTGCAGCAGTCGTTATGCACAATTTTGCCCAGTAGGTGGCAGCATAGTTTAGCTTTTTTAAAGAACTTGTTCATCATTCAGACAGTTGATTTTTTTCCTTGAGGTGAATAAAACCCATAAAATAAAAAAAAACATTTTGATGGAACAGACTAACAGGAAAAATGCTTAAATCTGTTCTGAACCCTGTTCTCATGAATACTTTTCTCCTGTTGTTGAGGATGGTACAGATGTTTCTGTAAGTTGGCCACTGAGGTGATGTTATTAAGTGAAACCTCATACAGAAGTCAGAGTTAAATAATTGATGTGTTCTTGCATCACCAGACCACTTCGCACTGTTTCCTGTTGAGAAATAAAATCTTTATCACAGAATTTTGTAGCGTGTCATGATTTCACAACCGATGAGCAGCACAGCCCTGAGTGAAAACGGTTGAAGGTGATTTTTAGACGCGTGTCATGTCGCCCTCACAACACTGAATGTCATCACAGCCCTTTATTTCACATCTCCTTTCACCTCGCTGCCTCATGAATGTGTTAATGCATCACTGATATGATTTATTACAGTCCGGGTTGTATTTTCTTTTTTAATTCCATCATTTTTCTTTTTCTTTTTTTTTAATTTGGTGCCCTTTCGTGCTCCCACTCCCGTCTGTCGATTGTGTCATTGAACAGACACACCAAACACAGAGCTGAGCCACTTGCATTTATCGTCAGAGGTTTTTTTTTTTATGCTTTTCCCCTCAGCTGGTGTCGCCCTCTGTTTAGCATGCAGGAGCGTGATCATCAGGCGGCCAAAAGTTACACCACTGAAGACTGAGGGCCCTTTTTGTTTGTTCGCTACACCATCCCGCGCTGTCCACCCTCCTCGCCTCAGCGGTGGCCTCATCATTCCCAGTTCACAGACATTATTATTATTATTATATAGGAACATGCAAATGTTGTCTTCGCCTGCTGAGGTTTCCACACATGACCGCTCAGCAGCATCGGTTTGGCATAAAATGCGTTTATTCAGACGTAACAAAAACAGACTAATTATGCACATTCGCTCTCCAGGCTGGATGCTTGTTAGTGCTTCAGAAGTGCATGTCCCACTCACGTACTGTAAACCCACTCCCATAGTAATAAAAAAAAAACAAAGGCTTTTATTAATTAATTTTTTTAAAGCAGGGTAAATACTGTTGCGCACGCAAGGAAAGAGTGCAGAAAAACAGATAATTTGCAATTTAATTAAATTCACTACGACGAGTGTGCGTTCTTGTCTCTTTTGGCAGGACCATGATTAAAGATGTGCGGCACAGATGTCCTCAGTAATGACTGCGCTGAAGACATATGAGGGATCACATGCCGTGCATAGTCAAATAGACAGAAGACATTTTTAGTTTCAGTCTGGCCATTTCAGCATTGCATGATATGGCTTAATCATCTCACAGCTGAGCAGGTGTTTATGACAGTAAAAGATTTATACAATGACAGATAAAACTTCATGAACCCCCTTGTTTAATATTCGGCTGTTTATTTTTTTTTAATAGTTGTGATTAAATCAGATTTGGCTTCTAGATGAACACTGTTTACCACTTCATTGTGGGTAGTCATAATGTTTTGACTCATCTGCGAACACGATAAAACCCATCCTGTCATCCTTGTTTGTGTGGTTGCGTGTGCAAGGCCCAAAATGTGTATTTTCTGTCCCTGACACATCTCCCAGCCTAATTAGTCACGTTTGCGTGCTTCCTGCAGCGTGAACCTCCAACTAGAACTTTAAGATCTGAAGACAAGCATACACAACTTCCCGTCAGCCTAATAAGTGGATTTTCTGGGTTTTCTTGGAGATTACAATTTTTTTTTACGTTTTAATGAGACAAAGAAGCTGGATTTTTAATTAGAACGTTAAGCTGTTTATTTGTGTGTAAATGCGGGTTTGCATGCACTGATGAGTCACAAAGGAAGTGTTTGTAGAAGAGAGATATGCTACACCCACTGAAAATGTGCTTTGGCAATGCAAACCAATTGATAAAAACTGCTTCTTTAGCTTCGTCTTTTTTAATGTGAAAGCTACAACGGTCACTCAGGTGAGCAATCACGACACATTAGAATTTGAATTAATCAAAAATTGTTTGAGATAAGTTTAATTTATCAGCATTAGCCTCTCTTTTTTTAGGGGTCACTGTGTTATATTCAGAATCATGCTGTTTAAATGTCAGTGTGGGATTTCATTCAAATCAGTTTATTTATATAGTGCCAAGTCACAACAAATGTTGTCTCAGAGTACTATAATCAATCTGAGGAAGCCAGTTTATTGTGTTGAATCTTCACTTTATCACAGTCTCCCATCCTGAGCAGCTCATTAGCGATAGTGGAATGGGAAAAACTCCCTTTTAACAGGAAGTAACCTCCAGCAGCAGACTCAGGACGGGCAGCCATCTGCCTCAACCGGCTGGGTTGGGGGACAGGAAAAGTCAGAGAAAACAAAAGTACTGGTCCAGGTGTATAGGAGAGACAAAGAAAACATGTTTTTGATTTGAATAATTACAACAAACTTGTAGAGGGGAGTGACTAACGACAGCAGCAGAGTGAGATWATGTGGTCAGTTTGTCCTCCAGCAGTAGAACTAAGGAATAAATCAGGAAACCTATGTCCTAACTGTAGGATTTATCAAAAAGGAAAGTCTTAAATCTAGACAGAGTGTCAGCCTCATGGACAGAAACTGGAAGTTAGTTCCACAAGAGCGGAGCGTGATAGCTAAAAGCTCTGCCTCCCATTCTACTTTTAGAAACTCGAGGAACCACAAGTAAACCTGCAGTCTGAGAGCGAAGTGCTCTGTTAGGAAAACATTGAACAATAAGATGTTTGATATAAGATGGAGCTTGGTTGTTGAGAGCTTTGTATGCCATAGGTAATATTTTAAATTCTATTCTGAATTTGACAGGGAGCCAGTGGAGAGAAACTGAAACTGGGGAACTTTCAACTCTTTTTAAAGCGTTTTTTTTTTTTTTTTTTTTTTTTTTTTCGTTTTTGGACACCCAGATAATAAAGAATTACAGTAGTCTAGCCTAGATGTGATAAATGCATGGGTCAGTTTTTGGGCAACATGTTTCTACTTTATTATGCAGGTGAAAGAAGTGGTTCTGGTAACACTTTTAATATGGGGGTTAAAAGAAACTTCCTGATCAAAAATAACACCAGGGTTCTTTACATTAGAACGGGAGGCTAAATTAATGCCATCCCGAGGAAGTGAAAGGCTCTGTCTTGTCTGAGTTTAGAAGCAGAAAATTAAGTCATCTAGATTTTTATGTTTTTAATATATGCCTGTAATTTAAGTGATTGAATTCATCAAGTTTCATGGATAAATAAAACTGAGTATTATCAGCATAATGAACATTTATCTCATGTTGTTTAATAACTTTATATAATATATAAATTAAAAGGGATCGGTCCAAGCACTGAACCCTGAGGAACTTTAAAACTAAACTAAACTAAGAAAGAATGAACAACTAACTTTCAGTGCATAAAAGCTTCACCTTCATAGTGAACCTTGTATTTGTTGGTCATGACTTGGAACCAGATACTAAAGCAGACCTTCAAAGATCCTGAGGAGTCCATATCTTGATAGGTCAGGATTATGAATGGTTATAATGATGTAATTTATATCTACTATAGTTTTTTTAAATGGTCTTTTGCCAAAAGAGACCGCAAATTCCGTAGTTTCTCTTGTTTTTCTTCTATTTGCAGTAAATCTTGTAGCTTTCATATGCTGCATGTATCCCTCCACCTCTGTCACCATACTATTTAAATTTCATACCAACTACGCTGTCACATATAGGTATGACAACAGTGATGGACTGTCAGGGCTGGAGTATTGCAAATGTCTAATCTGTGAATCCAGCAAGAAGGCAGGTGATTCCTGCAGCGGCTACTTATCAGTCAGAGAGCTGGAGGGCGTCTGCAGCTGTCCACATCTGTTTACTGCTGCAGATATCTGCACAGAGGCACAACGCTTAGTGTTACCCAGGAGTGGTAAACCCAGTTGAAAAAGACTTCTTCAGTCTGAGGAGTTACACGTAAGCTCAGTCTTATAACCCATGCTTCCACTTAAGCCCCATCTTCATTGTCAAGTCTCACTGTACTCGGTTCTGCTCAGGTGTGTGTCCCTCACTCTGTCGGCATGATTGTGGGTGGATAGTCGGCATGCGGCTTCAGTCGTACCAAATAAAAGCCATTGTGGTTTTATCGTCCAATAGTCAGACTTTTTTTTTGTCTTGGCACTGTGCTTGGGTGGCCAGTTTGTCTCAGAATATCTGCTTATTTGAAACTGCTCCATCCAGCTCAAGCTGTATGTGCTCGTCTCCTTCACCACTCTAAAAGAAGAGTTTGCTGAAGGAGTTTGCAAGTTCTGCCTCGGTTCAGCCAATCCACGGACAGAAGTCTGCTGATGTCAAAATTATAAGCACGCAATCCTCGATTGTACCTGCTTAGAACCACTGCTGAGGTGGTTCTGAAGGCACGGTTGGAACCAGAAATTGAGACACATTTGGTCAAAGCTAAATCGAGGAGGACCGCATATGGGCACACCCATGGAGAAGGGGTTTTAAACCGTGTGGTGGGCCACATTTGGCCCGCGGGCCTTAAGTTGACTTGTGGTTTAAACAGTGAGACTGCAGTTAGTGTTTAATTTACGTCACATGAGAAGTTTAAGGCAGTGAGAATTTTTTCAGTCATTTTAATAGAAAAATCTGTATATTCTAAAGGCAATTGGACATCTTCAGTGTGCAGAAGCTTAGATTCACATCTGTGAAACCTGATCTTATTTTTAAACACACCCTAACTTCTTCTTGATGTCTTATTGTGAAGTTAAACGCTCCGATCCAACACTTACAGTCACCACTGACAGTGCAAGTAAGGATGGGGATTCATATTTGTTAAAATGACCAACCTTGTAAAGAACATTCTGCTCCTTCAGTAGCAGTAACAGTTTTAGACTGCAGTGTTCTCATTTCCAGCAAGGAAGCTATAAAAAAAAGAAGTTCAGGACTTACTGAGAAAAAGAGGCAATGCACTTGAGAGTCCAAGATGKTTTTTTTTTTCACGTTAGATGTATTTTTCTTTTTACCAGGCAACAAGATTTGATAGTGTTCTCTGGTTTGTGGTTCTCAGTTAAAGCAAAGAAAGTAAAAACGGTCTTTTTAAGCATGTTGTTTATGCATTCATTCCCTTAAAATCAACAGTTGACTATAAGTGAATCCTGCCTGATTGTTGTATTTGTTTACTCCAAAAATGAAAACGTTAGCAATTTTTAATGACCACTATGTCAGTTAGAGGCATCAGAACTGTACAGTCACACTGACTTTACCAGCGTTTCTCCTACTGTAGTAAACCTGTACGGGCTGAACTGATCGTTTGTTTTTCCAAGAGAGTCAGGTCTTTCATCTTACCTGATGTTGATAGCTCTTTGAATCACTGTAGTTTGAAGAAAGTTTAATTCTGACTGGACTGAGGAACTTATGGCTAGTTCTGATGAATAGTAGAAATGAGATTCCTCCACAGGGTGTCTGGGCTCTCCCTTAGATATAGGGTGAGAAGCTCGGTCATACAGGAGAGATTCAGAGTAGAGCCGCTGCTCCTCCACGTCGAGTGGAGCCAGTTGAGGTGGCTCAGGCATCTGGTTAGGGTGCCTCCTGGATGCCTCCCTGGTGAATTTTTCTGGGGACGTCCCATTGAGAGGAGACCCAGAGGAACCCAGGACACACTGGAGGGACTATGTTTCTCAKTTGGCCTGGGAATGCCTTGGGATTCCCCCAGAGGAGCTGGACCAAGTATCTGGGAAGAGGGAAGTCTGGGTCTCTCTGCTTAGGCTGCTGCCGCAGCGACCCGACCCCGGATAAGTGGAAGAAAATGGATGCATGGAAATTTCACTTCACATCATAAGCTGCATTTCCATTGACCATGAAAATGTGCAAATTAGAATTTCAAAAATAAATTTGCTCAATGGAAACACGTCAATTTCGGAAAAAAATTAGTTTTCATTTTTCGACTAAATGGTTTTGCGCTAGGAAGAGGTGGTTTTTCGGCCGTATTGAAATTGGTGTATTTCGCAAAACTGCCATGGAAACACTTTTTTCGCATCACTGGAGTCACGTGATCAAGAACCGACTGTTTCTACTGGCAAAAAAGACGAAGAAGAAGATAACAGGAAGTAAAAGTAGTAGTAAAATCACCAAAATTGTAAAAGAAAGTATTAAACTCAGCGACTACTATTTCCCAAAAACACAGCATACGTAGCCACTCCCAMGTATAAGGGGCTTGCCGCTCGAATGCCTCGATAAGACGYCTACGTCTCCTCTGATGGCTGATGATGAGCGCTAGTATCGTGGTAGCAAAATGCTATGTGTTTACATCCATTGCCGCCAAGTTTGAAATGACTTATCGCGAGAACAAGCGTATTCACGTGTGACTTTAATAGCGTTTCTTAATGGAAACACTRCAATTGCAAAACAGTGTTTTTCGACATTAACAGAATATCGACAAAGTTTTGTGCACATTTGCAATGGAAACACAGCTAGTGACTGTCTTAGCACCTTGAAATTAGCCTCTGTCTCTTCAAGAACCTCCTACCGTTTCCAACACTCCCGTTTCAGCACATCTTCACAACAATGTTTCATGCTGCTTGCAACCTTTTGTGGGAGMGTTGTAAGAGGGTAGCCTCCTTGGCTTGACATCCAAAAATACATTTCCTGGATGAGGGTTCTTTTTAATCTGAAAAAATTAGACTGGGAAGTATTACAAGCTCAACAAACATGGAGCTCCATAGGGAGGAGCTTTCKGATAAATAGGCGGAGCTATGTGTGAGCAAGCATTCAGGCAGCTCCGCATGGCTACCACGTGAGATTCAAGCATTTTTCAAACAAGCATGAACACGTCAAATCAACACTTTGTGTATGTTTTTATAAGTAATCAAAATGTTAACCAGCTTCTTTTTAATTTGTTTTGTGTGTATTTAACTGTGAAAGCAGCTGTAGGAAGAAGCTCTTCCACCTYGTGCTGTTGCCGCCTGCGGAGCCGAACAGCAGATCAGTCCTCGCCCAGCGGTGGCAAACTGCCGTCACACTGCTCTCAACTAACTTTGTGGTCCTGACAGCTGTGTGACTCAGTTTGTGTATCTTTAACAGAATATTGYCTCAGAGTTGAGAGAAGACGGTGTTGACTTGTGTTGGTTTTATAGCTTGCTGTCCTTATTAACACATAGACTTTCACATGAATCTATAAGTAAAGATAAAATGTGATTTTAGTGTGTGACTTTGTTTCAGTAAATTCATAGCCTGTTTAAGTTTTAGTATTGGCTTGATTTGAAACTAAGCTGATCTATTCAACAATTACTGCAAGCACAGCTGAGAATATTAGCCAAACAATAAATTCCTGACAGAAAATTGGCAATTTTWAAAATTTAATTATCTTTTTAGGGAACTTGTTTGCAAAACAAGCAATCAGTTGATTATTGGTGAAATTGCTGTCTCCTGTAATTGAATGCAAAACAGTTTGAGATAAGCTCCACCTCAGAGAAAACCTGGAATTTAAGATTTTTTTTTTGTCACATCTGCTTTCTGAGCTATCTTAGCTCCAAAATGTAATCCTGAGTGTTTYGTGTTTTTATTTATTTATTTTTTGTTAATAGAGGTCACAGCTGAAATTGTTAATCTGGTTAAAGCATTTCTGGGAATTCAGTCTAAGACGCAAAGTAAAAATACTCCTCCTGTGGTACCACTTTGCATCCTGAGGGAACAGAACAGGCAAACTCACAAGAGCTCTTAGTAATATTAACAAAGGTCCTTTGGACTTCTCCTTAAACGTGCTATTTAAAGTGAGGGAACAGGCTTTCATAAGCGTACCTGATATTTGCTCTTGCTGTTCATGTAAGATTTTTTTTCAACCGGGTTGTTTTGCCAAGGTCCAGAGAGAAATATTCAAATTCGCAAAGAGAGAAGGAGAGAAAAATATCAAAGGCTAAGTGACCCAGTTGAGCGGTGTGATTATTCTGCATTACATTCATCCTGGTCTTGTCCCACCAAATGAAACTTCCTGATTAACTTTTCCCGCCTGTCTTCTTTTAACTCTCATGTATAGAGCTGACATTAGTCCTCAAGTCCTTGCCTCTCGTTTTAAGAGCTCTGAACACTCATAAAAAAAGGCCAAAAACTGCCACATCAACGATTTTGATGCCACAGTGTCACGGTTACTTCTGACAACTAAGCAGCAACACAGGAATGTGATCCTGCCTCTGGCTACTCAACCTTAGCCAATACTGGTACAGAAATGAATATGAGCAAGAGCTTGGATTAGGTTTATCTTCRTGGGGATGAAACACAAAGCGGAGGGAGAGAGCATAAGAGGGCATGCAGAGTTTAGGGAGGCAGCAGGAGTACCAGACATACAGCGGGTAAAATAAGTATTGAACACGCCACCATTTTTCTCAGTAAATATATTACTAGAGGTGCTAATGACGTGAAATTTTCACCAGATGTTGGTAACAACCCAAGTGATCCATACATACAAAGAAATCAAACCGTAAATGTCCAGAAATGACGTTATTTGTAATACTGTGAAATGGCACCGGGAAAAAGTATTGAATACACTTACCGAACTTTATCTAATACTGTGTATAATACAAAAGCCTTTGTTGTCAATGACAGCTTCAAGACACCTCCTGTATGGAGAAACTAGTGGCATGCATTGCTCAGGTGTGATTTTGGCCCATTCTTCCACACAAACAGTCTTCAAATCTTGAAGGTTTCGTGGACCTCTTCTATGAACTCTGATCTTTAGTTCTTTCCATAGATTTTCTGTTGGATTCAGGTCAGGTGATTGGCTGGGCCATTCCAGCAGCTTTAGTTTCTTTCTCTGAAACCAACTGAGAGTTTCCTTGRCTTTGTGTTTGGGCTCATTGTCTTGCTGAAATGTCCAGCCACGTTTCATCTTCATCATCCTGGTAGATGGAAGCAGATTTTTATCAAGAATGTCTCTGTACATTTTTCCACTCATCTTTCCTTCAGTTTGAAGTTTGCCAGTACCATATGCTGAAAAACAGCCCACACCATGATGTTTCCACCTCCAAACTTCACTGTTGGTATGGTGTTTTTGGGCTGATGTGCAGTGCCATTTGACCTCCAAACATGATGTGTATTCTGGCATCCAAACAGTTCAATGTTGGTCTCATCTGACCAGACTATRTTCTCCCAGTATTACACAGGCTTGTTTAAATGTTGTGCAGCAAACTTTAAAGGAGCTTCAACGTGCTGTTTCTTCAGCAGTGGAGTCTTGCGTGGTGAGCGTGCATACAGGCCATGGTGGTTCAGTGCATTACTTATTGTTTTCTTTGAAACAAACGTACCTGCTAATTCCAGGTCTTTCTGAAGCTCTCCACAAGTGGTCCTTGGCTCTTGGACAACTCTTCTGATAATTCTTTTCACTCCTCTGTCAGAAATCTTGTGAGGAGCACCTGGTCGTGGTCGGTTTATGGTGAAATAATGTTCTTTCCACTTCTGAATTATGGCCCCAACAGTGCTCACTGGAACCTTCAGAAGTTTAGACATTCTTCTGTAACCGATGCCATCATTATGCTTTGCAACAATAAGGTTGTGAAGGTCTTGAGAGAGCTCTTTACTTTTACCCATCATCAGATGTTCTTGTGTGATACCTGGCCATCATTTAGGACTGAACCAGCTGATATTAACTTGCACTGACAAGGGGCAGGCTTGCTTTCTAATTACTGAGAGAGTTCAGCTGGTGTCTTGGCTTTCCATGCCTTTTTACACCTTTCTTCATGTGTTCAATACTTTTTCCCTGTGCCATTCCACATTATTACAAATAACTTCATTTCTGGACATTTATGGTTTGATTTCTTTGTATGTCTGGATCACTTGGGTTGTTACCGACATCTGGTGAAATTTTCATGTCATTAGCACCTCTAGTAATATATTTACTGAGAAAAATGTTGACGTGTTCAATACTTATTTTACCCGCTGTAATGTGCAGGTACACAAAATCTCTGTGGCATTCAAGATTAAAAACAAAAATGTAATACATTTTCTCTCTATTTTTTGAACTATTATCATTCTCTACAACATAAGTTAGTGCCACAATGCTAATATTTCCTAATCAATGAACAAAAGTTTCAAAAACCCCTTTTTTCATCTTACATAATGAGCAATTTAAAGTACCTGTGACATCAAATTTTTGTAATAAATATGAATGCATTTTTTGAAAGATAACATTGATAACATATTGCAAATTAAATTTCATACGGCTAAAATGAACAGTTGTTGAGATATTTGCATGTGAAATAACAGGAAGTGATGTCAAAGGGGAATGTTTAGCAAAGCATTGCTATAATGGCTAATGACACAGTCTGTAGAAAAGAATCTAATGTTTCTTTAGATTATTCTGAGTCACTATGAAAAAGAGTTGAGAGATGTCAAAGAATATTGTATTAGTGTAAAAATTTTTCTTTCTTAGAGTTCCCCTTTAATGTCATTTCCTGCTTCACTTTTAACTGAGCCAACATACCAGATTAGCAACAAAATGGGTACAAAAGTGTGTACTATGCAAACTTTTTTGAATATAGAGATGTTTTCTTTGTTTTTTTTTTTTTTTTTGTATTTAAAGATTAAACATGTTCTTTCAATCTTTTTTGCGCATTTTGAAGTATCGCATTAGAAAATGTGGATGGAAACTGCTAAATTTGCAAAAACTTTCTCAGTTTCACAAAAAAAAAAGTCTTTACACTGACTTGAGGTGCTTTTTGGATTTTCAAAAACAGGGTTAATGCGCAAAAGGTAAGATGGAAACACATTTGCCGAATAAGTTCTGACATAGCAAACATGTACCTCGATCAGCTCTTCCCATTTTACAATAATTGTACCAGCTGCGGCTGCAGCTGGACCCTCCTCCCGCTGTCTGTGTCTTCCCGTATATTGCCATACGTGAGGAGAATTGCATTTCTTTATCCATGTCTGCAGACAGTATGTAACATTGCCAGTACAAGTTGATATGACAGAACAATTACAACTTTCCCGATAGTAGCAACACGTTTCTGATAACTTCAATTCAATTCAAAATACTTTATTGATCCCAAAGGAAAATTACATTTACTATTTTACCTACATTTATTACCTGCATTTCTTCTCTCCATTGTCCTGAGATGTGTAGTCCCTGCAAGTTTGTGATTTTACTTCCTGTTTACTACAACCATGCGTAACGTCAACATCTGACTTAATTACACTTAGCCTGGTTGATTCGCTCCAAGCCACTGGATGGAAACAAGTCTGATACGCTTTTCTTTTTTTGCGACATTTTAAAAGTTCGCTCAAAATTTGCATTAAAAGTGGAGACGGCTACAGACATGATGAACATCTGGAAATTTCCATTTGATGTAATTTCTACATTAAGGTTAATTATCTACTTTTTTATAATTAATAATGCATTTTTTTGGTAGAGTACATTATCTAAAAGGAAAGCTTATGTAAAACCAAAGATTTTTAGCCTGAAATGACAGTGTAAATCTTCACGTTTAACATGTTTGTTTAGCAAAACACAACCATACCCAAGAATTTCTCCTCCAACATTGAAATAGTCAGAAATTTAAAGGTAGTTTCCCACAGGACTGCGATTGGTGACTTGAATATTAAAGACCTGCTTGTCTGTGTTAGAGCAAAAATAACGATAAGAGTTATTTTGACACCTCGAAGAGTTGCTCTTTTTTTCCCCTCTGAGCATCTAATGAACAAATTAGGAATGAAATTGAGCTCATTTGAAGCCAAATTGAACCACGGTTGCCTGAAGGCCTCCGGAGAGTCTCAGCCCTTCCAGCAGACCAGTTTAGGCATCACTTCTTCATGGTCTGAAGTCAATTGCAGCAATTTTCCTCGCTCACTTCTCCCTTTGGACGTGGAGATCAGTTCAGCTTTACAGACATAAATATTTAATAACAGTGTCCTGAAACATTTTGAAATAAAATTGGACTAATCATCAAAAAGCATCTGTTCTACTTTTATCATCCATTTGCAGACAGACTGGAAGGCTTCAAATCTGTGTGGGTGTGTGGTTAAAGGAAAAAACAAAGAAACGAAAGAAAATAAGCCACTGAAATAATAAAAAAATAGGCAAAGTTTTCCTTAAGGAATGCATGTCACCTGCCAACTTTTATGCCAGAGATCTGAACTAAAATCCTTCAATGCTGATAAGGGACAGGGTTTTAGCTATATTGTTTCAATCGTAATTGTTTTGTATTAATATTGTGAGATATTGCAGGATTTGTTAGTGCTTACAGTAGTCTATGTTAAGGACAAAACTCAACTATTTAGCTCAAAGTGTCCACCAATTCAACTACGTTAGTCATTTTTGTGTTAGCTAAAGCTGAGTTGCAGAAGCAGCCGTGTTAAATTTGATTGTCTCCAAAAGTTATAGCTATGAATACATCCAATGATTACTTCCTGAGAGTTTTACTTAAAGATGTCTACAGGGCTAACACCAAGAAATACTGCTGCTAATTTAGGCAAAAATAAAGCACATGACCAGTTCTTGGAGTATGTGTCGTAAATTATTCTCAGCTACTACCACACTGAATTTTAGTTCGGTGTCTGTCAAACTGGTTGATCTAAAGGCATTTTGTCTTGGCTAATGTCAGTTACGTGGCAGCCATCTTGAATCTGGTCAGCTTCAAAAGTTAATAAGTTGTATGTGTGCATCCAATAGTTTCTGAGAGCTTCATCACAATCTGCCCTGTGGTTCATAAGATTTTTTTGCTGGCAGACAGATTTGACTCCAAGATCTGTTAGTGCTCAGAGTCTGTATTGGGGAGGATTCTCAACTACTCAAATTTACCCCATCTGAAGCAGTGACAGTTATGGTCATTTTACTGTTAATTTTTTTACTTTGTAAATAAACTGTTAATTTTACTTTACACGGACTTTAATGGTGCCTAGGTGTGGTGGCCATCTTTTAAAGAGTCGACTCAATGTCCATCTGCTGTAGATGTGCAGCCAATGAGTATTTTTTGGAGTTGTACAATAATATCCATTCTCTCACTTAGAATATATTTTTTAGCCAAAACGACGCACACAGAAACATGGGAATAAATATTATTGACTTTTGTCTTTGGTGGCCAGTGATAATAAACCCAAAGTATGGAAGAGGATTATGGCC
>NW_013952441.1:322421-330843 GCF_001266775.1 Austrofundulus limnaeus | reverse complement strand
CCTCCTCCTCCTCCTCCTCCTCCTCCTCATTTCCATTCACTCCGTGGAGGAGGCAGCAGCAGGAGGAACCCATCCCAACCCCACCACAACCTGCCCGGGCAGCATGATGAGAATCGCGGCTTGCCTGTGTCTGCTGGTGGGCGTCTCGCTCCAGGTGGACGTGAAAAGTGGGAAAGTGGTCGGGAAAGCCGGGAATTTCATGGAGGACGAGCAGTGGCTGTCAACCATCTCCCAGTACAGCCGGAAGACCAAACACTGGAACCGCTTCAGAGACGTGAGTTGCTCCGCACTGCTGCGCGCACTTCACTGTCAACCTGACTCACACACACACACACACACACACACACACACACACACACACACACACACACACACACACACACACACACACACACACACAACATTCAACCACTTTATACCTAATTGCTTTTTTTAAGGTGGAAATCTTTGAATCTGTTGTAGAGGTGTGCTTCTTTAACATGTGTGCTTTTGTGTCTGCAAATCAGTGACTCGTGAATAATATATATGTATATATATTATATGTATTTTTTTTTCCTTTTAGGATTTATTTGATGTTTTTTGTCTACTGTTTACCTTGAATTAATGAGACAAACAGAATAGAGTGCAACCTTAATTCTAAAAAAAAGTTGCAACAATATCATTTGCAAATCTCATAAACCCACATTTTATTCCAAATGGAACTTAAAAATATAACAAATGTGGCCTACCTTTTAAAAACTCATTTTTTAAATTTATTTAATATGAAATTTTGAACAAGGGGCTTGTTTATTCCTTCTTATCCCCTCTTCTTTTAGCAACTGATAGGTTTAGGAGGAGAAAATTGCCTCAGTCTTATACAGGAGCTGTTCAACAGTCTTCTTTACTGGGTTTTTAATTTCATGATGCACCAAATGTTTTCTGCTGGTGACAGGTCTGGACTGCAGGCAGCCCAGTTCAGGACTCTTCTGCTGCAAAGCCAGGCTGTTATAATGAATGCGGTAGCAGTTTAGCATTGTCCTATTGAAATATGTAAGATCTAAAAATAATACCTTGATGGTCACTTATGTTGTCCTAAAACCTGTATATGCTTCTCAGCATCAATGGGTGCCTTTTTAGATGTGTGAGCTGCCCATATAGGCAGGAGTGCACCCCCATAATATCAGAGAGGCAAGGTTTTAAACTTTGTGCTGATACAATACAACTTTACTTATAAAGTATTGTAAAAAAAAAAAAAAACACCATTGGCCAAAGTGCTGAAATATAAGAAAAATTTAAAACACAAAAGTTTGAAACAAGCATAAACAAATTAATTAAGACAGAAAAAAACAAGCAGTTAAAACAAAAACAACAATACAATTCAAGATTTCAGACTGAGTTAAACTCAGGGTTGGTAATGAGGTTTTGTTGAGGTCCAGGTTGAATACACACCTGATTTCAGGTCACCTGTGTCTAATTTTTAATGAGATCTTGGAGCTGTGTTTCCACAGGATACCAACCCCCAAATTTCCCCTGGGAGAAATTAGAGCCCCTCACCTCTGAGGTTCTCAGGGTACACATGCAGCTCATTAGGACGAGACCTTGTGCGATAAAAGGCTAACTGCGAAATCCAGGTCTGCCAGGGACCTTTAGGAGGAGCCTCAGATCCATCTGTCTGATCTGGTTCCTGGGAAATATCAGCCCCAGACAGAGAGTCTTATCAGTGTCGGCCAGAGAGGAGCTTCGTCTCCTTTTTTGCCGTCTTTGGTGTTGTGCAGGTGATATTCCAAGCAGGACCCCGAGAGAATTTGTAATGGAATCACAAATGTGCGCCTTCACACAGATTTACATATCATCCTCCCCACCCGGTGTTTGGAGCGGCGTGCCTCACCTGTCGGTTTGAATGAGTGTTTTACTGGCAGAAATGGGATGAGACCTCTCTGGCAGCATGTTGCCTTTAAAGTGTTCTGAGCAGACGTTTTTCTTTTCTTTTTTGAAGCTGATTTGGAAATTCATCGTCAATGAGTTTAAATATCCATCTCAATAGAATACATATCAGCAACATTTACCTTGTGGCTTTTTGACCTAGGCTTTTTGAATGGGGGCCTCCACTCAGGCAATTTTTAATTAGAACACTAGTCACGTAGTAAATGACTAATATGTTGAAAAAGGTTGGTAAACTAGATTTATCACACATTAGATAGAGCAATAACTGGTTTGGTTAGCTGATTTGCCAGAAATGATCCTACCAATCTTCAAATCAAACTGATAGAAAACTAACAAGTTTTGTTAGTTTCACCAGTTTTCAACTGGAAGGAGAAGAAGACAGGCCGAGTGACTGTTATCTTAGCGGTTAGCATTAGCTTCCACTAGGGCTGTGTATTGGCAAGATAGAATTTGGCGATACGATACATATCATGACAGAGGGGTCACGATACGATATATCCCGATATATTGCGATACTGTAAACAAGGCAAAATATTGCGATATATTGTGATTTTTTTTGTCCAAAAATTCTATTAAATAAAAATCTCTTACTGGGGAACAAAAAAATGAAAAACCAAAATTCATTGTCTCAGAAAATTCTAATATTACATCAACATGCTTTTGATACATTTAGCTGTGTTCTGCTTTGTATGTATTTTATTTTATATGTTTCATATTTCTTATTTCATCCATATTTTCAATTAGACTAAATTTGACAATAAATAGATTGAAAATATATTTTTTGCAGCTTTTAGTTTTTAATATTAATTTACAATATGGTCACCCAACACTTAACTCCTCTTGAGGTAGAGGAGCCAAATGGCTGGCTCACTGCTGCCAACTAGTGGTCAGAGGCTGAACTACAACATAAAAATGAACGGCTGGCAGGAAAGTTGACATTTTAAACCTTAATAAAAAAAAAAAATCGATACAGGGCTTTAGAATATCGATACAGTATCGGGAAATGAAATATCGCGATATTTCAGTGTATCGATATTTTCTTACTCCCCTAGCTTCCACTGATTCTTTTGTTGTGTCTGTTTAGTGGATTAGCATGAGTGGAGCTAAGATTTTTGTTTAATGGATTAGTGGTTAGTGAATTTAACTTTTTGTTTAGCCATGCTCACCGTGCGTGAGATGTTTAGAGGGGGCTTCGGTACCTTTTTTGTTGAAATACTAACTAAAAGGTCTGCTAGGCTGATTTTGTTTAGAAGAAATGGAGGCTTGTCCAAGAAAAAATAAAAAATAAAAACAAGCTTTTCTGTGTACATTATTGTGTGGAAGAGGTCAAAAGGGCAGATATTTTAGTCTCTACTGTGCAGTTTTGCACCTCCTTCAAACTCCCCTTTGGCCTATCTGTTATTGCTCTTATTGATTCCTTCATGCCTGGTGACTTTTGGTGGTCTTTCTTTTCTTGGTTTATTTTAGTGTCAAATGAATTTTGTGTAGGAAAATGTATCGAGTATTCAGTATTGCTTTTAAACCACAACTCTAATCTATACTCCTCCGGGAGTTTGTCTGCAATCCTTTGTTGTGTTGTGGTACTTTTTTGTTGACTTGTGTTTTTTTCTGAATGACACTAGTATGATGTGATAAAGCAGGTTTTCCTTTGCCAGGTTTCTATCATATCTGGAATTACTTAACTGATTTGACTTTGTTGGCACGTACTCCTCCAAAGATCCAAGCAGTGTTCAGTCGTTGAATTACCTCTTCAAGTTCTGCAGAAACTTGTTAATCACCCATTTATTCAAATCAGGTGCGTCAAAGCAGGAAACATAGCATGTCACGCTTCCTTGCTGTATGACTATTTGTGGAAAAAAATACAGTTTACAACATAAATCATGTTCATCTCATTTGCGCTCGCTAGGTGTTTAACTACTGCAAGTAAGGATTTATAAATCAGTCTTTTTTTCTATCCTTTGGCGATCGAGGCCAACTCGTTCAGCGCATTAACCACTTTATGCTTTTCTATAATCTAGTAACGCTGAATAGATGTGTCTGCTAAATCAATGGAATGAAACAAATAGACATGCAGGGAAGTTGTTTGTCTCGTTCTCAGCAGCTTGGTGCAAGCTGGCAGTGGTGGCCGCCTGATCCTGAACACAATTATTACTTGTGGAAAATAAAGCTGTGAGGAGCAGAGACAGAATTTGTTTTCCATTAATTATCTTGAGTAAACTCTGTCTGTCTGTTAGCAAAACTTCTTTTGAATCACTTGACAGATTTGAATGAAACTTTTTAGAAATAAGCCTTGGATGTTTATCTACAGCTGTTAAGCTTTTAGAGCCAATCTAACTCAAGATGGCCTCTATATCCAACTGACCTTAGAAAAAATGAACATAGTTATAATTCAGATAAATTTACAGCCATTATGCTAAAATTCAGTAGGATTATAGCTGAGAGATATTTACAACACATATTTCAAGGGCTACACTCTGCATGAGATTTTTCTCTTTAAATTACAAACTTGAAACTTTCACTTGAACTTGTTTGTCTGTTAGCAGAATATTTCAAGAACAATTCGGCAGATTTTATTGAAACTCTAAGAAAGTAATTATCGGGAGTGCATCTACATTTGATTGGCTTTTGGAGCCAATCCATTTCAAGATGTCCACCACACGTAATCAATATGAGCTAAAATCTGGCTTTAAATCAGTCAGTTTAACAGATTTTGAGCAAAGATTGGATGTGGTACTGGCTGAGCATCATCCCCAAGGCTATAATTAATATTTTTAAATATAACATTACACATAATTCAACAGTTGCCAAAAAAAAAAAAAAACAAATCTTTGTATACCTGCGCTAATGCACTGACAATATGTCTGGAAATATGGCGTTTGGTGGGGTTGGAGCTAATTGTTTACTCTCTCAGTGCTTGAGTCGATAAAATATGAGAGAAATGTCACAAAGACATGGAAAATTTCAATTTAACCTCCTCCAAAAAATAATATAAAGTGATTACCACAACAAAGGAGATAATTTGAAATGCTGGAAAACAACAAATGTTATTGAAATTGACTCTTTGACATCTCAACATAAGCTTGTATGTTCAGAATCAACGATGTGTTAATTATATAAATCCCTAATGAATTCTTCTTGTGTAGCCCTCAGACTTGTGGATTAATTAAACTTTAGCGTGGCGAAAAAAACAGACACAATCTCTTAAATGTCACATTGCAAAACAAACCGTTAGATCAGTTTAATCTAAGTTTAATTAATCTGCTGTGAATGGAATTTTAAAAGCCACGGAGCTCGGAGACTCACGTAGTTCTTACAGTGAACGTGTGTCTGTGCTGCAGCACATGAAAGTGAAATCAGTTTAAAAGAATCAGTGGAGTTTCTTTCAGTGAACGTTGAAGTATCTGCACATTATTTAAAAAGAGAAAAGGCAAACGTGGAGCATATGTGTGTTCGCGCGAACAGATGGGTTCTCTCGCATTCGCTCAGACAGGTTCTGTTTTCGCTCGGGGCACAGAGATACACCGTCTGAAATGGGAAAGGGTTGCGTTTGTTTATTCACCGTGTTGGCAAAGAGGACGTGTGAAAAACAAGATTGTCCACGCTGCACCTGTAATGTGCACGGGAGACAATAAGGATGCGTTGAAATGAAGAACGGTGAAGTGTCTTCATTATATCGGGACGAATCACGTCAAAACACCAAGATTTGCTTTGTTGCTTGACAACAGATAGATCAAATTAAACTTGGCTCAATTAAATCGTTTGCGTCATTGTTAGGAAAAAGAAAAAAAAAAAAACAACAGCTGAAAATAGCATTTAGGGTTGTTTCATTCTGGAGTGCTGGGGTGGATCTGCTCTGTGGGAGCTCAGGCCGCCGAGCCTGTAAACAACAGAGTACTGTTCAGCCGCGGCCGGATTCTGCTAACTCCCTGAACATCGCAGATAGGGACCTCATTAAGTAGCCCTGCGCTCTTTCCGCCCACCACAGAGAACTGTTCAGGGCCTGCACCTGCTCTGTGCTTTTAATGAGGCAAATCCGCAAGATGTACTTTTCAGGTGGCGCCTCTGTTCTTCTGAGTATTAACATCAGCGCGTTGACGCAAAATGCGACAATTCATTAGTGTTGCTGTTGTAGAGAATTTGTTTGATTTAAGACAGTGATGGATGCAGTCGTTCCCGAAACTTTACCCAAAAGCCCGAGCGTGAAAGCATTTGCTAATTATCAATGAATAGTAAATTGCCTGACTGTTTGCCATTTTGTGTTTGTTGGCAGTAAACTGATCTGTGCAGCAGTTTTTAAAGGGGAGGTTTTATGTTCTTTCCAGGCACGTAGTTCAGTTTTACACCACAATCATGAAACTATGTTACTTTCAGTTGATATGAAAATGCTGTGTATATCAAAAATAAATTTGACTTTGCATCATTGTCTATCTAGACGCCTTGAAATTGGCCTCTGTCTTGAAGAAACTCCTACCATTTCTGACACTCCCACTTCAGCACGTCATCACATTAATGCCTCATGCCATTTACAGCCTTTTGTAGGAGGAAAGTCCAGCCATTTTTGATGATAGATGTGCTTTTCCACCAGGTATGATGGAGCTGTGTACGGGAGTGGGGCTATGGGGCAGGAGCTCAGCTGCAGCCTGAGTTTCAGGGAGGAGCTTTGTGTAAATAGGCGGTGCTTTGTACCAGCAAGCATTTAGGTAGGCAGCTCTGAAAGGCTACCACAGGAGAGTCAAGGTTTTCTAAAACATACTTGAATGAGTCAAAGAAACAGTCTGGGTATGTTTTTGATTAGGGAAGGACATTGCAACATGATATTCGTAAAGCTAAAAAAGGCAATTTTGCAAAATTCATGCCAAACCTGGGACAATATCTGTCAAATTGACTGATTTAGAGACATTTTACTTTGTTTAAAAGTTTGCTGTGACAGCCATTTTGAATTGGCTCCAAAAGTTGTAGATGTACATCCAAAAGAGCTGAAACAAGAACAGATTCTTTGGTCATTGAAATTTTTTTTTACAAATGTATGAAGTTTTAGATACAATAAACAGTCTCATTCTCATACAGTAGTTATTTTGACCAGTAGATTAATTTTTTTTCACCACAGCTGCCAAAAGTCACCTAAAAATGTGCATAATAAATGCGTGCATAACGAGCCACAATCACCGGTTTACACCTTTTATTCTTCGCATTTCATTACACCTAGACTATATTTGGATGTAGCCTTTAAACTTTTTTTAATCAGTATATCTTAACCAACCAGATTTTCTCTGATTTGTAGTCAGCACAATATAGCAGGGACAATTGAAGCTGAGGTAGTCTGACAGAGACTGAATTCTCTAATGTCTTGTGAAAACCACTAATTACCCCCCAATTAAGCGCTCATAAACACCCTGCTTCATCCTCATTATTTATGCTGTGCTGTTGTGAGCGAGGTCGTATCGATGACGAGTTCACTGACCCCACAACAACACGGCTCCTGACTGAGGTCTTGATAAATGGAGGATCGGAGGGTTAGCTCTATTTTTCAGCCGATGCGATGCCTTCACATCTTGACACCGATGTCTTTCAGCTCAAAGAGCCACTGTCAGCTGCGGGTTGTGTGCTCCTGCAATCACCCTCGGCTATTTATTAGCTTCCCATGGGATTTATGCTTGGGCGCTAACAGCCAGTGTAATTAGGGGTATGAAAAGTTAGAGCAAGAAGGCGGTATGAGATTATAGAAATATTATAGTGAGGCTCGTTTCCTGTTATAATCGAGTGTCAGGCTGCAGGTTGGAAATGATGGAAGGGAGGGAACCATAACTGTTAAATGAGCCAATAGTTATCTTCTTCTGCTCAAGCTGAGGATCAAGTTATGCAATTTGTGAGTTTTTTTCTTTTTACGCATGAATACAGGAGGAATTAAAGGCTCTTTGGAGGAATGCATGTCACCATCTTATGGTGAGAATATGATGAGAAATTAAGCAGCTATAGGAACGAGGGCCACATAGCACTGCACACTTACCCAAATGTAATAAAAATGCCACGTCGAACATTTGTGTGTCTGTGTGTATATGTTTATTAAACCAACATACAGCACAGTAACTTATATTTCATGCTCAAATGCGTGTGTAACAGTTGTACTCTTGTTTAATAAATATCAATACAAAATGTTTGAAGCAAACAGAAAATAAACACTTACTTTAGTGAGGTACAGCGTCATGACATAAAATGCCTAGCAGACTCCAGCGTAGTCGTAGTTCTGATAAAAAGTTGCTGTTGTTTATGTACTTATAACTTCAGTAAACTTCTCATATTTAGCTTTGTGCAATGTGCTATAGTGGTGACTTAGGCTACGTTCACACTGCAGGCAAATCCGACCCAAATCCGATTTTTTTGACCCATCTGACTCATATCCGATTTTTTTATGAAGGTCTGAACGAGACAAATCCGATTTTTTTCAAATCCGACCCAGGCCGTTTCAGTATGTGGTTTTAAATCGGATATATATCTGATG
>NW_013952441.1:305898-321006 GCF_001266775.1 Austrofundulus limnaeus | reverse complement strand
CACACACACACACACACACACACACACACACACACACACACACACACACACACACACACACACACCACATCAGCAGCAGCGGCAACAGCGTTGATGGCTTGGATTTCATCTTTTTCAGCTGGTAACTTCTCGGAGAGTTGCTGAAATGTCGGGCTGAATAATTAGCTGTTCCACCGCTCTTCTGGCTCTATTGTTCATGCATTATTTATAGTGGCATCTGCCTGAGTTGTCTCTGTACTGGTGGAGCTTCTGCATGCCGTGCTGCATACAGGCGAAGAGATAAATTCTGCCACTCTGCAAGTCCATCTTTCCTTATGGCTGGCACGGCGGTGCCAAGATCCAGTTGATGAGCCAGAATTTTGACAAACAAGCACACGGCTCTATTTCAATACTTCTGATGAGTTGATAATGGAAACAGTAGCCTCTGTAGCCTTTATTTCAGGGCTTACTTTAAGATAATAATTCACAAGGACCAAGTAGGACAGACTATACATTAGGGTTGGGCATAATTGTATCGTGTGCAATTAATCGTCAGTAAAACGTGAATCGATTATTTTTTGGCACTTGACAATTAATATGATTAATGCCAGCAGGCTTCAAATATGACGAACATAAAAAAAGTTCTGTAATTTTTTTTATCAACACTATTTAAAATTTGAAGCGTGAAGTCTGAATTTTGACACAATTTAGAATAAATTTATATGAAGAGCAAATCTTTCCCACTAAATTGGTAATGTGACTAGGGCATAAGGGTGTCCAGGGACTCCAGGGGATTAATCGTCAAATTAATCGTTATCGGCTAAATACCACAATTAATCGGGATTAATTTTTTTGCCAATATTGCCCCACTCTACTATACATATATAATTATAACAATATGACTTAATAGAACAAATGTCGCACCATTGACTAGTTTTATACGTTTTTTACATCAGCCTCAGTTTTGCATCACATCTAATTATGTGCAGAGTTCAGTGGTTATTTGCAGGCATTATTAGCAGCAGTGGCAGCTAGCTGTATTTTTCAGTGCAGCCTTGGGCACTTTTGATGTTTCTGCCAAGAGAGCCATTGAATTTCCCATTAATGACTGTGCAAATGTTTAAAATACAGCATTCACATGGATGGTGATGAAATTTTGAGATACGGCAGCAGCTATTTGCATTATTTTGATCTTGAGCCTGCATTGATTAGCTGTTAGCACATCAGTCTGGTCATAGTTAAACCCCATTTTTTCCAAGGTCATTAAAAAGCTTTCTGCACTAAGGAAGATATTATGCCTGGTAATAATTATACTACTTTTTGGCCAAATTTTGCCCATCCGACAATCCTAAAGACACCACTAATACTGTGATGGCTCTAAAGGTAATCTTATGAGATATTCCTGCTGTGTGTGGTGTGTTAAGAGGGATCTAGTCTGCTCAGAAGGATGTCAGGACTGTTCCAATCTCGAATTGGGCATATTCAACAAATTGGATTGTCTTGGGCCCGATATTTCAGCGTGTGTGGAGCTGCCCCGAGGACAAATGAGTCTGCAGCCTGTTGAATGTGACGTGTAGCCAATCAGAAAGTCAGGAGACAAAAACGCAAAAGGGAATCCAAAGTACAGAAGACAAAACAACTGCCATGGAGCACCAGAAAGCCCGATGGATGTCGGGGATGTCTTTTTTTTCTGTTAAAAATAATCCACTAACTATCGCCATTACGTCTTCCTCATCTTACTCTGAACTCACCTTTGATCTCGAGAGATTTCCTGTCTGACATTTGAATGTTTGTGAGTGAAATCTGTTTGTGTGTGGTGTGTTGTCTTTGCTGTGTGGCTGTCCACCACACACAGCACTCTCAGTCTTTGAAAATCAGCTGACAATTATAACATCTTGCTGTGTGAACCGCAGGCGTTGGTTGTTCATAAACTTTTCTTTAAAAGATGTGAACTGTCCCTTTAAGAACTTATTATTTCAAGTCACAGTACAGCTCTACTCTCTTTTGACAGTAAATAATGCACTTTTTAAAAAAAWTTACCAGTAGGTTCCTTATTTAAAATGGTAAACTTCAAACACTTTATGTTCCATGTCAAATTACAGCAAAGCTCATGGTGTACGAATACTGTGTAAAAAAAAAAACATATTTTATGAACTGTTTTCCCCTGGTGGTTAAAATGAAATATGCCACGTGTCAGCGCAGACAGAAGAAACACAATGATAAGAACGTGTATTTTACTATCCTCGGATATTTATCTGCCTCGTGACTCTCTGATGCCGGCAGTAACCTTTTTTTTTCCCTTTGTCATTATTCACAAACAGGAAGAGAAAATTCAGTTTACCCTTCACTGGGTAAACACTGTAGGAGAGGCTTCACCTGCTACAAAAGCTCTCCGGGGTGGGGGTGTGGGGTGGGTTAGTCAGGGGAGCTGTTATCTCAGTGGAAATGATTAAACCTGGAAAACAGCCCTGCAAACATAGCTGCGTACGTATCAGCCAGGTGGATATGCACTGGGTCTGCAGAGCAAGCTTGTCCTAAATAGAATCAGCTTTGCCTCGGGTGCTATTTTATTTCTCATAGATGTCTTTTTGTGGTCGCCGTTTTCCGCTATGAATTGCCGGTGGTTGCACTAAAAAGCAACACGGCTTTATYGCCCGTTCTCAGTAAAAATAGATAGAATAACGTGAGGTGCTTAGGTTCAACGTGGCATTGATAGATTCCTTGCTGTAGGCCACAAATCACTCACTGTTGAAACAGCGTGACAGGTACCATACAATTAGGCCAGGCAGCTACAAAAGCTGAGGACATGCTCTTGCCTGAGGAGAGTCAGCCTCCCTTTCTGCCTCCCTGCTAAGTTTGATATTCACATTGGACGAGATGGGCCCGTCTGTCCCGGAGCCACACATAGAGCAGCGGGGAGCGCGGAGCCTCCTCTCTGTATTAACGCCAMTAAGCATCAAGGACATTCACGGGAAGCGGATCCAATTCTGTGTAAAAGTATGTGACGATATATTTGTTTGGGTCCGTGTCMGAGAGGAGCTGGCTATTTGTTGAGCTGGTGGGGTTATGGACTACAAAGGCATATTGAAACGACCTTAATCAAGCAAATCGGGGATACGGAGCAGCAGAGCCGGCGCGTTAATAGCTTTTTTCTCAGCTGAAAGAACCCAAGAGAATCTAATTTCTGCGTGATGTAGTCCTTCCTAAAGCCATAATGTGACATCTCAGCGTGCCGCCCTGTTTTACTGTAATATCCCTCTGCTACGGCGGGAGATTAGCATTATCAGCAGCCACAACAACCCAATTTGTCCTCATTGCCATGGCAGACGGGTGGAATTAAATGTAATCAGCCGACTAGCGTATTTAACTTAGATACCCCTGTGTGCTGTCTCTTTCAGATCCCTGCAGCATTTTCAAATGGGGGGTGGTTATCATCATTATGTTCTCTAAATTGTACTGCTGGTTTCTAAACTTCTCTCTGGCGGTTGTAAAGAGGCTTTTGTTGGACTTGTCATTGAGGCCTTCTTTATTGAAACAGCTGGTTTACTTGGTCAAATTGGGAAATAACAAATATCAGTGATGGACGACTATAGTCTCTGTTTTTCTTTGTATAAGTTCACTGAACACACACACAGTAACAATACACTATGGCCTGCTCAAATGATTGCACAGCTGCTCTGTACAACAAAACCTTTGTATATGTTTTTCACGTTTACACAAAAGGTTTATACTAGACTTATCTGAAATGGTTAAAATGATACATTGCAATTATTTGTTCAACTACCACATTTTATTCAAGAGTTTATACGAAAATGGTGGAGTTGTTGTAAGTCAGACCTTGAAACTGTGTGCATAAACCTACACAACATAGTGAAATGCTACGTTCAGGGTGAATCTTTCTCAACCATTTCCCATCAAATTTTTGCTCAGTAGCTATAAACTAACCAAGTTACAGATATTTTTGTGTTGGCTAATATTGATTAGGTGTGGCAGCCGTCTTAATGTCCAAATTACTCAATGAACATGACAAGTATCTGTATCGGCATCAGAATCGGCGATACTAGCTTTATATTATTTTGGAATCGAATTGATACCAAAATCCCTATTGCCCATTCCTACTAGAGAAACCCCACATCTGCACATGGAGAACAGGCAAACTCCACATGGAAAGGCCACAGTTGGGAGTCTAACCCTCAACCTGAGTGCCATCAGTGCTCCCAAACTGAGCCTCGTCCTCAGTATATATTGTATCTGCTCATGCTAACAATCCCCACAAACTTTCGCTATGTTGATTAAAAATTGATTTGAAAAAAGCAGGTTTCAGCATATCGGACAAATCCCCAAAGACTTCCAAAGAAATTAATTAAAATAGTTCTTCTGTTAAATCCATAAAACTTGTTTTTTTTCCCCTCGTCTGGGCAAAATAAGTTGGTTTGTTAGAATTTATTAAAGTGAAATTTATTTTCTTAGGCTTTGAACGCATTCAGTATTGATTTAAGTTCTCACTGTGAAGTCAATGTATAAACAAGATTTAAGTTCATTCATTTATTCATATATGCTGATAAGTTTTTGTGTTTGCAGATCAATACTTATGAGTCTACAAAGTGAAAACAGCACACAGGCTACATTGCTCAGCTCGTCGTTTTTATGGGCGTTTTTATTTATTTATTTATTTATTTTTTGCTAATATCGTATGCAGGAAGCAGCAGCGAGGCTCAGAGCGGTAAAGAGAGCTCGGTATGAGCTTCGAGCTCTCTGGAGCATCTGAGTAGAGCTCAACCTGAAGTCTTGCCTCCTCTCTAGCTGCCTCTTTGTTTTGCGAACAGAGGGGAGGGAGCGCTAAGATGCTGCAGAGACTCTGTTTTTCCAGGGTTCTGCTTGGATCAGCAGTGTGGTCCAACAGAATCCATTTTTTCTGCACCGTCCTCCTCCTCCTATCCAATTACTGCAACTCTCAGAGCATGCAGCGCCTTGATTCGGCCATGAGGTCGATGGCAAAAACAACAAAAAAAAGGGAACTTGGCCACTCCTTGATGTGTCTTTTCACCAAGGTTTGAAACCAAAGAGGAAGGAGCTTGTGAGGAGCAGGGCTTTTTTTTTTTGTGATGCAACTTCCTGAAATTAGCTTTTATTCTCCGTATCAAAGGTGCTCCATAGGAAAAAAAAAAAAACAACAAAGCCATCAAGTTGAAATCTTTTATCTCCCTTACACATGAAACTAGCTCATGCCTTTGCAGGAAATGTCACCACAGTTCCTTTATCTACATTCRTCTGCAAGACCTCAGCCAGTCAGCCCTGACTGTTTCTGTATTTGTCTCAGATGGATGCCCGCTTCCCAGCTGCCTTCTTCACGCTGTAGAAGCTGAGATGTGCCCTTCGGTGTGCAGAGACGGCTGCAGATTGYACTGCATTGCAGGCAGCCGTCTTACCTTGTGAAACAACATGCGTCCTTCGCCTCTGCACGCCCCCGAGCGCTCCAGCTCAGGTGATCAATTTTATCCAGCCMTGTAGTTGCTCAACTGCAACTTAATCCAGTAATACTTGGGTATTTGTTGCAACTGAAAATATCCCAGATTTTTCCTCCTTCTCTCTCTCTCTCTCTCTCTGTGGATTTCTTCTTTAGAGTGAGAGAGGGGAAAAAAATCGTAGACTTTGTTGTAGGAAACTGCCTAAAGGAAGATGAAATACAAATTTACATCATGTCTAAATCCTCCCGAGTTGCTGCGTGAGATCAGAGCTGTGGCTGCGATTTCTGCCTCAAATTAAAAACGAGTTGCTTTGCATCTTTTGAGTGCGGCAAACACTACAAGGCTTTTCTGGTTGTTTCTGTCTGCGGTGGGTCCRCGCCTCACTTTCTCTGTTCTTTCTCACAGACAGCAGGACACAAACAGAACCAAACATTTCCTCCACCACTTTAGACCCCAGCATGCAGAGCTGTAGGGTCGTAAAGATGCAGCAAAGCCTGCTCCGTGGTTAAAGAGGATGGATTTACGACAGCCTCCGAACTGCGYGCCCTTTCGTTCGCAATCTGAAGTAGAAGGGGAGACGCAGCTAATTCAGCCGCATTAATCAGGCGGAGCACATTACCGTGCAAATCATGGTTCGGGGAAATGATGAGCTGACATTGTCCTGCCAGTCAAACGGGCAGATGCACGCCAATGAATCCAATAGGACGACCCAGTCTGAGCGCAGAGTGGAGCAATCAACAGTGGAAAGCCCCTTTGCAGTTCTTTCTTTCATTACAGACATGACCCAGAACACAAGCTCCATCCATCAGCCTGTGTTTATCCAGTCACCAGCAGCGTGAATGACTTCATGAAGCTGGATAAATGACAACTGGTGGGAATGCAAAATGTCTAGCTCATCATTTAACCTCCAACTCATATCCTGCAGCTTAAGTGACGTGTTCGCTGCAAATGTCGCCCTTGGAAAAATCAATAAGGAATATTGCAGAGGATGAAGCAGGCAGTTATTGCCCTGAGAGTGGGGGATTTCATTGYAAAAGTTTCTCCACCTTAAACTCTTAATATGTGTGTGTATGTGTTTGTGTACGTGTAACTGAGGGTTTGGTTTTAGGTATTTAAAGACAAATCTGAGATTTGAAAACTACTGAAGCTCTGTACACACCTAAAAAATATTATCCAACTGTAWATGACTGAATTTTAAAAGATACCTTTCAAAGAATRTATGCAGTTTTGATYAACTGGTAATCATTTTGTAGTACCRTACAAGAAAATCACTTGGTATTTTTTAAAATATCTGGATATTTGTGAACAACGAGTCTCTGAAATACTAGTGTAGATCTGGTAGTGTTTTTAGATGRGTTCAAATGTGTTTGCAACTAATTTAAAACGGACTGATCCACAAAAGAAGTAAAATAACACTTTTTGTCATTTTAATTGGTAGAAAGTTTGTAAGAAGAAAAAAATATAATCAATTAATTTATTCTCCAAGCTAAACAAGCAGTTTTAGTACTTATCCTTCAACTCCCTCTCTTTGACATACATAAAATATGTCAAATAAAAGGAAATTTTATGAAGACTTTACAAAGAGAAGCTTTAACATCTGTTTATCACATCAGGATATTTCTAAACATTTCCCAACCCCCAAAAAATTAATTTTTATTCCACCCAGACATAAATATATTAATCATCAGAGTATTTGATCATAATTCTCTCTTTCCACCCATGAAACTGCTTTTCTGTCCMACTTTTTTTATACCATGCCAAGATGTGAGAATGGAATCATTTAGGAGAAAATTACTAAATTCTCTAACTGAACCAAACTCCATTGTTAAATCCAGTCTACAAATCTTTGATTCACATTGTCAAGTTTCAGCAAATTGTTTATTTTAGGACCATTAAAACAAAACGTAGATGATCTTTGAATATTGAGCAATATAAAATGGAACAGGTCCCTGCTGAGATCTGCTTCGACTGCTAGATGCTCAAAATTGCGAGAAAATTGTCAAACAAAATGTAAAACTAGTTTTGTTTGCACTTCTTGCAAAATAGTGTTCTTGCTCCCCACGTTATGTTGTTGCCCAAATCCTAASCACAATGGCTCACTTTGTACCCTTTACAAAATACAAACTTTGGGTACAAAGTGCTGGGGACCAGCATCGGATTGACAGACCATTTCTTGACTATAAAATATTAGTAACAGTGACGTCATGCTATGTGTGGAGCTTTTTATGACAATTTATGTCAAATTACTTATATTAAACAGTTTATATTGGCATAGACAAAACTAATGTTTTTGCCACCATGCCCTGTTGGCCTCAAGGCCTTATAATAATTTATTTTATGATTATAAATGTTTTTTTAGGAGCTGATCCATGCATCACACTGAGCGCTGGAGCATTACCAACCAAATCCCTTTACAAACAAGTATTGAACTGCATATCTTTCAATGAGACAGACATGCAGTTAAATGGTTTAGGAGCAACCCTGCTGCCATCATGCTGAGTTGGAATCCATTGTGTATAAACATTTAGCCGTCAGTGCTAAGGATTGGGATGTTTTTCTTTCTTTTTTTTTGTGTTGCAGCGGCTAAAGGCTGAGCTTGGCAGGTTCGGAGCTTTTAGTGGTATTTATGTCTCCGGCAGAAGAGGCTCAGGCAAGGTGAGGTAGACGTTAACTCAGAGGAGTGCAGTCAGGCTTGTGGCCAAACGTTGTCAGCCTAATACCAGCGAGCAGTCCAGGAGGAGCAGCCGCAGCATCTGGATAGTCAAGCTCCATTAGGCTCCTGGCTCGGTTTTACACCTGCTGCATTACAGCCTTGTTGACAAATGGCAGAAGAGGTGGTGTGTGTGTGATATGAATCACCTAACTCAGGAGACCTCCAGCATGAAAATCATACCCCCTTGCGCCCCTATCTTCCCCCTCCTTCCCTCCCTGTTGTGGCGGCTTGCTGTGAACTCTAGCAGCAGCCTGGCTGAGATTCAATGGGACAGCATTAGCTCTCAACCTTGGTGAAGGACTAAAGGCAGCCTCAGCCTGGTGTCCTTGCTGTCACACTGCTGCTGGGGGAAGATAAGCTGCCCGGCCTTTTCCGACGAGCTGTTGGGCTCCCTTTAGCCCTGGCACCAATGTAATGGAGGGAATTGCAGAAGCCCCTGCAAATAATTACGTAAATCTGATTCAAGACATGAACAGTCTTTGATGATTAATGCCGTATTTGCAATGTGACAGACTTTCTAACTGAAGGGACAACTTGCTTTTTTATGCTCTAATGTCAGCTTGAAAGTTCAGCGTTTTAACTGTGATCTTTAAATGCCATGTAAAGATGCAGATCTGACAGGGAAAAGTGGATTTAACTCAGAGAGGGGGTGTTTGACATGACATATTAAAAGTTTTTTTTTCCTTCACCTCATATGACTCACTGTAAAAAGAAAAAAACTGTTTATTTTGTACTGCAGTGCTAGTTTTAAATATATTCTTTATATTCTTTATTTTTACATATAATTGCAATTTTTTAAAGGACAAATGAATATTGTGTCTTCTGGTGATTTATGTTATGTGTTAGATTGCTTAGTGGTTTATTTGTGGATTATTATTATGTTTTTGACAAGGAAACTATTTGGACAGCTCCAAGCCCAGAATAAAATTGATCAAAGGGGCAATAAAAAGGGCTAGGCTTGTGGCATAGGCAGAATAGGCAAATACAAAGGGTGCCGCCCATCTAGGGGGTGACACAAATGTGGACTATAACTTTTTATCAGCGCATAGTTGATTTAGTCTGTAGAATAATTAGTTTCTCAGGTTTATGAAGGTAACTTGTTCTGAGGATTTTGCAGCTGCTTTGTTACTACATGAAGTGTTATATGGTACAAAAGATATTTGGTGATAAAAGTATCATATGATGCAGTTAAGATGAACTACTGGTGCTTAGTGTGTAAATAGAAAACAAAATAAGGAAAATGGAAGTGTCAGTTCTGATCTCTGATAAAGTTCAGGTTAAAGTCTGGTTTTCAGTGTTCTACCATCATAAAATACTGATTTTATGTTGTTTTATTAATCCCAAGAATTTAGTAAAATGCTCTTCAAAGGCCTGAAAAATGCAGAGCTTTGAGTAGATCTTTTACAAAATGTTCCAGAAGAGTACTGTATGTCTCCAGACCCCCTTAGAACTGCTTCACTCCACAGCTGCTCGTTAACATGAACAGGTGTTCCTCGTTGTTGTCAGCACATGTTGGCAGTTATGAAATTGTCTTCTGCTATTCTGTTTCAAGTGAATTATAAAGTTCACAATTTTAATTGGAGAACCTGTTTCTAAAAATAAAAAGTTATATTAAAAACAAATCTACTGGTAACACTTTGTAATAACCTTTTTTTAGCCTTACTTAATCGTTAATAAATGGTTAGTTACCCTTTATTAATGATTAAGTAAAGCTAAGTAAGGTGTTATTTTAAAGTGCTACCGAATTATTTAATTTGCTATGTGAACATATGTAAATTGGCAGTGAGATTTAGAAAACTGCACATGGGGCACCACCTGAAATCTTGCCTAGGGTGCCAAATAGGCTATGTCCAGCCCTGTAGTATTGCATTCTAAATTGTCCATATAAAGATGCTGTCACTGCACTGTTAAACAACCATGTAAGGCTTGTGAGTAAAAAAAGGGAAAAAAATAAGAAAAATTGAGTGTATTTACAGAGTAGTGTTGCTGGGAAAAAAAAGAGCTACGCAGTGCTATATTTCTGTCAACCACACCGGCGCACTACAAGATAAAACACACTGGGAGAGCCTGAGGTGGGTATTGATGCATAGTGCCCTTGGACCAAAGCCAAGGTGGTGAAATGGAATGAAAGGAAAGCAAGTCACTTTCATGTTAACTCAAGGTTGTTCTTTATAGAGGCTATATCTGTCGGTGGCGTCACTGCTCTGCTTAGTAAAATGTCAGGCGTCTGCTGCAGCTGAAAAGAAACATCTAGATTCAAAGATTCCCACCGTTTGTCCCGGTTTCACTTCAAGGCTGTCGTGGCTTCTCCACAACCTTTAAACTGACAGGAGGCTGTTGTCTTCTGGCAAGTAAACACAAGAAGAGAGCGAGCCTTTAGTGATCAGGACTCCTGCCAGCTCATAGAAGTGGCAGCTGATCATACTCAGTTATTAGGCGCTCTTAATCTTCTGTAAATGTCTTATGCTGTCCCTCGAGAGGCGGCGCAGGGTTTGCAATCAGCGTGCATTAATGGCTGACAGTCTAACCGGTGTCATAACTGCATTAAGACAGCTTTTGCATTCTGAACAGAAAATTTCCAACTTTTAACATTTTTTAAAATGTTTTTCTTTTCTCCCCTCAACACTGCCGGTCTCTGCCACAGGAAGTGGAGGTGAGTGTCTCCTGTTATTTAGACTGTTTTTTTTCTTGCACAGTCACTGACTTTTTAAGCTGATGGTGTCACATTCATAATGATTAGGAAGTACTTGTTTTTAAGGCACGCACACTGAAATCAGTGTAATGCAGCGTCGTTTTCTGCAGCAGTGCAGACAAAAAGTCCTCGAAGATTAAAACATACTAAAGCATGGAATGACATTCCTCAAAACATAAAGTCCATTTCAAAACTACAGCCCTTTAAGAAGAATCTTGTCTGCCATCTGCTGGACACTTTTTGTTGTGCTCATATTTAGACGTCCTATTTTGCAAATGCTGCCTTCCTGAAATTTGGTATGCTTGTTTGTCTTTGTGTCTATGGTGTGTAATGATGTGATTGTGATGCTGTAATTCTGAGTGTTTTATGTGCTGCAGAACAGGAACCTGCTGTAAAACAGCAATTATGCTGAGTCAGGCTTGACTTTTAATAATCTTTTCCTGTTGAATCAATAAATCAAATCAAATCAAAAAAGGTTAAACACACAAGAATGTCTAACATGTTTTTACAATGATGATGAAATCTTAGGAAATATATCTTATGAGGAATGTGTTTTGGGCTACAAAAGAAAGAAAAGCAATCCTGTGCGCAGTATTTACGCTGCACTTGTTCAGCTTGACATGAGAGCTCAGTCTCCTTCTATCCCCTCGCTAGGATACAGTTAAACCGATCTGAACTGATCCTGGGGGTCCTTTGCAGGCCTCGAGCCAAGCAGTAACCCTCTGTACCGCTGATCCTCTGTGTCCTGACATGGAAAGAAACGGGTTGCAGTGGATACGACAAGAGGGAGACGGAGTGTATCATTTCAGCTCGTCACTAGGGAGGATCTCTGGGAAAAAAAAACAGTGCGAGTTTGCAAATATTCCCTCTGCAACAGAGCAGAAGTAGAAATGAATTTAAAGTTCAGAGCCTTGACTTACTGATTACTTTGTTAGAGGCTTCGATATAACAGTGAAAATGAGTTAGGTAGACAAAAACACCTCAAGGTCCTTTGTCACATTTTTCCAGGATCTCTCTCCAGTTGTCCAAGAACATCACAAATTTATAATATATACTTTATACAATCTGATCTAAGTGCTATCTGCAACACGTGTGTACGAAATGACTACAGAGAGCTACAAATCTGTCACATCTGCAGACATCTGTGCTCAGAGCCACAAGGGAGAATCATTTTAGTTTGAGTCGAGGGACCCTATAATCCAATGTCACCTCCAAAACAAATCCCAAAAAGAGAAGCAGCTGGCTGTTTGTTAGATCATAAAAACAATATGCTTTAGATTTAAGGTCTGTTTGTAACTACATTTTTATGCAAAAACTGAAACAGTAATTTGAAACCTGGGAAGATAAAAAGTATAAATAAAATAATTTATTTTCATTTTTATTCGTTCTGTAAAATTACTTCTGGATACATTCAGCTATTTTAGACATTCATATTAAAACAGCTGATCAAGGATTTGTGGGTTTTGTAACTTTTATACTTTTTAAAAATTCCACTTTATTTACATTTTCCCTGTAGAAAAGATCTGAGATCTCTTTAATTCCTTGAAAAACATTATTCTTTTAAAATCTGCTTCAGCATACTTGTTCTTGCAAGCAAAACACTAGCTAAAAGCTTAAGTGGAAAACTCCTAATGCTAAAAGTAGCAGAACATTGACTAAAACCTAAAAGTAGCAAATGGTYAGTGGCTTGAACTTAACKCTTTATCAAGCCCACTTGGACCCCAAAGCACTTYACACTTCARTAACTCACCCAATCATACAGACATTCACACACTGATGATGATAAGCTACATTGTAGCCACAGCTGCCCTGGAGCATGACAGAGGCGAGGCTGCCATGCACCGGCGCCACCGGACCCTCTGACCACCATCAGTAAAAGTAACACAACACTGGCTAAAAGCTAAAATGAGGAAAATACCAGCTGAATTCAAAATTGGAAAATGCTAGATAAAAACGTTAGCTAAAAGCATCAATAGAGTAGTAAAAACTGCAAAACTGTGGCTTAAGGATCAATTTAGCAATATAGTAGATAAAAGTTACAATTAGCATCCTAAACCTTAAAGTTGTAACCTTTAGTTTTATTTTTCTTGTTAATATTTCCTCTGAAACTGAGTGTGCATGATTATAAAAGTAACTGTTCTACTTTATTTAGCTTTTTTTGTTCTTGTTGTTTGTTTATCATAAATGAATAAATCTAGTGAATCTGTGAATTTTCTGTTTCGTTTTCCAGGATGACTACATTAAAAACACAGAGGAGAACACTGGCTCTGATGAAAGTAAGTTTAAGTTTATCTTTTACAAAAAGACTCTTTTAAATCTCTGATAATGAGTTTATGCTTTTTATTTCAAGTGTATTTTTGCTGTGACATTAGCTGCATGGTACAGTATMATATACCCACGCTGTTTTCTTTTACGTACAGTTTCTTGACGATGAAATAGCGTTATCTAAATGCTGATTTCTTTTAGTTGTTGTTGAGGTCAGCCAGCACGAGGTGAGCTCTCATCTYGAGCGTCGGGACTTGAGGCGAGCGGGAACACAGCTGTAATTCAGGAAAGTCGAGGTTGAGCTTTCAGTTGGATCCATTAGTTCGAAACGCCTGCTGTAATTGCTTTTGTTGCTGAGGGCTCGAGTCAGAACTCCCACCAGGCTCCGTTTTTCTTGGGGGCCTGTTCTTTGTTAAGGAAACGAAAAAGAAAAAAAAATATCACCTTTAGAAAATCAGCTGTGGAGGAGGAGCAGAGAACATGAGAACACTTGTTTTACATTGTGAGAACATTCTAGATGTTTAGTGAGCATTTGAATAAAACCATTTAGAGTGCATTCATTTAATGTTTCACATCTCTTCTAATTTCACTAAAATGTCCTCCAACAAAAAAATCATGCGGAGTCGTCACTTGTCTCTGATCACAGTGATCATATTTTTGACCTCTCAGTTCTCCAACATAAAATATATGATTTGATAATAATATAATATAATTTGCTAAAATATATGATAGGTGTGTGTTCCCTTAATGCCAAGAAGATGATGAACCTCAATAAAGTGAAGCGATGTTGTAAATATGTGAGGGCCAAATTACCCCCACAACCATCTGAGAGAAAGGAAAGGGATGAATTGGGCTCTCTGTGTGTTAGTTTTTAAGACTTGTATATATTTTTGTTATATTTTTGACTTGTCCATATATATTTTAAAATAATGCCTTCACTAGACCTTTTATCCACCCTTTGTTGTTTAAACCCAAATAATGAAAATGAACCTCATTTAACCTCAAACAGAGCAGCCTAGAAATGATCAAAACAACCTCAGCCCATTGTAAATGTAAAGATTTATTTAAATAATATATATTTATTAAAAGATTAATTTTTGTCACCTAGATTAAATCAAAACACCTCACCTGTGATGATTCCTCAGGTCCACATTTAGACGATAGATTTGTTCACAAAAAGCTGCAAAGTTGTGCATAGTTTGTGGAACAAACAGTCAGCTGTGCTGCAGGAGGAAATCACCAGAAGAAGGATTGGGAGGCTGCGTGTTTTTTTTGGGTATCACACCAAACTAATCAGGTATTTTACAGTAGATCCTGAGCTGAGCCATGCAGCTGAATGAGAGACTTCATGATTCCAAAATCTAAATCCCACAACTAGGCCTGTCACGATAACAAATTTTGCTGGGCGATTAATTGTCTCAAAAATTATTGCGATAAGCGATAATATTGCCTGGTGACCATTTTACAACTAATAGTTATAAAAGCGTAATATGTAAGTGCAATAAATCAATAAACTTTAATTTTTTAAGAATGTTTAACAAAGTGGACTCTCAGTCTCTAACAAAAAATGCACTTGAATAAAAAAAACAAAGAACAACAAAATGTAAATTACACGCCACACACACAACTAAGACAAGTAAATAAACATTAAAGAGCAGCATCTCTTCAGAGATGAAGCAAACTACACAGCCTGGTGAGGACCCACTGTTTCTTATGGGGACATAAGCCCAGTTCACATCCTATATAAAGTTTAGGCTAGGTTTAGGGTCAAATGGTAATAGAAAATACTGGTAAATGAATGAAAGTCAATGCAAAGTCCCCATGAGTATAGAAGAACAAACGTTTCTATGTGTGTGTGTGAGGAGGGGACAGTCAATGAAGAGACAAGCAGAGCGCTGCGGGGGAGGAAATCAGACAGTTCAGAGGTTTCCTCATGAGTTGTTGGGACAGCTACAGGTTTTTGGGGGGGTTTTGTTAAAACACAAATGGTG
>NW_013952441.1:299207-305717 GCF_001266775.1 Austrofundulus limnaeus | reverse complement strand
GCGAGAGTTCACTCCTCCCGACACTAAGAAAACAGGAGGGGAGGAGTCAGCTGAGCCCCTGTGTAGCGGAGCACAAAGAGGGAGAGAGACGAAGTAAACCAACAAGCAGGAAAATGAAACTTATCGTCCTCATTTTTTTTACCGACCTCAAAATAACTTATTGTGCAATTAATTGATTTATTGACTATCGTGACAGACCTACCCACAACGCGGCAGAAACTTGCGGTGCTGCGACTCGTTTCTTCACATCGACTATTTCCAAGGGCGTAATCACCATCTTAAAAGTGGGGGTACACATTTTTTTAAAGGGCCTTTTTTTCTGCTTCGGCTGAAAAAAGTGTGTGTGTGGGGGGGCACAGATATTGGAAGTCAGGGGGACATGTCCCACCCGGTGCCTATGGCGGTTATGCCCATGATATTTCATAAATAAAGTTCTACCAAATGCATAAGTTCCTCTGTGTTTACACTCATTTATTAAAGACGTGTGAAGATGGAAAGGTCTCTCAGTCTCATGCACCTCTGAAGACAGCAGCTTCACACAGGCGCGTGCGTGCACACCTACACAATCTCTTTTCTTTTGCTGGTCAAACACATTTCTACACTCCACTACTTATTTAGACAGTTTTCTCACTCATTCTTCATTTAATTCATTATTTTCCTGCATCTAGAAATCATTTCTGATCGCGCAGAGAGGAGAATATGAGGAGAAACACACGCTGGACACACTGCTTGTATTTTACATATTTAAATAGAGGCGTGTCAGGGGAGGAATCTAGTTCCACGTTCGTTGTGATGTATAAAGAAAAGGTTTGCAGAAACATGCGTGCGCACGGTTTTATACATCTGAATTTTTTTTGTGCGGCGCACTTTACAAAAATTTTCCGTGCTCCAACTTTTAGTGTGAAAGCTGCCCACTACTTTATACATGAGGCCCCAGATGATTTTTATTATGACTTGATAAAACCCTGAATGAGGTTGAGTTTTTCTTTTGTTTCCACGGCTGTATTGTTGTGGGTATCGCTTAGAATTGTGTTTTCTGACTAAATATTTGATAATATCAGGATACCTACATAAACTCGGTCACACTCATATGATACAGTATGATGTCAAACAGGAAGTACTCCTAAAACAAGTTTTACATTCCTGAAATGTAAAACATTGTGTTTACACTGATGGAGTGAGGCATATGTTACGGTAAATAGCACCCACTTCGGATGTTATCATCCATTAAATGGATGTTATTAGCGGTTATCAGTCCCATAGAATGGCTTCAGACTGTCAGCTGGTTAGTATGAGGCATAAAGCCACTAAGGTTAATTTTACAGAAAATGACATGTGCTACGATAAAGTAGACCGGACTCCGGCGGTAGCAGATTGTTGCATTTCAATGTATATGGCGCTGGTAACCCACTAGGGGGCACTGTCGGGACAATCTGAAGCCATTCTATGGGACTGATAACCTACTAGACGGCACAGTTGGGACAGTCTGAAGCCCTTCTATGTGACTGTTAACCTATTAGACGGCACAGATGGGACAGTCTGAAGCCATTCTATGTGACTGTTAACCTACTAGACGGCACAGATGGGACAGTCTGAAGCCATTCTATGTGACTGTTAACCTACTAGACGGCACAGTTGGGACAGTCTGAAGCCATTCTATGGACTGATAACCTACTAGACGGCACAGTTGGGACAGTCTGAAGCCATTCTATGGGACTGATAACCTACTAGACGCCACAGTTGGGACAGTCTGAAGCCATTCTATGGGATGATAACCGCTAATAACGTCCATTTAATGGACTGATGACATCCGAACCGGCTGTAAATAGTGACTTGTTGATTTTCTTACTGTTCAAAGTAAATGATTACAGTCAGTCACAAAGTATAAAATATAGGACTGTATCTAAAATTCAGTTAATCAACCACAAAATATCCAACAAAACATTTGCAGTTTTTGTTGTTGTTTTCAGTTTAGTTGCAGTGAAGTTATTCGTAAAATAACATATTTTTACAAAGTCATTTCACTCTGCGTTCAGCTTTGGGCTAACTGAAAGGTCAAAACAATAAAGTGAAACATGAATCATTTCACCCATCATGCTTGTTTATATGTGAGTCATTCACATGCATTGTAGCCAATTATGTGTGTGCTCCTGCTGTAAGGGGGGAATGTTAGAGGTCGAGTGGACCGCCACACCCCAAACCACTTCAAAGCGAGAAGATGTGAGAAGCCGAAACAAGAATAATTTGTGAAATTTCAAGAAAACATCTTCATTTTGTTACTATTGATTTCATCAACTGTCTCTGGGACTAATCGTGCAGATTCAACAGATCAGAGGCGGCTTCATTGCAAATTTAACAAGACTTGCAGAGACTCCCAGTAGGTAGCAAACTCTGGACGGAACAAAAGCCCTGGCAGCAGATCGGGCCTTTTCAAGTGAGCTGATTGAGACATCACCTGAGCTGCACAGCCTCAGCTCAGCATGTGAGCTCTTTTTCAGTACAATAAGGAACCTCTTGCTCTGACTCGTATAACAGAGAAGATGCCGTGCCGGACCCTGACGTCTTTTGTGCTTTTTGGACCTTTTTATTAATCCTTCACTTCTATTTCTACAACGTCTAGAAAATGCCACTTAAAAAGGGTCTGCTTCTTGTTCTAATTTTAGACGACTAAATGGGCGGCCACCTGCCTTAGCAGCCCCCAGTGTTTATTTCAGTCCAGAGCCACTCAGGTCTGTTATTAAATGGACAACAAATGGATGATAAAAAGACTTCAGCAACAGTCCAAGACGCCGCGATTATTAGAGGATTTGGATGTGAGCGCAGACAATACCAAGAGATGAGAAAAGCAGCTGTTTTTCTCTGTTTTCCTCCCATATTTCATGATAATAATCAGAGATTGGAGGCACCGTCAGTGCTCCTGTATTGTATTTCTTGGTGTGATTTAAAAGCCGTGGGCCACCCACCCCACACACACACACACAAACACACACACACATCCCGGCCCGGCTATGAATTGTAAAGCAAACCAGGAGAGCAGGTGAAAGGAAAACACACTCGCTCACACACATACACACACTCTTCAATGTAAATTAAATCCTGTGCTTGAATTTTCCTTTTCGCATGTAGGAGTGGGATAAGAATACCATATGAGGGATGTTTTTAATTTGAAGCTGCTGCTCGGAGGAGAGTTTCACATCTGAATCTATACTGAAAACATCCAGCTTTTGTTTCTATGGGAACAATGTTGAGCATCATTAAAAATAAGAATGGGATTGAGTGAAAGGTCGGCTACTTACCCATTTAAATACACGATGATAGCGTATCTGTCAGAGTGGATGGGGATGATTCCATGATTAAAAGGACAACTGTTAAAACATTAAATATAACATCTAAAGCTTCTAAACCAAGCAGCTTCTGTGTCTTTAAGACCCTCCTTCCTAAAATAGCAGTTGTTAAAGGTTGAATAGTTTTCTAATCCCTGGTTTAATGTGTTAAGGGGGTGTGTGCAAAGTGGATGTTTTTGAGCTTTATATTCATTATGTTGAGAACATAACCAGGGTGTTGCTTTGAGTTATTCATGCATGTTTGAGAAGTCCTTGAATCTCCTGTGGTAGCTATGTGAAGCTGCCTAAACACTGGTACAAAGCTCTGCCTATTTTCACAAAGCTCCTCCCTGGAGCTCAGTCCCCAGCCGAGCTCCCACCTCGAACTGTCTCCTTAAAGAGACAGAGACCAAGATATATAGTTTTGATATATACAACATTTCCATAACAACTGAAGGTAACATAGTTACTTGATTTTAGTAGAGAATCAAACTATGTGCCTGGAAAATACACAATTCCCCACTTCAGAACTTTTTCCCTTTAAAGCAAGCATTGATCATAAACTACATCTCCCATAATGCATGTCAATTATACAGTCCCTGTCGGAAAGTGGGAGAGTTCAGAATTCAAAATGGAAGCTATAACAGTCACTAAAACTCTCTTACTTTTAGTATTTCTGTACACTTTAGCTCACATTTAGTCAGTTGCACATGTAGTACTTTTTAGTGTTTTTGAGATGACGTGTTAAAACCATGCTTCGATGCAGGAAATACCACGTAGAGCTCAGTCATTGTTTGCTTTTGCGGTTGCTCAGCTGTCGCGATGCGACAAGAAACGAGACAAGGAAGTGATGTTTCATGTTAAGTCGAATGTAAACATGAAACGTTGAAGTTTATTGCAACATAACGCTCATGGAGCCCTCTGAGAAAATGAGTTTGACAGCCCTGCTTTAAGGCCCAACAGAAGAATGCACGTTACATCTTCTGTTGAGAAACAGCAGTTTGTCAAGCTGTCAACAAAACACATTCCACAGCTGGATTGTTGCAGGTAAAATGATTTTAGTTTTAAATTTTTTAGCAAGATGTTAGTTGTTGTAATTCTGGTGTAACATGAACAGTAATCCCACAAAGTAAAAATCTGTCTGGCCCAGTTCTGGTCCACACAAGGCACTAACCCTCTTAATAGTCAACCAAGATACCACAAAGAATGACAGCCCATTGGTGGCCTGGATGTGGTTTTCCAAAGGTGGTCCAAGCATCGGCCAGCACCACGTACCCTGAACCCTGACCAGGTAGGCTGCCACAACTGGGCCAGTTGTAGCATGCCATCTTAAAAACAGAGTCATCATTACCAGACCTGACAAACCACCTGCCATGCCAGCAGTCAGCCAGCAGTGCCAGCTTGACACCAGATCTGGCCCACACCTGTCTGCAAAGTGGGATGAGGTCTAAAGTGGGTGTGGTTCCTAAAAACATGCATTTGCTGAATTCTTACAGTTATGGGAAAAATTAAAATACTGACTGAAAATGTTACTTTTAAGTTACAGCACCGCCATCAGCTTTTCTACAACACATGCACCAGGTCTCTCATCTAATGCAGAAAAACAGGAGTGATGCCATAAAAATAATTTAATTTCTTCAATAATTAACTTATTTGAGTGTATATGTTTTGAGCCGTTAGGTAGATTTTGTATCAGTTTGCGTAAAAGGCAGCAAAAACAAATGTGTGTTACCGTTTAAGATGTCAGTTTTAATCTGTTTGAAAGGACAGCTGTTAGCATTTCAGCTGGAAGCTCCACAGTTAATCTTCACAGGTGCCTAAATAAACTTGCTATAAATAGCAAAGATGTAGCTGAAATAAAGTCATAGGGGAACTGGACGTGAGCTCTTTGCTTTACAAAACTGGGTATTTGAGATTGGTATTACATTTACTGTCCATCTTTATCGACTTACAAACAAATTTCTGTGAATCCTCACTGAGGGAGAACCATTTCAGCACAACTTTATTAATCTCTGAAGAAAGACTGTAGCTCTTACATTCTGCTGGAAGCTTAGAGACGGATTGGGCTCTCTGTGTGTTAGTTTATAAGACTTGTATCATTCCATATATATTTTAAAATAATGTGACCACTAGACTTTTATTCACATCTGCTGAGTCATAAATCACCTGAGCAGCTGAATAATAAACAACCCGCACTGGCACACATAGTAAAACTACGACTCATGGCCGTCTTAATCCCCATTCAGACAATCTGAACAGAAAACCCCCTCCCACACAACAACACATCACAAAGAAGAGGCAGAAACAATACAATGCTTTATATCCTAAGGCGAGTCGCATCAGTCGTTTGTAGATTTCCATTTAATTCCAACATTTATATTTAAATGGGACATATTTAAAATCCACATTTTGTTGTATACTTGGAGTCTCTAGAAGTGCAGAAAATTTTAATTTAGTCTCTCTTGATGCTTCGTAGATAACTTTATATTCTGTGTGGGTCATATTATTCAGTCCAGTCCATTTTCTCTATTCCCCGTTTCATTTTCTGAACAATAACGCAGCAGTATTTAAAGTGAAACTGCTAAACAAGGTTATGGATTTCCTGCGAATCTGTGTTTCTGTGGGGTCCATCATCTTCATTCTCCTCTGGCTCTGGGTCAGACTCTGGCTCCAACATGTAAGGCTGGATGGACTGGTCTTCTGTTGTTGACATCCTTTAGTTATTTTGTAAATAAAAAGTTTCTATGCTGCTCTATATTCACATCGCTGCTATCAAATGAGCTGGAGGGGGACAGGATGTGCCTTATTTGCATTTAAAGAGACAGCAACAAAACGAGTTGCTCTCAGATACACCTCAGAAAAGGGGTCAAAGAGAGGCTTGTGGAACTACAATAAGAAGGAATTCAGACCAAAGCTTCGCAGTTTCAATTTATCCCATCATACATCTCCTTTAAACCAAACTTGAAAAATGCAACAATTGACAGTTTAAAGGGGCAATATCATGTAAAATCAACTTTTTTGAGTTTTATATCATGTTATAATGATATACTTTCATAAAAAACATGCCCAAAGCCTTGCTTTGACTCATTCATGCATGTTTGAGAAATCCTGCAGCGGTTTTAGGCAGCCATGCTGAGGAGCAAAACGACAGGTGGGGACCAGAAACGCCTTTTGGGACCAGAAATGC
>NW_013952441.1:288765-299155 GCF_001266775.1 Austrofundulus limnaeus | reverse complement strand
ACCACACACACACACACACAAACACACACGCACCACCCATGACTCCTGCAGGCTCTCGGCAGCAACAAAGCAAACAATGGATGAAACTGAAAGTGAAACTGAAACTGTCTGCTGAGCTCCTAACATTACTTCTCACTCAGTGAAGCTCTTTTCAGATTCAAAATACCTTTGAGGAAATGTATTTTCAAATGCCAAGGGAAATGCATCATGGGGCGTGTGCGAAGAACCCCCCACCCCCACCCCCGCGTGAGCTGAAATGGGCGGGACAGAAGCGGAAGGTGGTTCTTAAAGAGACAGAGGGCAATTTCAAGGCGTTTAGAAGAGGAAGTGATGAGAAGATGTTTATACATAAAAACAGCATTTTAATAACAACTAAAGGTGACATAGATACTTTATTATAGTATAGTATTTAAATGTATGCCTGAGAAACACATAATATTGCCCCTTTAAAGCAACTTAAGCTCAGGGTCAGAACAATTATTATTTTTCTCTTTTTTAATTAGTTCATTTTGTTGTATTAAATTATAAATTTTAAGTTTACCTTTGATAGAAAACTATTTTATATTAAACTGAGTGCCGTAAAGGTTCACTGTTCTCTTCTACCTTTCTCTTTAAAGTATCACGTAGTCACCAGATTTGCAGGAACCTGGCTGTCAGCCACCGTGTTGACTGTAAAGCAGCTGCTGAGAGCTGACTCAGGATTTCACAGCTTAAGTTTCTCTCAGCACCTAAACTCACCCTTAAATTTATCTGATCTTTTTTATTTTATGTGAAGAGAAAGGCGGCAAATGGACTGAGAAGGTGCGACATCCACTTCTCAACTGACCGTCGGCTGCGAGGAAGGTGGGGGGACGTGGTGCTATTTCCATCTCAGTCGATCGGCGTGAAAAGAGGCTGGCATTGAACCGCTCAACTTTCTGGAGATGGGGCCGGGGAGATTGAAGGAGAGAAGGGGAGACGTGTAACAGGAAGAAAGGAGGGGATGCGTGAGGCTAAGATGGAGTGGGTGTTTCTGTGTGAGCGAGGGGAGGAGGGAGGAGGGACAGTGATGGGTTGACATGAAGGAAGTGAGATGTGGCAAGTGGAGAGGAGAAGATGCTCAATCAGTGCTGTCAGGTTTCCTTCCAGTCAGAGACAACTGCTGCTGCTGAGGATGATGTGCTGCTTCACTAATGACAGCGAGGCGTCACTTCTTTTTGGCAGTTCAGACAATTGACTCATTTGTGCACCACAGCCAGAATGATTTTTCCCCGCACTGTTCATGATGTTTATTGCGTATGCTCGTTTAAATGATTTTTGTGCGACTGGAAGATGATTTCAGATTGTGTAATTGCACAGAACTTGATCAAACAGAGCGAGAAAACAGCATCAACAATAAAAAAGTACCTCTCTTGCTTTTTGCAGCTTCGCAATCAATCTGTCGAACATACGTGTTTCTTCGTCAGGAGGAACAAAAACAGAGCGAGAAGCTCGAAATGACGAAAATAGAGATAGCAAAGCGAAACCTCTCAGGTGTGATTGACAGCTCGGCTCTGACGAAGCTGGTTCTGCCGTGTGTTCACAGCTGTCGACACCACCAAGGACCCGTGCCAGAATGTGAAGTGCAGCCGGCACAAGGTGTGCGTCGCTCAGGGCTACCAGAGGGCCACGTGTATCAATCGCAAGAAACTGGAGCAAAGGTAGGAGGTTTCAGTCCGTAAATCACAACGTGCCTTGATTAATAGTTGAACAAAGATGCTGAGGGCAAATGGACCTGATGGATATTCCTGTGAGAAGGATTAGTCAGGGAGAAAAGCTGTGCAAAGTCTGGGAGAGTGTTGACTTCAGAGTGTCTTTAGCTCTACCTGCATTTACTTACAAATGCAGTTATTTTCTCCTATTTTTTTCTATCTACTGGTATTATATATATTTTTCTATATTTTGAAGGAACACACTATTTAAAGCTAAAGTTAGCAGTTATATTTTGTTGCTATTATCCTGTTTTCATGGTAATAAAGTAGGTTACACTACATTGGCAAACCAAGAAGATAGTGGCTAACAGCCATTATGTGTGTATGTGCAATTTGGGTTTGGTAGATTATTTCTTTGTTGTAACAATGTTTCTTAGCAATAAATCATATACCTTTGGAAAGCCTGTTAATTGCCCTTTTAAATGGTGCAACATATGTAAGGAGCATGCATTTGTGGGATAAGCAGTAGAGCTGCGTATGTTGGGCACATAAAAAAATCCCTGCGGTAAACCTAGCCTCCAAGCCGCAGCTCCAGCACTCAATTGGCTTTGTTGTGCACACAAACGCTGTGCTTTACGGTAATCACGCTTGCGACACTTGCAAGGTGCTTTCAAAATAAAAGCTGAAGCTGAAACTGACTCGAAGTCGCAATTGAACCAACAAAACTACTAGTGTTTCCACAAAAATTTAACAACCCTCCACCCCATATCCAGAGACCTGTAAATGTGTGTTGGCAAAAAAATAAATAAAAAATAGGATTCAATTAATTAAAGACAGCTGTTCATCTGCCTCCATCTCACCCAATCCCCTTCCTCCACTACTGTTATAACCGTCTCTGACAACTAGCTATTTAGTTGCAATAAAGACAGCAACTTAAGGGCAGAGAAATTTATAATGTAAGTATTGGGAGTGCCATTATTTTGAAATGCTATGTCGGAAGTTGCTCAGAAATGTTGAGGAACATCTGGAGGCCTTCTAGAGTCAGTCTTAAGTGAGACCAGTCTCTGATAACTAGCCATTTAGTTGCAATAAAGACAGCAACTTAGGGGAACCATAATTGTATGTCAGTATTGGGAGTGCCATTATTTTGAAATGCTACATCAGAAATGGCTCAGAAATGTTTAGGAACATCTGGAGGTCTTCTAGAGTAAACCTGAAGTGAGACCAGTCTCTGACACCTTGCTGTTTAGTTGCAATAAAGACAGCAACTTAGGGGAACATTAAAGGTACTATGTCAATAATGGGGCTGCTTTTATTTTTGAAATGCTACATCAGAAGTTGCTCAGAATTGTTGAGGAACATCTGGAGGCTTTCTAGAGTCAAGCTGAAGTGAGACCAGTCTCTGACAGCTAGCTGTTTAGTTGCAATAATGACAGCAATTTAAGAAGAAAAAGAATGACAATGAACACTTTCCAAGGGCTTTTATTTTGAAATGCAACACCAGTCGGTAGCTTCTGTTGGTTACCAATATCTGGACGTTTTCTTATGTCAGCCTAATGTGTGACTTGTTTCCTGAAAAAAGCAATTTGTATTTTTTTGACATTGTATTTAAGGAATGAATTAATACAAAAAACTGTGGTAAAAGTAAAAATAGAATTAATCTTAATTTAATTTCATAACATTAGTGGAGGAAGGGGATAGGGTGAGATGAAGGCAGAAGATCAGCTTTTCTAATTAGCCGAATCCTAATTTTTTTTCCCAACACACATTTACAGGTCTCTGGATATGTGGGGGGGGGGGGGGTATTTGTGGAAACACTAGGGGTTTTGTTGGTTCAATTATGGCTTTGAGTCAGTTTCAGCTTCAGCTTTTATTTTGAAAGCACCTTGCAAGCGTAGCAAGCGATTATCGTAATGTACAGCATTTGTGTGCACAACAAAGCTGATTGAGTGCTGACTCTGCGGCTTGGAGGCTAGGTTTACCGCAGTAAATAAACCTTCTCTGCCATTGCCAAACAGGTTTATTTTGCTGTTGCTGTTGACTTTTGTTTTGAGCCTCTGGTAATCCCAGGTGCTGCCAATCAGGTGCTCACTCTATGATTTATTGCCAAGAAGCGTTGTTACAACAAAGAAATAATCTACCAAACACACATTTCCTTACTCTTTCTGTGAGGTTTATACACTTAAAGGTTATTTGGAATTAGAATCTGCAGTGATATCCACTTTATTACCATAAAACGAGAAGTTAGCAAGATCATATCGCTGCTAACTTTAGCTTTAAATGACCTTTTCAAGATTTCTGAAATAGCAGTTTATACCAGCATTAAATCATCTGCAAAGATATACTGTTTGTCTTGAACAATAATATTTTTAAAGCATTTTGGGGGCTTTGATTTGGTTTTGAAACTTGATTTCTTATATTAACAAAAGGACTAGTATTTCTTGATATAAATGAATACAACAATGTATGCCTGAATTTTAGACTGAAATCAATTTATGTAGTGAAAGAATAAAGTCAAACCCTGAAAATAATATTCTGCACAAAGTCAGAAAGTCAATCAAGCGACCAATCAAATAGCTCCTGCTGTTGAATAGAATCATATTTTTTTGTTTTTGTTTTTTCTTTAGAGAAAAGGGAACAAAACTACCTGTCACTGCTGTCAGAAAACACTGAACTATTTAGCAGGCGAGGGCAGATCAGGCGTGACAGCTATTGCCTTTGGATTGTTGAAGTGTGGAAAACATTAAGCATTGAGCGCGTGTGCCCGCGGTGTGTTAACGGGTTAGTTTGAGTTTTTTATGGAAGCAAAGAGATTTTTGTAAAAACACCCAGTGATGAACTGATTTGTGACCTATTATCAAGAACAAAAACTAGCAAAACTCCCAAATACCCATATTTCTGTGGACTTAAGATCTTAGTCTGGCAGTTTTAAGAACAAACAGGAATAAATTATTGCGTGTAAAATTGCCATATCCAAGGATATGGATCTGCTTAAATATGAATAAATAAACTTCTACTTTAAACAAACAGAACACCACTATAAAGGGGAAAAAATCAAAGGTAAACTGTAAACACTGAAGTGCTTTTATCTGTGCATAATGAGGAAAAGTTATGGAAATGTGTCTATGTCGGCTCCAGGTATAAAAGTATTTTTTAATTTAAAACTAAATGTAATTTAAATTTAAAAAATTGAGTGCTTTTTAATGCTTGGTGAAACTTTGAATGTTTAAACACAGTTAGTGCTGCTTGATAGAGACACAAATCGAAGCCTTGCTTTTCTCAAAATTGATGAAGATTTTAACATTTTAACCTGTTAATTTTGAATGAAATGCATTGACTGAATGTTAAAAAAAAACTTGTATTTGTTCTGTGTTGGACTGATTTAGTGAAAGCATCATTACAAAGAGGTGAAGCAGCCCAAAACATTGTCCATCCTGTTTTTTTTTAATCCATTTTTCATAATAGTCGCAAGAAATTGTGATTAAGAGTCATTTATAAAAAGAAAAACGCTCAGCACTCCTTTGTGTGTGTGAGTGCTGCAGGATGAAGAAAACTTAAGCTAACACGGTGTGCACAATCTATAAAATTGATTTCGAACACTTTTCACAACATGAATGAAATAAATTGCAGAACACAATGTGGAAAAGGCACAGATAACTGCCTTCTAAGGACAGAAACATCTAATTCAATTGTTAATGGCAAAATTATACATAAACATCTTGCACTATTTTTTGGCACTCAGAATATATTTTTGGTATACGACCACACCACAATTTAGCTAATTATTAAAAAAAACTATATTCTGTGTATGTTCAGTTGACTGTGGCAGCCATGTTGAACTGAGTTCAAAAGATAATCAGTTTTAGATCTATATCCAGTCATTAATTTATGAGAGTTTCATTAAAATCTGTGCTGTTGTTTAAGAGACAGTTACAGACATTGTCGAAAACATTATTGTCCACCTTTGTCTTTGGTCGGTGGGTGGTAAAAGTAATGGATGCTGAAAGGAAGACAGGTATATGTGTTTTTTTTAATCGCACATTATTGTGTTTATGTTCCCCTCCTCACAAAACCTCTTTACATTTTTGTTGCAAACACGAGCGTGAAGCATTTATCTGCCCCCCTGCGCTCATTTACTTCACCGCGAACGAAAAACAAATGAGCAGGGCGGCTGTCTGAAACGAATTAATGGCGTGAATTATTACCACGTGAAGAGTCTATCTGCTGCGACAGGCGCTGATCTCTTTCCAATAAAGTGCTTCATTTACAGAGTTACTGCAGAGATGAGAGGGACTGCATCAAACGGTCGCTAATACGCAGGAACACAACCGTGCCGGATCACGGCAGCACTGGGAGCCTGATGTTCGCCACGTCAGTGTGCGCGGGGAAAAGTCCGATAAAAGCAGCTTGGTTTGTGTTCCATTTTGCGAGATGTAATAAAAAAGCAGTTAGGGAAGATGTGGTCGCCTCATAATCTGGTGAATATTAGATCTGTTCGTCCAGATTACGAAAATATTTTCTCATTTATATTTAGTTTTCGTTCCTCACTCAAATAATAAATAAATAAATAATCCAACGTTGGCCTCAAAATGAACTTTAGTTTGTTCTCAGTGTTTCAAAATGTCACAGCCCCACCCCCGTCAACTAAAGGTTACTGTTTTCACATCTGCAGCTGAGATTGTCTATGAGTTATGCGACTCAAAATTGCGGGAAAACTTAAGGCCCCAGCGTACTCGATCCAAAGCCGAGCAGTCGTCACATGGTGTTTTTGCATAGCCCATGAGATACGCTGTTCCAAGCTCCTCCCACTCCTCCCGCTGCTGTACGTCACAGCGTGGGGTTTCCTACCGCTTTTCCGTCTGTGAGTTTTGGTCCATTTAAATATCTTTATAAGCTATAAAACTATCCATGTTGTTTGAACACACGACAGCCAGCTTCTGGAAGCAAAATAGTTGAAGCAAAATTGTTGTCTTCTCTGGCATGAACAAACACGCCCACAAACTTCTGACCAATCACACAAAACTTGGTGTGTTCCCTGTGAGAAATATTTTGGCTCGACCCTTATGTCAAGAGGAAGCGGCTGAGGCTGCTCTGCGAACAAAAACACCATTTTCTAACTGCAAAAATTTACGCTGATTTTGCAGTTTTTTTGATGGAGTATGTAGTAGCCTAAGAAATTTTCCTACGAGTTCACGACTAAGCGACCAGCTAGCCATTAGGTCGCGTTTAGAGCAACTGTATAAAGATGGTATTCTTGGTTGTGCACATTATTTTGTTGCTCACCTCCACCCTCCTCGGATCCACCTTGGATCACTTTGTACCCATCTTGGCAGTTTTCCTGCTTCTATGAAGATTTTGACCAATAATTTAGACGTCTGTTTAACCTACAGTTTAATGCTCACTGTAAGCATTTGACTCAAAACTTTCATGAAAACTTTGGCCTTTCAGCATATTTTGTTGACAACACCTACAAGTTATGACAAATATTAAGTCTTTAAAAGGCGTTTTTGATTGGTTTCTATTAACTGCAGCATAGTTTCTCAAAACCTCCCAGATTCAGGGTGTTTGGCATAAAAATGTAAGCCATATCTCATTTTCAAGGTTTAGTCAGAGGTTTTGTTTGTCCAAACTGAATCCAAACCCACCAACTCAATATGACATTTCAAGCCCCGCAGCAAAACTGGTCTGCACAGTAAATCCTGTAGTTGCGAGCAACGTGATGGAATATAAGACAAAGATCTGTTGACATACTCACAACAGTCACGCGATAAATGTGTTGAGCCACGTCTGAGATATTTCAAGGTTTGAAGGGATTGTTTTGATCCATCTATCCATCCATTTAGGGAAAAGATTAAATCGGATTCCTGACAGATAACAAATTTCAAAGCGCCATTCAAATCAGGATGTTTCTGCACGTGTTGCACACAGCCAGCGTGAAGCAGACCTGAGAAGAAATGCCTCACTTGAGCTGTTACTTAAAAACGTTCGAGTGAGTAAACAGCAGAAACAGAAAAAAAAACAGTTATTTTTACTGCAACACAGAAACAGAAATCAGATATCTGTGAACATGGATGTTAGAAAACCTTTGTCGTTTTTTTTCCTGTCATGTTCAGAGTCAAACAGCCAGAGCTTCATGAAAGCAGCTGCAAGCCTTGTTCTGCAGCTGTTTCTTCACCTGTGTGTGGCTCAGATGGACATAACTACGCTTCAGAGGTAAAAAAAAATATATATATATATATACAGTATATTGCACTGTCTTCCCTTTGAATGCACTCTCTTTACCTTTTTCCTTGATTTTTTCCCCCTTTGTTTGACCACTGAAGTGTTTTACTGTAAAACCCCAGAGAAAGAACTGTGAGTGGACGTGTCATCGTTTTAAATAACGGGAGAGGAGACCAGTCAAGTCCAGTTTCCTGCTGCGCTGACATATACGTGGGCGCAGCAGGGCAGCAGTTCATCACTGCTCACAGGAGGACAAGGAGGGGAAAAAAAGGCTCAGCGTGGCCTTATGATTAATGACTGACGTTGTGCTCAGCGCGGCATCGCTGCAGACGGGCTCCAGCCAGAACTTTATTGATTTATGTGTAGTTTTTTTTAATTTTGACCTTGCATGAAAAGACAAGCGGAAGATGACAGCTCATTCTGGCTGCCCCCCTTTTTTTGAAGTGCAGCGTCTCGTCTGAATGAGCAATCTTTTTTTTTTTTTGCCTGCGATCACCCTCATAAATATTTGAACTGTGTTCGTGCCTTTCTCTCTGACAGTGTAAGTTGGAGCAGCAGGCTTGCCTCACAGGCAAAGACGTGAGGATCATGTGTGCTGGATTTTGTCCCTGCACCTCTGGCCCTGTTACAAGTACTGACATAAAACATGGCAAGTTCCTTTCTTTACCCATTTTATGCATGTATCTTAAATTTGTCACTCATTTTCCCCTGTCTGTCACCATTAAAGGAGTTCARTTTATTTAGATATTCACTGGAATGRTTATAAACCATCAATATCTTACCTGTTGTTGATAGCTTTTTGAATGGCCTCAACTTGGAGAAACAGATTTGAGATCTGGCCAGACTGCGAGCTAATGGCGATTTCCAGCAGTAGAAAGATAAAAAGAAAAGCCTCTGCTAACTAATCTCAAAAATTAATCAGTCCCAAAGTTTACTGATACTTTTAGTTGTTTCCACTTGTCTCAGGATTGAATATGTGCATCAAGCTGCTTGGAGATGGTCTTATAACCTTTACCTTTAACATGTTTGTCTATAATTTTCTTTCTAATCTCCTGGGATAATTTTCTCCTCAGCCTCCTGTGATCCATATTCAGTGTGCAGGGTTCCAGTTTGTGTGCAGTTTGTGAATTTGAAAAAATGATTTCAAGGCCCTGGAAAGTTTGTGAAAACAGCCAAAAAATACACTTGTCCTTGAAAGTCCTTGAATGTTTTTTGAGGATTGAAGTTCTCTATTCACACAACTTATTTTTATCATCTGTAAATAAATAAATAAATAAAAATAAAAATAATGTGCTGGGCATAGATTAAGAATTTTAATCGCCATTAATGTTTTTTTTATTTTTTTTTATTTTTATTTTTTTAGAAATGATCACTCAACTATGGCTGAATGTGTACTTTGTGTGTTGTAATACATGTGTGACACACTATGTACATTTTTCTTTTTTCTTTTAAACATCTTATTACTTAATGCATTTTTTTTCCTGACAACAGGGGCCTCATCTATCTTTCACTCCTCATAATACTCATTTGGAATGATAATAACGCATTAATGTGCCCAGCACTAAAAAAAAATACATAAATAAAATAAAAAATTACATTTGTTGCAGTGGATAATTCAGGATTACTGTAAACTGACGTGGCTTTCAACAAATAATGTGAGCCATAGTCATAGTTTTATCCAATCAGAGCAGAGTAGGGCGAGTCAGGTGAAGCACCACAGCTCCTCCTGTCCTCACCGAGCATCAGGACATGTTCACATCCCCTCCTCCCAAAGTGAGCTGCCCAACCTCCCAGGACATAATTACATGTCCATGTATTGTAGATATGAATGTAGGGTAAACATTTAATCCATTTTCTTTCATTGATTCTGACTCAACAACTTCTATGTTGTTCAGTTTTTCATTGAATTTACATAGTAAACCTGTTCATTGGTAACATTCTGCAGTAGCAGTGKGTAATTGTCTGCTGGTGTCGTTCTTGAATTTGATGAAATTGGTACTGTAAAGTCCTTGAAAGGTCCTTGAATTTGATGTTGACCAAGGTGTGGGAACTCCATGTCACCAAACAGCACAGTGACTACTTGTCCTCCTTTAAATAGGCAGATAGACAGATTACAGTTAGAGAACACCTTAGTTTAACAAGTCCCTATGGTCAAATTATTTTCAAAATTTTCTAACGGTACCATCATATTTGTCCAGGCCTCTTTCACTTGTTTGACTTTTAAGATGATGATGTTGATCCACATTTCTAAATTAATGTGGGATTTTCATTGGTTAATTTTCAACAAATTCTTATTTATTATTATTTTTGTCAGTTTCAAGTTATTTCAGTGACCATTGTGTGTTTTGGGGTCATTAACAGAGGGGTACCAACAACCGTGTCCATGTGTGTATCTTTGCAAAGTAACGGATTGGTGTTGAAATGAGAAAACAGTGACTGCAGTGTCAGACAAAAGTGTACAAGCTTAATTACTAGCCTAGCTTGGATGAAATCTACCC
>NW_013952441.1:285231-288730 GCF_001266775.1 Austrofundulus limnaeus | reverse complement strand
GCAATGTGTTCCATGACTGATGTCCCAACTAATAAGGTTCTATTGTTAACTATTTGACAGAACGTCGTTTCAAAAATAGCCAGACTATCCCTTTAAGGCAGCAGCAATCCAGTTAGTTCTTAGCCATGTTCAGGCTAGTTCTTAGCTCATTAATCTGGTTAGCTTCAAAAGCTTCAAATTATCACTTTTTTAAAGGAAATATGTCTTACATTTTTACTCATATTTTTTTAGCATTCTTTTAGTGGGATCCAGTTTTCTCACAGAGTAAATGTACCCTCAGCATCTGGGATCATTACTCACCAATTTTAGAGATTACTGTTGGTCAAACATTCCCCTTGTGATTATCTGCTCTTTCAATCCTGTAGTAATTAAATATTTAGAGTGTACTCAGTCTATGGATTCACCCAAACACCATTGATTGTCCAAGCCCCAGGGCAAAGGAAAATGCCAATTGGCCAAACAGCTGAAATGTTTTGTTTTTGTCTGAAATCTGGAATAAGTGTAGCTTGAAATTGAAAGTAGATTTCTATTGGATAACAGCAAACTGCTGCCTCCAAGTAACAGTGAATTGATGTTTTTCTTTGATTGGCAGATCAGACACTTAAATAAATCAAAGCACAAAAGCACAACAGTACAGATCAAGAGCTTTACTGTGAGGGAAAACTGGTGCCATTCATCACTTATAGGAGCGCGTGTCTCGCCTTCAGGGGATGTGAGTCATGTTGCTCTGAAGCATCTGCCAGACTTTTGAATAGTGGGATTCACTGCTTTGTTCCTCCAGAGAGCTGCACCGGTCAAGACCTGGCAGATTTGGGTGACCGCCTCAGAGACTGGTTCCAGCTGCTTCACGGGAACGCAAAGCAGAACAACTCTGGAAAGCCTGGAGCGGGTGCTGCCTCAGGTTCGAAAAACTCATTTACTCATCCATTAAATGTAGAAATTGGTAGACTGTGCTAAGAACTGATGTGCGGTCCTCGCTGACAGTGCTGGAAAAGAGCCTGGTAGCCAGCTGCAAGGACTCCATCGGCTGGATGTTCTCTAAGCTGGACACCAACGGGGATCTTTATCTGGACCAAGCTGAGCTGGCTGCTATTAACCTGGACAAGTATGAGGTCTGCATCCGACCCTTCTTCAACTCCTGCGACAGCTACAAAGATGGGAAGGTCTCCACGGCGGAGTGGTGCCTCTGCTTCTGGAGAGAAAGTGAGTGGATCTGTTTTGTGACAAATAAAAGAAAGATGACACAGCAAAATAGTTTTGATTGCCCTTTATTCAAATACTAGACCTGTTTTAATATTTTTATAGAAAAGGTCAATGAGTTATACTGGTGCCCCAAAAAAACTCTTTTTAGGTACTTTATGGCTCGACCCTACAGTACTAATCGCATCAGATGTGCTTATTCAGCTGGAACAGAGATATTGTGGAGTGCTTTGAAGGTGCTGTTTAATCAAATCTGATTAAAAGTCAGTTTAATCATTCTTTTTAAATCAACGAAGGAGCAAAAACAAAATTATTAGATCTTATCCATCCATCCAGCCATCCATTATCATCTTCCACTTTATCCGGAGTCGGGTTGCAGGGGCAGCATCTTGAGCAGGGAAGCCCAGACCTCTCTTTCCCCAGCCACCTCTTCCAGCTCTTCTGGGAAGACTCCAAGGCATTCCCAGGCCAGCCGAGAGACAGTCTCTTCATCATGTCCTGGGTCTTCCTCAGGGTCTCCTCCCAGAGGGACGTACCTGAAAAGCACCTTCCCAGAGGAGGCATCCAGGAGGCATCTGTACTCGATGCCCGAACCACCTCACCTGGCTCCTCTCGATGTGGAGCAGCAGCGGCTCTACTCTGAGTCGCTCCTGGATAATCTCTAAAATAATCTGGTTTCTGCAGAGAAAACTCATTTTGACCGCCTGTATCTGTGATCTTGTTCTTTCAGCCACTACCCAAAGTTCATGATGAGTGAGGGTAAGAATGTAGACCAATCAGTAGAGAGCTTGGCCTTACAGCTCAGCTCCCTCTTCATCACAACAAACCGGTACGGAGCCTGCAACACTGCAGAAGCTACAACGATTCATCTATCAATCTCTTTCCTCACTCGCGAACAAAACCTCAAGATACTTGAACTCCTCCACTCCATGCAGAACCTCACCCCTAACCCAGAGAGAGCAATCCACTTTTTTTCYCACTGAGGACCGTAGACTCAGATTTTGAGGTGCTGATCCTCATCCCAGACACTTCTTACTCAGCTGTGAACCGCTCCAGTGAGAGCTGAAGATCATGGCACAAATGACTCCATCAGGACCGCATCAGCTGCAAAATAGCTGAGATGGAATCCTGAGACCACTGAACCGGACYCCCTCTGCGTCCTGTCTGCACCAAGAACTTCTGTTGATGGAAGTTACGAACAGAATCAGTGGTAGCAGGCAGTGTCGTACAAAACTTATTCTTTTGTAAAGTGGGTCTGGAATGACAGGATTAAGACATTAGTCTAAAACCGTCTGCTTAGCAAAAAAATAATAATAATAACGTGGAGCTCGGATGTAGAGAGCCTGTTCTGACATTTTGTTTTAAAGTTTCACAAAATAATTAAGGATTTCCATGGAGGCATGTTTCAGCTGTGCACGAGTGAAACATCTGCACAGTTTGACCTTTGATAAGGGAATGAAAGAGAGCCCGGCAGGTAACCTCATTTGCATGCTGATCACTCCACTGATCAGGCGTTTAACCTGCCTGCCGTACATCAAACTGACTCCCTAATCAATTTACCAACACAAGATGTTCACGTGACAAAAAAAATCTTTGCCCTGAAGTTTTAACTTCCTATTTTTCACATCAGCCACATAGATAAAAAGGAAAAACAGGTGCTTTTTAAAATAAAGTTTATTTAGGGTTGCTTTTTTTCTTTCAAACACATAGGGAAAGGTTTTTTTAAGGGCTTCACAAAGGATTTAGAAGATTTGTTGCCTTAGGTGATGATATACAAAGTGTTTTTTATTTCCATCTGTTCTAGAGGTTGAGCTCATTTCCTTGTTCCTTCTTACCCTGCATCCATATGTTCTTTCATCTAAACATCCCTCGATCAATCATACTCTGGGGAACGAAACCGAAGGCTTTTTAAACAAATCGATATGAGCAAAAAGTGTAATTATGAAGAGCATTGATTGAGATTAAGTTGGAGGCGGGAGCAGTTGGAAGGTTTTTTGACTGTCGTCGCTCTTCTTGCTCGTCTCTCGCAGAGCCGCCATGCCTCGCCGAGCTGGAGAGGATCCAAGTGCAGCAGGCTGCCAAGAAGAAGCCTGGTAAATACACATTTTTGTTTAATTCAGCGAGGTTCCAGACCTGTTTAAACAACACTTGGAYGTTTTGCAAACTCATCTTAGATCATTTTAAAGACCTGCTATAATGATGCATAAATTGCAGCATCCAGGTGGTTTGTCCACTTACACCGACTGCATATACAGTATATATATCTGTATAAGTATATGTAGATACAAAGAACTGCCTA
>NW_013952441.1:282574-284608 GCF_001266775.1 Austrofundulus limnaeus | reverse complement strand
AAATATTTTTTGAACTTCAGGATATGTGAGGTATCCTGGTTATTTTGTGGTGCTCCATCTTCAAGGCCAATGAATTCTTAAAAGGGAGGTATTATGCAAAATCGTCTTTTCTGAGCTTTATATCATGTTATAATGTCATACCCTCATCACAAACACACACAGAATGTTGCTGAGCACCCCTCCCCCGAGGCATTGTTGTGAAAAAGGGCTGAAGTGGGAGCGTCTGAAACAGTAGGAGGTTCCTAAAGATGTTAATTTTAAGATGTTTGGACTATGATGTGAAGTCAAATGTATGTTTGATATATACAGCAATTTCAAAACACACACACACACACTTAAAAAAAATTAAGAACTCATTGGCACCCCACCCCCCATCCCGACATCTCACTGCACCCCCCTGCATGTGGCCGCGCTCCACTATTTGAGAAGTGCTGGCCTGACCCGTTTTCTGGCAAATATAGCCAATGAGGTGAATTTGTTTGGCGCATGACAAAATCTTCCAATATTTCAGGCTGGAGTGTGTTATCGTCTTCTACTTTTATAGCACAATTACTCGGATTTTTCCACACCTGAGGTTCTACACCGCTCTGATTCCACTGTATTTGTTTACTGAGACTAGCTAGGGCCAGCCTAATGTGGGTCAATCAGGATTCAAGCTTCCATGTTGATTTGACGGATTYAGCAGAGTGCATTGTTTACATTGAGAGCAAACCTGCATTTCAGTGTTGCGTGTCAATATCCCTGAAAAAGAACTGGAATTAACTTTTTCAAACAACACCTGCATACAGTTTAGATCATCTTTGGTATGTTTAATTTCAGACTGGAATGCGTACTTTTTAACTAACASTTTGCTGCCTTCAGTACAAGCACATTCTTGCTACTGAAACAAATTGGTCAGACATTAATAACAGAACYCATAAGTGAGATGTCATCACAAGTGCCTTTTAATTGCTTTTTTTTTCTCATGTTTGAGTTCGTGGAGGGGATTTGGCATCATTCAGGCTCAGTGTTCAGCAARGAAGACATTTTGTTGAGGTACAATCTCTGCGCACTGCTAATCCCCAAATTATTAGGCACACATCCTTGGCTTTATGCTTCGGAGGCAGAGGCTGCATATCATCAAATTAAATCAACCTGAAAATAATCCTCTCATTTTTATTTAACTGTTTATGGAACCTAATCCAGATCTCAGCCAWATCAGGTCAACGTGAGACGCGTCTTAAGCCACTCACTACAATCAACGCCGGTTCTTGTGCTACAACAACATTCATCTAACTTGAGCAGCTGATTTGTGAAATAATAAATAATTCAACACTGCAGAATATATATTTACATTCTAGGAAAATGTCTGGCTGTTCATGTTTTATAATTAGATACTTAACATGCCATGCAGCTTTCTCCCACGACTACATGATCTGCAACAATGCATAGATGGATTTCCCGGTTAAAAAGCATGTCCTGTGTCAATATGACTTGTAAATTGTGCTGGTTGACAGCTCCTGTCATGTTTCACGTCATACATCGGACTGACGGGTCGGACCTGTCAGTCGATGTACTGCGACAGCCACCGGAAACCTTCCCCGTAGCCTTGTCTCTTCAACACGCTGCACATGAATATCTCCAGAGGGCGAACATTCAGCTGCTTCACAGAAACGTTCCCCTGTCGAGGACAGTCAGGATGAATAAAGCGTGCAGCACGTGAGCCCGCGCGSTTCTGCGACGTGATTACCTTTCCGGTGACTTGACCATCCAGACAAAAAATTCCTCTCAGCGCTCCTTCACTGACGGCCTCTGGACGGTCGATTTTATTCCCCAGTACCAATACGGGTACGCTGGCGATGGTTTCATCTGAAAGGAGAGCCTTAAAAAAATGATGGTTTGTCAGCTTCTTTCCAGCAAATACACTAAAAAATGACAAAGATAGTCGAAGACGGCTAGCCAACAACAGTAGAGACAAGTTTCATTCTATAACCAGGTATGCAGTGAACACCTAAGTATTGACTGATGAATATGTTTTATTTTTTTTATGACAGG
>NW_013952441.1:279105-281507 GCF_001266775.1 Austrofundulus limnaeus | reverse complement strand
GTCTTTATTTTACAGTTAAAATAAATGTTTATCAAATAAAGTCTAATGTTACAACTAATCGGGGATCCCTTTAATATGACGGCCGTGAGCCGACGCCCTGTTTGGACACCATTGTTGCTCCTCCACGTTGTCACAGATGCTAACAGTGGACGGGACGGTCTAGCGGTATTATACCAACTYGTTGGTTTGAACTTACATCAAGTTCTGTCTTTGATTCGGCCAGTCTGTCCTGATCAGCACAGTCAACGAGAAAGACGACGCCATTCACAGCCGGCAGGTAGTTCTTCCAAACTCTTCGAGCTGTGGAAAAAAAAGATGATGTTTTCAGATCAGCTGCTGTGGCACAACCACCACACTGCAGCGAGTCCTGCCTTTAAATGTTCTTTTGGAATGTCCAACAATCACACAAGCTCTGAGCTGGCACAGAAAAAGAATCAATTAGAACAATGTGGCTTACAGAGACACCTTGTGGTGACAATGAAAACTGTACAGCTGATGAAGATGTCAAAAAAAAGGTTGTACTAAATAAAGTCAAATGTACAAACTGCTCAGGATGGATGTTGGTTAGAAATCTGTATTTTTTTTCAGCTGGGCAACACCCTGTCTGTGTGGTGATCAGYAACAAGAAGGCACCGCAGGGGACTCTTCTGTCTCACTTCCTGTTCACTTTCTACGCCTCAGACTTTCAACACATCTGCAGAAGTTCTCTGATGGCTCTGAAGTGATGTGGTGTATTAAAGATAGACAGGAATCAAAGTGCAGWGTATAGGTGGGCAAATTTGTATAATGGTTCTGCAGGAATCATCAGCTTCTGAAGAGATGTTGGTCGACATCAATAGAAAGTCTCCTACCATGCCCATCAATATCCTGTGTGATGAAATGGACAGCTATAAATACTTTGGGGTGTATCTGAACGACAGGCTGGACTGATGGACCAACACTGACGCTGTCCAMAAGAAGGGGATGAACAAACTAAGAAAAAAATCCTTCATCCTCATCTTCTGGGCTGTAGTTTGTTGTCATACAGAACTCCTCAGAAGGTCATTTATAATGTTTTATATTTCACCCTTTATCAGATCATCTCTATTTAAAAGATGAATGTTTCACTGTCTGTGCATCTGCAATTATCTAAACTTTTTGTAAATTCTGACATTTAGCATCACTGCTCGTATACGTATATAAATATCATTGCAAGGCTTTTTTTCTTGTCTACTTCTTTTATACTACTGTTTTTGCTCTTTGTTATATATAATTCCAGATTTTCTTGTATAATAATACATCTGAGCAAGAATAAGCATGATTTTAAAAGACATTTTCAATTTTTTATGATGCTCATAAATCCAGGAAGCACATATAAATTCTAGTGTTTACCTTTCCATACGTTGAATGAAGAAGATAAATAAAAGCAAATAAAGATTTATAGCCTTGCATTTATTATTTCCTTGCTAAAAGAAAAATTACTTACCTTGTACATGTCCTCCCAAATCAAATGTGGTAAATGTCATGCCACCAATCGTCAGCTCCTCGGAGGCTTTTGGGAGAAAAAAATAAAAATACAGTATAGCATAGTTTAATTTACACAGTAAACTATAAAAACAACTAATCACAGCACATCACTATCATACTCTAGTATTGATTATATCCTATGATAATACTACCACTCATGCAAATTAAAGCCAGCTAAATAACTGTAATTATGTAAATCACTCATGGGTTTTTACCAAAAACAGAATCTGGATACAACATTTCCACAAACTTGGGGATATCATTTGCTAAAATTCCAGTCAACAACAGGAAAAACTCCACAGTCACGTCACACTAAAAGCCACACATTGCCTCTATTATGCACTTACTTGGATGCAGTGTTGGTACGTGCTGACCGAGTCGATCATCTTTCAGCATGTGTAGGAGGGTTGTTTTCCCGGCATTATCCAGGCCCAGAAACACCAGCTTTCCATTCTTTCTGTACAGACCTAAAACGAGTTCATAAAAAATAAATCTTACTGCTACACGAGCACAAATCTTGGCAGTATATATTATGCTCACAAGTCTCCAGTGCTTCATAATTTCCAGGAAATTTAACTATCAACTGTAAAAATACATGAACTAAACTTTGGACTAATAGCTTATTTTTGTGCTGAATAAAAGGACAAGTGAATTAACTCACCGAGGAACTGTAAAACGCTGCTGAAGCCCCTGTAGATCCAGTCAAACAAAAATGACATAATGACAGTTTTGTCTGTAACAAAACAAGAACAACTTTAAGTTTCCATATTTTACACATTTCAGAGATGAGGATGTTCTCATTCTTGACAGAGAGGAACGTTGGTTTGAGGGAGGAGTAAAAGAAGCCATTTTTGTGAAGAAAGACCGTCCATCATTAAACAGAGGTGGAGGCCTCC